>NW_022145602.1:8898894-9493894 GCF_000002235.5 Strongylocentrotus purpuratus | reverse complement strand
ATATATATAATAATATTAATAGCTCGTTCTTATATAGCGCTTTTCAGGACCGGAGGCCCTCACAAAGCGCATCACAGATAAGTATATTATTACCCCGGTCATTGAGTTAAATATATAACTCAATTTTCCATATTGGCTCAATTTCATGGAATAACCTTCCTATTTCAAGTCGGAAGAGTAAGACAATCAACTAATCTAAACGACTTTATAATTACTTAACTTATAATGTCAATTTTTCGGTAATGTTTCGGATTGTTTCCTTCTTCTTTTCTTTATTTCTTTATTTTCTCTTTTTTGTATTCTTGATTTTAAGTAAATTATGTACCGAAGTTATTTTTATTTTGTGCAACAGGGGTCAGGACCCATTTACCTCACCCGGGTGGAGCGTGGAAATTGTTGTCCCAGGGTTCTAGTCGAAATATTATTTATGTTTATTTGGAACATGAGGGAGTTTCACGAGCAATCCCATTTCAATGATTTTCGTGACATATTGCTGCCTTCAGTTTCTTCCACACTGGACTATAATAATAAAAGATTTCATAATTCTAATGTTCACCTTCTCATGAACTCGACCTTCTTGTTTATACAACAACAAGAATTCTGAATGTATTTAAAACGGTGACATAATCTAACATTCACCTTGCTGCACATAACACCCAGGTTATAAATGAAAAATCCTTTTAAAAGATTGAAAAACATCACATTTGTTGCAAAGCTGGATTGTGACGAGAATCTAAAATTCCTTGAAAATCAATTTGTTTAAAACATTTGTAAAATTGTTTTAATGTTGTCCCATGTAAATATGGTGGAGCGAAATAAAGATTTGGATAGTTGTAATATAATCGGGAGCTTTAATTGAGAATTCTTAGGCACAAAAGCTTTTTGTATCATCAAACAATATTGATGGATCAGACAGATTTGCGTTATCGACATAGTTTTTTTTTAAGCTCTGCTAAAAGGCAGTTTATGGAAATTCTTACGCATTAAGATCTTTATTTAAAGGGGAAGTCCACCTTGAAATTAAGTTAGTTTTAATAGGAGTAGAAAAATGAGAGAAACAAGTCAGTGAAAGTTTGAGCAAATTCCGATTAAAAATAAGGAAGTTAGGATTTTTGAAGTTGTGATCAATCAAACACAAATTGGCAACTCTATTACGTATCATGCGAGCTCAACTTCCATTTGCTCAGTACTAAAAAAATCTAAAATTTTCATTTTCCCTCAAGAAAAATTTCAACCATACATGCACCCTAAATATAATAATTGCAAAAATGTTTCTATACTCCCCCTGCAAGGAACAAATATATATTCCGTCATCAATAACGAAGAAAACATGATTTTATGGAATATTATGCACAAAGCAAATGAAGGAGAGCTCGTATAATAAGTCACAGAGTTGCCAATTTGTATTTGATTGATCAAAACTTCAATAATTCATAACTTTCTTATTTTCATTCAGAATTTGCTCAAACTTTCACTCACCTGATTTTCTTATTATTCTGCCTCTATCGAAACAAACTTATTTTGGGGGTGGACTTTCCCTTTAAACTGACAACAAACACGAATTATGTCCTAATGTTCTAAAACGGATATTCTACACAGCAATTTGATGAGTTTAGCTTTAAAGTAGCTGTGCATATCATGCCCAACCTGTGATGTCACATTTACACATGTCAGCAGCGTTCGAAGCGCTTTTCAGGTGCTATGCCGGGGCTGTATTTAAGCGTTTTGTAATTGATAATAATCATTACTTCGAATGTTTACAAGCATTGAATTTTGATAAAATTTATATTTATTTGGAACATGAGGGAATTTAATTTTCGTGACATATTGCTGCCTTCAGTTTTCCACACTGGACTAATATAATAAAAGACTTTACAATTCTTATGTTCATCTTTTCATGAACTCGACCTTCTTGTTTATACAACAAGAACAATTCTGAATGTATTTAAAACGGTGACATAATCTAACATTCACCTTGCTGCACATAACACCCAGTTTATAAATGAAAAATCCTTTTAGAAGATTGAAAAACATCATATTTGTTGCAAAGCTGGATTGTGACGAGAATCTAATAATTCCTTGAAAATTAATTTATTTAAAACATTTGTTCAATTGTTTTAATGTTGTCCCACATAAGTATGGTAAAGTGAAATAAAGATTTGGATAGTTGAAATATAATCGGGAGCTTTGATTGAGAATTCTTAGGCACAAAAACTTCTTGGATCATCAAATTATATTGATGGATCAGACAGATTTGCGAAATCGACATAGTTTTTAAGCTCTGCTAAAAGGCAGTTTATGGAAATTCTTACGCATCAAAATCTTTATTGTAACTGACAAAAACAACAAATAAAGTCCCAATGTTCATCGGAACCCATTTGTATTATCTTGCTTTTCTCAGCGCTGATTTCCACGCGAAACAAATGTTTAAAACAAATTCATTTTCAAGGAATTATCAAGATTATCGTCATAATCCAGCTTTGCAACAAATATGATGTTTTCAATCTTTTAAAAGGATTTTTCATTTATAAACTGGGTGTTATGTGCACCAAGGTGAATGTTAGATTATGTCAACGTTTTACATACATTCGGAATTCTTGTTGTTGTAAAAACAAGAATTGAGTTATATATTGGACTAAACGCCATAGCTTGTTCCAGCTTCTAATGACCCTCTCATTTGTCATGACAGGACCTATATTTACCACCCCGCATCGTGCAATCTAATAGGTTCTGTCAGGCTATCAGCTATGGATCCTGAAGGTCCCCGCTAATAGCAAACGGCTATAAAGATTAATATATATCAACTCGATAAGCAGTTTGATCTTTGCTTTCCCGTCCGTTACTCCCGGCGATCAAGAGAATAAAATCTTCTGGCTTCTGCTGCGCTTTCATAAAGATTATTGTCTGTAGGAAGGAAACAGGATTTCCCGACAGCGGTTGCAAGCGGTCTGAAGTCCTCAAGAAAAGCAAGTCACAAGAGTTGGAGAGGGGCGATTGATGGGCTGTAGGGAAGGGAAGTTTTAAGATAAACGTACGAGAAATGGGATGTAAAAATAAAAGGATACACGGAGAAATGAATATTATATAGAAATATTGCACGCTCCGATGTTCAATATAGCATAATATATGAACTGATAAATTCTGAATTTCCCGAGTGATGTCATATGTCACCGAGCCTCAGGAGAAAGAGGGAGAGAGAGAGAGAGAGAGAGAGGGAGAGAGAGAGAGAGAGAGAGAGAGAGAGAGAGAGAGAGAGTGAGAGAGAATGAAGAATGATGATAATGATTATAATAATAATAATAGTGGAGTCTTGTATAGCGATCAATGTCTGGCACATTGCTACTCCTGGTGCTCTATTATTACACCGGACGGCTCTATCACATCAGCCATTACAGCTTTCGAGTAATTTAAATTAAAACATTAAAGCCGGGTACCCATTTACCTCACCTGGGTGGCGTGTGGCAAATGTGGATTAATGTGTTGCCAAAGGACAAAAGGGCTGCGACAGAGATATACTATTCAACCAAGAAATTACTAGAGCAGTATTTATGATAACGGTAGTCGCCCTGCTAAGTAACCGGCATAAGTCGTTTTTCATACTCAGGAAATACCTACATCTGTCGTAATAAGCCCAATTAGGAGCGAATCCCGAAAATTACCAAAACGGAAACGCCTGGTTCGTTTCGTTTATGGGCTGTGTTACGGGCTTTGCTGATCTTCCTTCGATGACATTTAACGCAGTGTAAATGCCCTTTTTTTAAAGTTCAGGACGGGGGCGTACGCAGGGGGGGGGGGGGGGGGCATATGGAAACGTTTGCTTGTATTTTGTCTCATAAAAGAAGTTGATCACAAACTGACTCCCACACGGTGTTGAGTGCTCAGGGGTCACGGGCCCCTGGCTTCACCGGGCAGGTAGTTCCATTATGCGAATGAGTAAATTAGCTACTACAAAATGAGGGGACACATTACATTGTACAATAGGGACACACATTGTTTTTATTGTGCAGAACATACTCTTTTATTAACTTACTTATTGCATGAAACTGTTAAACCAAAATGCATTTTGTATTCTAACAATTGGAGTACAAAGAATAATAACAGGTGAATGAAATGCATATACACCACAAACACCTGGGGAGGAAGCATTCATAAATTTGAATACATATAGTTGATAAACGACTCCGATGAAACTATGCAACCAAAATGAAATTTGCGTTCTGGCAATTGGAGTCCAAAGAATGATAGCAGGTGAATAACATGCTCCAACAGCAACACAAACACCTGGGAAGCTAGGAAGCATCCATAAATTTGAATACTTTAGTTGATAAAAGACTCCGCATGTGGACGTTCGTTGGAGCAGAAAGCAGTGGATTCTTAACAACACGAACCCATTCAACAGAATTTCGAAACGTAAATTAAATTTGGCGCGGTTGGAAAATGCATCTTTCTACCCTGCAACTTTAATGGTACGATCCAGTAATTTAAACAGTAAAATGGCTCTATTTTAAAATTAATTATTAAATACAATCCAAAACTTCAGTGATATCAGAAAAAATATGTTAAATCTTACTAATAGTTAACAAAAGATGTATTAACATTGTGAAAGTGTCGCATTTTACAATATAAGACGCCGATTTAGCGAAGATGACGTCATTAGTGCGCTTGCATCAGGGAATTCAAGGTCAAAAGGTCAATTCAGACACTGATAAGTTATTGGTCGAGCCTTTTTGTTTCCTTTATTCCGACAAAATTATACAATCAATCAAAACAAGTTTAATACCAAAAGAAAGCTAACGATTAGTATTTTCATTAACCGCCTGCCCCAAAGCCGCTTGACCACAGTGAAACGAGTGAGAGCTTGCGAGAGCGGCCAAAGTGCGATTGAAACTCGTTATTTGCTCTTCTCCAACGCAAAAAGACACGACATTGTGCCGGGTAAATGTATTTTTTCCGACGAAAGTACAGAAAATTTGCATATGGTCTTTTTATATTATACTTTATGAGATGTTACCCGAGTGACTTCCGGGCGCCCCAATGCTGGAAAGAAACGCACATTTTAGAAAACTTCACTTTTTCATGGAAAAATGCTTATTTGTTCTATGCACGCAAGTCAGATTGAGCGGATGATACAACGTTTCCATATGGGGGGGGGGGGGGGGGGGGGGGGGGGGTTCAAACCCCCCCCCCCCCTTTGGTATTTTTATGTGTGTAAACCCCCCTAAAAAAAACCGCTAAATGTGGTTAAAGCTATTTTCGTCGATGTAAACGACTTCGACTATAATTGTGTGCAAGTTTCATCAAAGAGCGTTTTTGAATGTAGTAATAATAGTTTCAAAGAATGCCCATGTGTAGAGGGTCACAAAATTAAGGACATTTAAATACAATCTGATAAACTTTTCTTAGTCAACTTATTTCATTCTTTTCATTTGTTGTCCTTCATTTGAACATTAACTATGCGGTATTGGCTACATAGGTAATACGTGAGAGTGGGAAAGGCCTTTACAAGATTGTAAAGCATCTCTTTTTATTAGATATTGACTGGTTTGTGCCCGGTTGTGGCCTGATAATTGTTTGATAGTGATTGGTATGTTTTTAATCGGAACTTTATATTTCTTTCTTAAAAAAGTTGTTTCTATATTGCAAAACTTCATCATCTAGTATGCTTCAATTGTAAAGATGTACTCCTTCATGTCTTAAATTCTGTACCGTCAAATATTTTTTTTTAAATTTAGTCTTTCAATTGATTCCTGAATTTCAATAATGTTTAAGTCGTGAGGTACAAGCCTAATATTTGTAATTATTTATTTATTAATTCATTCATTTATTTCTTCATTCTCTCATGAATTGATGAATTTATATATTTTGTTTTTCCATGATTACATTGTTTTATTTTATTGAAAGCTAGAAACCAGTCGGATAGGGAGATTATCACTACACTGCTCGACCCCCACCCCCCCCCCCCCCCCCTCCTTCCCATTTTTCAGCAAAGCAAAAGGGTTGAAGAAAGTTCGAAGCCTTCCATACCGAGTGAGTCAAAAAAAAGTTTACACCTAGAAAATTGCTAATTATTTTGTAAAATCATCTATGAACAGTAAATTATTATACATCTTTTGAAAGAGTGTTTTATCCCAAATCAGTGGGTACCATTTTTGTGTGGTATGTGTTCACGTTTGGATGAACAGGTGGCATTGTTTGTGAGAGTGCAAAAATCGACTTGCGCCAAAGTGATGCCTACAGTATGAATTATGTTGGGATTAGCGGAGTGAGAGAATGAATTGAATGTATCAAATGAAATGCATTGCATATGTTTTTTGCACAGGGCAAAGTCACACACACCCACACACGCGCGCACACAATGTTCGTTGATATTTGATATTCGATATTTGATATGTGTGGCATGATAAGTTTTGTTAGGGATGTCATTTGGATCTGCAAAGACCGAATTAATACTCAAATCCCAATTGTTTTATTCACACATCACATAGGCAACTTTGGCGCAAGTCGATGTTTGCACTCTCGCAAACAATGTCTCCTGTTCATCCAAGCGTGAACACATACCACACACAAATGTTACCAAATGATTTGGGATAAAACACTCTTCCATAAGACATATAACAATTTAATGTTCATCGATGATTCTTTTTTATAATTAGCAATTTTCTAGGTCGCCTTGATGACCACGAGGGTTCCCTGGGGGTGGTTGTGTAATAAAACAATGGAACACAATCTCTGAATGACGCGGCGTACACACATATAAATTGAACACGAATATAATCATCTTGTGAAGGTTACCTTTGCTTTTTTCCCGCTGTCATACAACGGATATTACATAAGCAGGATGGTTAAATCATTAACTTTCTTTATACATGTATAACGGATAATCATAACCTTATATTGTTACTTTACTTACGTAACGCAGTTGAAAAATGACGCAAGCACATGTAGCCATAGGCATGGGTAGTTTTTGATTTCATAGTTCCTTCAACCGTTTTCGTCTGATATGGACAATGGCAAGAATGGCAAGTTAATACAATAACCATGATGATACCACGCTGGAAGCAGAAATAAAATGACGCAAGTTCTTGATTTCATAGTTCCTTCAACTTTTTTCGTCTGGTATGGACAATATCAAGAATGGCAAGTTAATACAATAACCATGATAATCCAACGCTGGAAGCAGAAATAAAATGGCGCAGGACAATGCAGCCATGGGCATGGCTTGTTTTCGATATCATAATTTCTTCAACCCTTTTCGTCTGATATGGGATATGGGCGAGATGGCAAATTAATAGAATAATTATAATGATACCAAGCTGGAAGTAGAAATAAAATTACGCAAGTACTTGATTTCATAGTTCCTTCAGCCTTTTTCGTCTGATATGGACAATGGCAAGAATGGCAAGTTAATACAATAACCATGATGATACCACGCTGGAAGCAGAAATAAAATGACGCAAGTTCTTGATTTCATAGTTCCTTCAACTTTTTTCGTCTGGTATGGACAATGGCAAGTTAATACAATAACCATGATGATCCAACGCTGGAAGCAGAAATAAAATGGCGCAGGACAATGCAGCCATAGGCATGGCTAGTTTTCGATATCAACATTTCTTCAACCTTTTTCGTCTGATATCGATAATAGGAGCGGAGGCAAACTAATAGAATGACGGAGGTCCGGGTTCGAAAACAAGTCGATACGCTACTGCCGTTTGGTAAGGCATGAATTCTCATTACCAAGTCCCTCGGAGAGGTCCTAGAGCCGTCGGTCCATTGATTGCATACTTACAAGCACACATTTTTTTTCTTAACAGTCAGGTAAAACAATCAAACAACCAAAACTAGTTTCAATCACACAATGTTTGCACAACATAGGAAATCTAACAATCTAACTACATTAGAAATAATTGAACATTTTAGTAGTAGTAGTGGTAGTAGTAGTAGTAGTTGTAGTATTAGTTGTTGTAGTAGTAGTTGTAGTAGTAGTAGTAGTAGTAGTAGTAGTATAGTAGTACAAATAGTAATAGCATTAGTACTTGTAGTACTCAATATTATTATTATTATTATTATTATTAATATTGTTTTTATTATCATCAATGTTATTATAGTTGATGTTTTCATTATGATTAATATTAGTTCCTTCTGATTTGTGTAAGCAACTTAACTGCTTGAAGAAGATAGGTCATTGATGCACAGAAGGATTAGTAGCCTATTAGTTCATTGATCGTATGGAAATGGTGTGGCATGAATTGGAGGCCAAGCGTCTCTTACGGCAGTGAATTTTATTTAGAGAAGTGTCTCTTTGGGCAATAACTGTCCTCTTGACTTTAGTATGTCTTATCTCAAAAAAGATAAAAACGAGAGATTTGGATCAGAACTTGAAGCTATCTAGAAAGGCCTTATTCTTTATTATCTGATGTGATACTTTACTGAATTCGTAAAGCCTTGAGCAAAGCCTAGTACTATCAGTCTCTGGTTGTAACGTATAAAGCCTATATGACGTGCGGTAGACCATGAACCTAATTAGGTTCATGGGTAGACCGTGCAGTCGGTGTAGCTAGTCTCTTTGTTCAGACACTCAGTTGCGCACGATTAACCAGCTAGGGTTTATGCTTGTAACCTACTTATTCTTTGCCTGGGTAAGTAAACAACTGTGATGGGTCAAGTAAGGGGGTGGGCGTCTTTAATCTCTCCTATCCAATTCATTCTGGATCAAGAACAATTAAGAAAATTAGCCTGCGCCCATTAGATCGCCCCTGCGCCTTTATCCAATCAGGCTCTATTCGGACAGGTTCTCATATCCAGGTAGCATACTGTTACAAACAAGACTTCAGCCATCATCTCTACCCCCGCCTGCCCCATCTTCTTTCATCAACCTGAATCTGCCATTGATGAAGGAAAAAATGTACACGTGTGACAACGGAACATCTTTGTTCATAACTCTAAATTCAGAAAAGTCCCCGAACGATTAGACAGGAAAAGAGATAAGGATGTGGGATATTGGGTCTTAACCTGAGGTGAATCTCATGTTAGGAGCACGAAGTGGGGGACAGGATTTACTCTATATGAAAAAGGAACTCTTCATGATGTAGGCTGCACATACATGGGGGTCAGGTGCTTAACACAATCAGTTAACACGTTTGGATTTGCTCTTCTATGCGAGCGTTTTGAACATCAACCATGCATTTAATATCTATATATCTATATATGTTTTTGTATGTGTTATTGTTTAATTAAAAAAAACTATTGTATTTTTATATTGTAATTTTAAGCAGGGGATGATCCCCGATAAACCTCTGTGGTTTTTGATCACCCCCTCTGCAGGTTCATCTTTTGTTGTAATCCTTTTATATTTGATTGTAATTTACACTGTCTTTTATGAATCTGTGGAAATAAATGAAATTGAAATTGAAATTGAAACATTTTTAATTAATACATTTGGTCTTAATTTCCCAGGGTGTAGCCACATCAACTGTTCTTCCTGCGGTTCCACCATGATATTTAGATGTCTTTAATTGAAGTAGAAAATGAAAGGAACAGGTCGGTTAAAGTTTGAGCAAATTCCGATGAAAAATAAGAAAGTTATGAAATTGTGAAGTTGAAAACCTGCGAGCTCCCTCCAATTTGCTCTGTACAGAAAATTGTATAAACTTTCCTTTTCTTCGTTATCGATGAAGAAAGATTTTTTTTTTCATACAGGAATTTTGTAGAAGAACAAAAATTGAAATTATTATATTTAGTGTGCGTGTATGATTGAAAAATACCTTAAGGGGAAAATTGTGATTTTGTTTTTAATAGTGCAGAGCAAATGGGGAGGAAACTCGAAAGATACCTAAAAAGTTGCCAATTTGTGTTTGATTAGTCGCAACTTCAAGGTCATAACTTTCTAATGTTAATCGGAATTGGCCCAAACTTCCACTGACCTGTTCTTCTCATTTTGCTGCTTCAAAAAAAAAAAATTAATATCAGGGTGGAATTTCTCTTAAACATCTTGTCCAATGATGTAAGCACCGAGCAAGCATCGAACCCGAGATCTTGTACGAATATAAGAGGCCTATACCGTGTGAGTCAAAAAAAAGTTTACACCTAGAAAATTGCTAATTATTTTTAAAATCATCTATGAGCAGTAAATTATTATACATCTTATGAAAGAGTGTTTTATCCCAAATCATTTGGTACCATTTTCGTGTGGTATGTGTTCACGCTTGGATGAGCAGGTGGCATTGTTTGCGAGAGTGCAAAAATCGACTTGCGCCAAAGTGATGCCTTCAGTATGTATTATGTTGGGATTAGCGGATTGAGAGAATAGATTGAATGTATCAAACGAAATGCATTGCATATGTTTTTTGCAAAGGGCAAAGTCATACACACCCACACACACGCGCACACATGTTCGTTGATATTTGCTATTCGATATTTGATATGTGTGGCATGATTTATTTTGTTAGGGGTGTTATTTGGATCTGCAAAGACCGAATTAAAGGAAACCAAAACCTTCATACTAAGTTACTTTTATTGTAAAGCTTAAGATACTTGAAAAATATCAGTGAAAATTTGAACAAAATCGGGCAACGAATAAGGAAGTAAGAGCTTTTTGAAATGACTAGTCACTAGAGGGCGGTATTCAATTGATGACATCATCTGTGGACAACTCTCCATGCCTTTTGTACATCAGATTTCATGTTTTTCCTTTTTTCTTGTGATTGAGATAATGTACTCCCCCGAAAGCAAGATATAAAATGCAAAATGATATTCTACTTCACATATTGTAAAGTCGGATCAAGAATACAAATAAATACGAAGAAAACAAAAAAAATGTGAAATTTTATGTACAAAAGGCATGGAGAGTTGTTCACAGATGATGTCATCAAATTGAATACCGCCCTCTAGTGACTAGTCATTTCAAAAAGCTCTTTTAACTAGGCGTTGTGGCGTGCGCCTGTAATCCAGCTAAAAAGTGGAAGTTACAAACTGATTCAGCCGAGGACACAGGTTCGAAACTGAGTCACGTCTTTCGGATGGTGACGTTTAAAGGTCGGTCCCAGACGTAAATAATCATATCTGATTGATACACGTATGTAAAAACCCAATACACACACACACACACACACATCTTACTTCCTTATTCCTTGCCCGATTTTGTTCAAATTTTCACTGATTTAATTCAAATCTTTTAAACTTTACAATAAAAGTAACTTAGTATGAAGGTTTTGGTTTCCTTTAATACCCAAATCCCAATTGTTTTATTCAAACATCACATAGGCAACTTTGGCGCAATTCGATTTTTGCACTCTCGCAAACAATGTCTCCTGTTCATCCAAGCGTGAACACATACCACACAAAAATGGTACCAAATGATTTGGGATAAAACACTCGTTCATAAGACATATGACAGTTTAATGTTCATCGATGATTATTTTAAATAATTAGCAATTTTCTAGGTTTAAACTTTTTTTTGACTCACACTGTATATTCGTACAGGAATTCGAATTCTCCTGTTATAAGGTAATACAAAGTTTTGGGAAATTTTGAAATTGGGTGAATAGTGATTATTCACAGTTTTGATATATTTGGATGCCCCTGTGGATGTATTATAAGCACTAAAAAAATGTAACCCCTAAAACGCTTCTGCTTTCGAGAAAAACTGAATATAAACATTTACCGGTGCTCCCGGTAAATTTTGATAATTTTCAAATAGCGCCTACGGCCGTACAATGGTAGCTGCGACCATGAAAATCTCAGAATATGTAGTTGTCATATATCATTTCCAAACGGGAATAGCTAATCGGTCGATGTTAGTCAAGAAACATCGTTTTATAGCTTAATTAATATCTTGACCTTGAGAGGGAGCTTTACAACGTAAAGAGTTTATTATTTAGAATTTCATAACTTTAGACTCGACTTCAACCGCGACAATGATCACTGAATATTGTAGGATCGCATATGCTTTCAATATGTTCGTTTGACCCAAATTCATGAACCCATACCAAAACTTTGTATTACCTTTAATCATCCCTAATTGTATTTTGAGTAGTCAGATTGCGAATTACTTACATTAGTTTTTGCTATAATAATAATAATAGGGCAACAAATTCGTAACGAGTCATGTCATACTTTAATCATATATTGTATCACGAAAATTGCCTTAATTTATTCAAAAACAGAAGTAAAACATCATATTTATCTTCTTTATACAGTATTCCTTACAACAACTCCTATATAGTGGTGAAGTGTGACGTCATCAAAAACCTATTTTTAGATTTTTTTTTTCTTCATTTCCCGAAAGAGCATCAAAAATAATGTCCAAATGTCGAAAACCAATTAAAATGTTAAGTATTGGCTGAGATATGACCATCTGAATTAATATATTTCCCATAGGAACTCAGTGTTATATGCTCTGGCTCCTGGTTTGGAGCCAGAGCATATAACACTGAGTTCCTATTGGACATCTTTTCATTCAGATGGTCATATCTCAGCCAATACTTAACATATTCAATTGGTTTTCGACATTTGGACATTATTTTTGATGCTCTTTCGGAAAATGAAGAAAATATTAAGAAATTCTAAAAATAGGTTTTTATGACGTCAGAGCTTCGGTACTCTATTTCAAATGATTAAAAGATAACTAGGTTGAGATGGTTGTTTAATTAATATGATGAGGCATATCCTTTGAATAAAAAGGGTGAGTATAATCATGACTTCATTGTCTTTGTCATGATTGAGATTAACCTGTGAAAAGGTTAGGGAGTCATGAGGATTACTATGACAAATAGAGACGTGCAGACTGAACAAAGCATGACAGTGTACACCTCCTACACGGATCCAGTCAAACTCTATTCTGAAATAATAGATACATTCATCAGAAAAGAATCACTAAAATTATATTACAAATGTAGGAAAACACTCTCCATTAACTTGAAAGACTGGTACGTTACTTGACTTACCCGAACCAGAATTCTTCTGAAAGGTAATTAGATCCTAGCTAAGACCGCGTGCGTTATATCCTATGTATAGCATCCAAGCACCGATGTTGTGACGTTCGTGTAAAAAGAATCTCCAGACCTCGCTTAACACTTATCTCCACTTCAAGCTTCATTCGCGTATCCTGAAACTTTCAGGAGTTTGTGGGCGATAAAAAAAATGGCGGGCAAGCCACGAAAAGAAAAGGCAGTCTTGAATGTCAGAAGCAGTTTCGGCGCGAAAGCGAGTACAGGAATTGACATGAGCAAAAGTAGTCTGCCGGATTGCTGGCAAGATCTAAAAAGGGCTCGATGATTCATGGTAAAATTGCAGTAGTTTGGATCCAGGTAAAAGGGGGATATGCAACTCCAAACTCCGGCACGGGTGTTTGCCCCCACCATGAGTCAACGCTCTTCTAGTCCCACGACGTGCGTTCTAAACCTTAAAGGGATAGATCAACGATAGATCAAAGACGGCAAGACCAAGTTCTTTGGTCATTTATCAGGGGTTTGCTCGCTATTTATAAGGTGTGCTATTTATAAAAGACCGCTATTCATTTAGTCCCGCGTTATGGATAGCGGTCCTTATGAATAGTGGTCCTTATGAATAGTAGTCCTTATGGATAGCGGTCCTTATGAATATCCTTATGAATAGCGAGGTAAATTGTCTCTGGTTTGCTCGCTATTTATAAGGGCCGCTGTTCACAAAGGATCGCTATTTATCAATCTACAATAATTTGTGTATAGAAACTGCACCCAGTTACTTCTGTAGCTACACCTTTTTTCCACCTTGATTATGCAGTATCATACTTTATTCAATTCCCCTAAATATCTACTTAAACACATATTATTTCAATAATGTTTTTCTATTATTGTTTGTGTACATAGTTATGTTGTGATTGTCATGATTGTGAATATTTGTATTTTTACTCTGTAAAAGTGTTCGCAAAGCGACCTCTAGTTATGATCAAATTGCATTGGTAAATCATTTCAATTTCCAATTCCCAATTTAGTGTCACGTACGTAACCGAGAATTGTGGTGTTGTGAACATGAATTGATATAAAATATGACATTTGCATTTGGTCTGAAGGGCTTATAGACTTCAATGATCAGATTCATTTAATGATGACATGTTATGGGTAGCGTATGGGACAAAAGAGCTAGGACTTGCCAACAAAGTAATGCTGCATCTTAACTTTGGTATACATCCACGCAGGCTATTATCATGTCAAATTAACTAATTCTTTATAAGGATTGATCACTTTCGTAGATGTGATATGCAATTTCTGGAAGGCTATGCTCAAGTTTGTATTGAGTAGACATTAGCAGTAGGGCGTTACCTTGTTTTCTGGGAGGGGGTATACGCAAGACTTTCTACAAATCCAATTCTTAATCGTCTTATTTTTAATCACGCATAATAAAGAATCTGATGCATACTTACTTTCTATTGAACGATTATAATGGTCTCTCTCTCTCTTCTTTTCCTTCTGTTTTGGGGTATCTTTGTTATGATCGGATATGAGTGTGTGTGTGTGTGTGTGTGGGGGGGGGGGGGGGGCTGGTATCCAGAGAACATTGCAAGGAAGTATGTTCAAAATGATGTACTTTTTATCAAAAGAAAGTAACAAAATAGCGAAGGTCTGCTATTCATTGTTTAAAGACCGTCAATACTACTGGGCCACACAGCGAGGTCACTGACAGATGGCTATCTCATTAACTCAGCTCTTAGCTAAAATAAGAAAAGGAGGATCATGGGGGACCAACAGGCACCGATTGAGAAGTTTTCTATATAGAGGGAGCAAGTAGCTACAAGTAGGACAGTGGGGCTTTAAGGCAACAGTAAAAAAGTTAGATTTTGCGAACCCTGATACACTTGCGACTAGCTCCTCACTTTAATCTCTGTATTTTATCAACTACTTTGTATTTATATCTTTAAAGCCATTATAATACTTTTTCTATCTGAGTTGAGACTTCTGAATGATTCATATGGATACAAAATTATCCGATGATGAACTCGCAATAATCTCCACTAGATTTTATTCAACGCCTACCTCAGCAATTACCAGAATTTCGCCGGAAGCAAGAGCAAAACCAAGAGCAGGCTGGAATATTAGTATACAATATGTTTGATTCGATTTGATTTTATTTGATTTAGTGATTTCTGTATTTTTCATACAATAATAATCAGTAACATTGTGAACATTTTGTACATAGAGCTATAATATTCTTTTTCAAATTGCAATGAATAACACAATTTATGCAACCATATGTTAGGAACGATTGACATAGCAAATGCGGAAGAGTTGCAGTGGAAGTGGGCGCTTGAAGTGCATGCAGCTCTTTAACTTATGACAGTGACAGCAAAATGTGATAATATATATGAATATGCACCCACAAAAATACGGAATTTAATGGCAAAAAAATGACTTGCTTATAAAGGAGACAGAGAGGGAGATAGAGAGGGGTAGATAGAGGAACAATTGGTACTATGCGGCTACTTCAATTTCAATGCTGAGATTTACAAAAAAAGGTTTTATTTAACTATATACTGAGTAAATCAGTCTTACTACATCAGAAGTTTTGTTTTGCTTTGTAAGAGAAGAATTATGTAGGTCAGTTTACTGCCTCGGTTATTACCAAGTGAATAACAATATATATATATATATATATATATATATATATATATATATAAACAGTTAACAAGAAATTATTTATACCTCTTGTAAAGATGACTATACATTGTGTTTTTTGTAACCCAAGAAATGAAAGGTGTACTGGTGAAATATGACCTTCCTTGCATACTTCAAGATGTAATCTTTGATATGCGGCGCGTTCATGCTTGATTTTGAAGGCAGAATGAGCGATTTGTAACGCTCATCGTAATCGCAGTTCCACGGTGCACTGTTCATGCTCACTTCTCCAGGCAATTCTCCTTGGGTGGCCTTTAGCTGGATTCGCAAACCTGTGTGCGCATGCTACGTAGATCCAATAGAGGTCAGTGCGTTGACCCCATTTAAACGCGTTTACAAATTGTAAACGCATCTTTTTGTGAGTTTACGATCGGCGATCGTGATCACCGTTTTTCGGTGATTCTACAAAAGTGAGCATGAACGCAATCGTGTTTTAAATTAAACGCGTAACAGATGCCTGATTCTGGCCGTCAAAATCAAGCATGAACGCGCCCCAAGAAACATAAATCGGGACAAATCAGTTTTTTACCTACTTGACAAATACCTCACCTTGGTATGGCTATGAATAATTTAGTTGTTAATTATTGTATATTTAAAGCAGGGTAGTGCCATTCACACTTTCGTACGGTCTCCTCTTTAAGCCAGTTCACGGTTGCAGTCTGAGCATGAGCAGATAAAGGTCATTACAGAACAAAGTGTGAAATAGGCAGAGACAACATACTGGATACCTGCTCATGAAAGTTATGTAATCATTATTCATGTATTGCCAAGCGGTGCACTCCATGATACACAGGTGGAAGTATACTTTGAAAACGGGAAACAAAGGCTATTTATGTAGCACTTCCATCGCTGTAGGAGTGATTATTTCAAAATGTACAAAGTGGGACCTCTTCATCTTTTGAAGATTTTTGGATATTCGGGGTCATTTGGGACATATGCTAGCCGTGAACCGGTCTATTAAATCCCCACTATCCTACTTGCTCCCTCTATATAGAAAACTTCCCCAATCGGTGCCTGTTGGTCCCCCACGATCCTCTATTTCTTATGTTATTTGAGAGCTGAGTTGATGAGATAGCCACCTGTCAGTGACCTCGCTGTGTGGTCTAATTCTTCCTAGCCACACTAGTGTTGATAAGCTTTAAGGGACAAGGTAGTTCATATATTAAGACATACCTTGGAAGTGAAAAACGGTTCGGGCAGTTAACTTACACAGTTTTCCGTAAAGTTGAAACAGTCAGAGAGATTAAAGAATAAATTTCTAAGAAGATATAAACTTCATCTATAAAGAAATAAGTACAAAATGACTGCATTTCAAATTCTAAATTATCATATAAATTGATCATGATTAGCAGCATTTGGTGGGCAACATCATTAAACAAACTAATTTGTATTTAGATTAACAAATGTCATTCCTCATCCCTCTACCGCCTCTTCCCGAAAAAAAGGTGTTCATGATAAAAAAAATATTTAAAAAATAAAGCAATTGTACATTATTGGATTCCTGAAATTGTAAAAGTTGAAATTGAAATTAAAATCAAGTACTTATTGTCGTTTTGGCAATCTGTTTTTCACTGGTATAAATTTCAAAAATAATAGAGAAAAAGGAAAGGTCATAATCATAGATAATTACAGTAATGGTTGACAGCAAGGATGCCGAGAGAGTGAGAGGGTTAAGGAGAACCAGCGGTAGGTAGTGGAGGTGGGTAGAGCAGTGTAGAAATAATGAAAAGAGATCAAATGTATTATAAAGTAAAAGTAAACATGTGCAGCTAGTACTTGCAATGTAAAAAATATGAAGGAAATGTAAAACAAATTACGTTTAATAATAATAATAATATATAATAATCCGTTTTTTATATAGTGCTCAATACACCGATCCAAAGATGTGCCTAAGCGCTTTATAGATATATCATTACCCCGGTCATCGGATTCAGGCTTACCCGCACACAGCGTGTGCACATTTTCCACTCCCTGGGGAGCATTCCAGCCAGTCGCCATTTTACAAGCGCACACTTGCTCGTCCAACCACATGAACGTTCGCATCCTACCGGGTACCCATTTAACACCTGGGTGGAGAGTAGCAAGTGCAGGTAAATATCTTGCCAAAGGATATTAGTGCCGTGTCGGGATTCGAACCCTCGACCTTCGCATCTACAGTCAAGCGCCTTAAACCACTCGACCACGACACTCCAAAAATTATACGATCGCAAAGACATCCGATAATTCATCCTAAGGCAACTTCACTTGATCCCTTAAAAGCATGGCTCTTCAAATGCTTTCTATTCAAATAGGACAAGTAACAGCTTAAAATAAGGCCCGATTTATATGGCACATGTTTCTATGTACAGTCCTTGTTACTTTACCGAGACTTGTCCAAATTTATTATCATTTTGATGACTCCAGAACCTTGCAGTAAACACCGATACTTGTATGCTACATATTCAACTTTTTTCTGATCGATTCCACACCGTTTCTTTCACAATGCTGTCATAACTCAACTTTATCTTTATAGTTGAACTTATAAGTATGGCAGGCCATTCATGCCACTGGTTGCTTTCATCATGATGATCTTTAGATAATGAACTATCACAAAATTTAAATTCTGTAGATTTGTGACCATGATTTGTACGTCCCTTGAGAGACCAATGCCATTAAATAGTGAGAGAAAATAGTGGCATGAACGGCCTTCCATAGTAAAGTCGAAGTTAAAGTCGATCTTAGTATTATTTTGTGAAACACTCCACATCCCAGTTGGTTCTTGGCTTGAATGGCTTCCCTCTTGGTATGGTACCTTCTACTTTTCAATTCAATTCTCAATTTCATTTATTTCCACAGATTCATGAAAGACAGTATAAATTACAATTAAATATAAAAGCATTACAACAAAAGATGAACCTGCAGAGGGGGTGATCAAAAACCACAGAGGTTTATAGGGGGATTATTCCCTGCTTAAAATTACAATATCAAAATACAATCATTTTTTTGAACAAATCAGGCAAGAGGTTATCATGTATTTTAATGTGGCCTAAAGTAATTCGCCTTCTTTCTTTACCCATTCCTATCGTGACATCTTATTTTTTTAAGACCTTCCATGAATTATGATCGGAACAAATTAGCTGCGCAACGAAAATACCGATTGCATTTGAATCACATATTGCCTTTAATTAGATTCTTAAGCTTGGCAATGTGAAATTTTAAAGTAATATCTTGGAATAAATTGATTTCATATCAGTTTCCTAGAAAAAGCATCCCACGAATTCACTTTAAGAATTACTCTGAAGAGCACTGCACATCTGACAGGTGACAGAGAGAACAAGTCCATGTCATCAGGGTTTAGTTATGCGAAATTGGATATAGTATAATTGGTAGTTATGCTGCCTGTTTCATGAAATGAAAAAAAATGTAAATTTTAACTTTACATGTAAGCCAAAATAAGCGTGAGTAAATTTACTGTATTGAATGTATACATATATAAATATATATACAAAATTGTATCTGTATAGAAAGAGAGAGAGAGGGAGAGACTCAACACAAAAATAAAAAACTCCCGTTGACATCGTAATCAATCAAGTTAATCTCAGAACCTAATGATCAATTGAGAAATTAACTCTTATCACAACAATTTCATGAAAGAAATACGAGAAAAATGTATTCCAACTTTACTAGGGTGACTAACATGATGAGTACATTCAACAGGGAAATAGGGGGGAATTGATGTGAAATAAGGCCAGCTGCGCTAGTTTGGCCAGGAGGATTTGACCTCCCTGCATGGTCACTAACAGGTGGTTATCTCATCAAACCAGCTCTCAATTTACAAAAGAAAAGGGGGATCATGGGGGGGGGGGGCCGACGGGTACCGTTTAGGCACTGCTTGCTTTCTAGAGAGCGCAAGTAGCTACAAGTAGTGCAGTCCCGCTTTAATATACAATCACAACGGTTATCCTTATAGTATTAATATATCGTCAAAACTAATTTAATATGATGCCTGGTAATTTAAGCCACGCCTATCGCAAGTTTGGAAGTGTGACATTCCGGATACTTTGCCCAGCTTGGATTCTAACCTGCCGCTCTCGAATCGGAGCGTTTGAAGCAGGATTTAACTAAAAATATATAGACATAAAACTAAAAGCATGCGAATATAAATAGAAATAAAAAAGAATATTATAAAATATTCAGAGCTAAATAACTCATTAATATATTAAATTAAAATGAATCGAATCTTATGCAATCCACATTGCAATCCTCGTACTAAATGTGGAAGTTTTTAAACAAAATAATGTTACTATTATTTTACAATATCGTTTTATATTGTATAGACGGTAAACTGGTTTAAATCAGGTGAAATATAGTCTTTAATGTTTAGACATTCAGATATATTTATATTTTTTTTGATAGCCTTTTGGGTCACTCCTTTTGGGTACATAATGTGTCTAGCAGAACGTTTGTTAGGTAGTTTAATGGTAGATTGTTTACGGTTTGCTTTTTTTCTTTCTTTATAAAACCTTGGAAGATTGGCAGGACCAAAAAGAAAATTGATATGCGCTAATGATGTATGTGGGTGAGTTAGTGCGTGTGTGTGTGTTGGTGTGTGTTTGTTTGTGGTTGTAAGTGTTGGTGCGTGTGCATGTGAATAAATGCAATAAGATAAATGCATTGATGAAGTCAAGTTCGACTGTTGTCAATATTTTGACAAGTGTGACGCCATTGCTGGTGTGTGTTTGTGTGTGTGGGTGTAAGTGTTGGTGCGTGTGTGAAAGAATGCAATAAGATAAATGCATTGATAAAGTCAAGCTCGATTGTTGTCAAACATTTTGACAAGACAGTGTCACGTCATTACAGGTGTGTGTGTGTGTGTGTGGGTGTAAGTGTTGGTGCGTGTGTAAAAGATGCAATAAGATATTGCATTGATATGGTCAAGTTCGATTGTTGCCAAACATTTTGACAGGTGTCACGTCCCCGGGTCACGTCGTGCCCTACTTGTCTGTACCGGGCTACCGCAACCTGGAACCCAACAGGTTGAAGAAGAAAAAAAAAGAGAGTAAAAGGGTCATTATAGCGTTCGCCAAATACACCCCCTCCTTGCGACCTACTTTAGAATGAACCTCTGACAGAGGTAACCTGCAAACAACAAGTTCATCAAAAAGCAATCAGTCACCTCTCAATTATGGCTTTGTCAAGGGCAAATCCTTTTTGATCACTTCGCGTGATTATTGGTGTAATGTTTGCAAGAAATGAATACGTACTAATCAGCAAAATACCGCGTGGAAGCTATTTTAAAACTGAATGCTTTATAGTTTATACTCCTTGTAAACAAATTATAAAACCAGTGTTTGTATTGTGTGCATCCGTTTTGATAAATTTGCATTATTTGTCTCGGGAAGGTTTGCAAGATACGAATGCGAAATACCGCGTTGGAGAAACTAAGCTCAAGTAAACACTTTTTTGACGTAAAAATGCAGATTTGGGCGCAGGTTTCCTCGTAAAATAGTTGTCGTACTTGTTAAGTTCAGATAAATGACAGCATCTGAAAATGAATCAATAAACAGAATGAAGTCGTGATAATATGCTTCCTGTTCTAAGCTTTTCAATATCATCTCGAAAGTCCCGTCTTACCCCGTGTCCACACACAACATTTTCCGTGATTAGCCGTGATTAGTTATACCGTTTCGGGATAGTTATACTGTTTCGCGATAGTTATACGATGAAATTGTGTGTGTGGACGCTTACTAACTATACGTCGTGAAACGAACTCCCGAAGGAAACCAGCGCATGCGCACGTGGAATCCGGTAGGGTGGTCAATAGGGTGATAGTAATTATACAAATCAATCTGTCATCAACTCATCGTTGGCTCACTCGGTAAGGACAGTGTGTTACTAATAGAACCTTGGAGTCCGGACGTCACCGCTACTTTATTTTCCAATTAAGACGGGGTTTAATTCTCTAAGGTAATTCTGGTGTAAACAGTATATTTTCTGGAAAAATGTAAATGATTTTCAAAATGTATAGATTGAAGTTAATGAAACATGCACACTAATGTAGTTTTAAATCCCCACTGCACTACTTATAGCTACTTGCGCCCTCTATATAGCAAACAATGCCTAATCAGTGACCACTGGTTCCCCATGATCCCCTTTTTCTTATGTTAATTGAGAGCTGATTTGATGAGATAACCACCTGTCAGTGACAATGCTGGGTGGTCTAATCCCTTCTGGCCAAACTAGTGCAGACAGGCTTAATGTAAGAAGAAATCCTATTTCTTGCAAGTCAAGAAAAGAATAACAAACAAAATACACATCAAATAAAGATCGCAGACTTAAAATGACAAAGGCAATATCAATGGACTCGGCCAGTGATATATAATATGCAAACATCACCATGACATCTTACGAATCCGGACATGATTTCTATTGGGGGGGGGGGGGGTACAACAGAATATAGATATTTCCTTTTAAATTGCTTTGAGAAACTTGTTGTGATCGTTATAATGCCATTTAGAAAGTAAATGCAATTAAATTAAATAAGTTTTACAGTACACAATGATGTATGACACAAAAGACATTGTGTACAAAGTACATGTTATCAATAATTTATTCAAATTCATCCAAGTCTCAGTAACTGTACATGTGTTTTAAAGGATGAAGTGTGCATACACAGAGCATAAGTAAATGTGCTTACATGCAAACCATTTTGATACTCGGCATGATCAGGATTTTAAGCCATTTACTGGTACATTTGCATCTCCTATAAACGTTTTTTGTTTTTACAATAATGGAATTACCTGTACATGTATTTAAGATGAATGACACATTCTGCAGGAAAGCAGAAAAGAGCAAAACCAGAGGGGAGATGGGGTGATGAGAGAGAAAAAGTAGAGGAAACATTATAAAGAGAACTAAAGCGTAGATAAACATGAAAGTGAGGATTCAGTTCTCAAAGAGCAAAAGAGGAACGGGACTCGATGAGCAATGAAGTTGAAGATAATGAGGAAAACTTGTTTTGAAGAATGTTATAGCATGAACCCGAAGATGAAGTAGAGGAAGAGCGTGGGGCAAATGTGGGAAGAAAATAAAAAAAGAGAGGAAAGAGGAAACAATGACGAAGAGAGAAGAGGAAACAAGAGGATGAATAAGAAGAGAGAGAGAGAGAGAGAGAGAATGCAGAATAAAATTCCAATGAAACAAAGTTATCAATCTCATAAAATAATGGACCCACGTTATAATTCTCAATCACAAAATAATATTTGTAAAATCCTTAAGCACAGCCAATTTCAAAGTCTTATCGAAGAGATTTACTCACGATAATACACTCTACATTAAAATTGTAATATATACCACCCTCATAGGAGAGGTGGCGTCACATTTCTTTATACCCATTACAAGCTTTAGGCGGCTTCATTAAGAATAAAGCTCATGATCACTCCCTCACTCTCTCTTGTATGAGGTAGCCGCTCGAACCAGCTCTGACGTTTAAAGGGAGTCAGGTATTGGATAAAGAATGACAGTACAAGTAATATTTTAAACAAGTCCTATCTATCTTCATATTAAAACATGTGGACAAATAATACAAAAGTGGTTCTCTTGAAATGCCTTTGCAGTCCAAATATAACCCGATAGTTGATCCTCGGCCATGCTTGCATCAGAATCAGTTGACCTTGTATTCCAACATGTGCCTGTGTGTAGCGCTTAGTGATACTCGTCAACAACATCAGACGAATCCTCTATGGTTTTGTTGGCCCTACTGCCTCGCAATTGACTCATATGACATCATTTCATAAAAAACAGTTCTACGCACTATATTTCAACAAGAAATTCAGCAATTTTCAACATCACCTTAAGCTACAGCAAGAGGTGGGTTATAATGGAGATTCTAGTGGTAATATAATGCACTTTAAGTAATGAGAAAAGACGTACATGCAATACCCTGGATGGACAAGATCCAAATGAACTCTTTGCACGATAATCCACATACATTACATATAATGTGACGCAAATAAGAAATCAAAGGTACTGTAAAGTAAAATGTTGGTTGATCCATGCACTTCAGGAAATTTTGGAATATCCAAGTACACCAAAGCATTATTTTCTGGGAGTTACAGATTACTGACAATTTGAGAAAAATGAGATAAAGACTTATATCGTCTATAAACATGAGAGTCATTTACAAATGAGAGTCGCAGTTGATTTGGGGAATTTTCTACTGACAATGCAGTCATATGTGAAGTCACGATTGAAGAACTCTCAAAATTATTCAAATTATACCTTGTGAAAATAAAGATTGTATGAAATTTAAATTTTGGAAAAGGATGGATCTAAGGTGGATCTAAAATATATAACATTCCTGATGTTCGCATGCCTAGTATTGTAGTCTTGACACATCTCCTAACTTCTTTGTATAATCAACAACTCCACATTTTCCATATTTGATTCTAAAATATTGTTCCTTCAAACTTTTTAAACATAATTATTGGATTCTGCAAGAGACATATGCTTCATCATGACTAATTTATTCTAAAATATTGTTTCTTCAAACTTTTTAAACATAATTATTGGATTCTGTAAGAAAAATATGCTTCATCATGACATCCTGGAAAAAAAGAATCAGAATTAACAATCATTTGAGCGCCTGAAAAGTAAAAAAAAAATGTATGCTGACTTTCTTGTCCTCTTGATTACGATGTAAAAGGCTATGACAGAAGCAATGCCACATTTTGCTCTTGATATTTTCTGGTCTTTCACACGTGACTAAAATAGCTTTCAAACAGTGGGAAAACAATGATGTCATAACTATGTATTCCCATATACCCACACTTGTGGCAAGTACTTTCCCTTTTCTCTGATTTTCAGCAAAACACCGCCAAGAATGTCTTCATAATGAACTGTTTAAGAAACATTCTCGTTTTTGGTATTATTTTGCAATGACACTACATAACCTTTACTGCCAAGATGATGATTCCAAAACTTCTTGGTACACGATTGTCCGTACTTAGAATGTCTTCATAAAGAACCGTTTAAGAAAAATTTTAGGTTCTGGTATTATTTTGCAATGGCAGTACCTGTACATAACCTTTACTTGTGACCGCGTTTAATGCAATCATTATTAATCAAAGCCTTCAAACTACCATCCTTGAGTGGTCATCTTGATTCACATTTTGTTAAAAATTCCTACATCAAGATTCAACGTTTAATCACATTTTCTCTGATAACTGCTCGACAATTTCATTAAAACTTCTATAAAAAGACTTCATATTCAAGATAAACTCTCTTCATATTTATAAAGCAGTCCATATGAGCTAATGTACATCAGCAGTGCTTGTAAGAAAGGATGTAAGATTAACAGACTCCTGGATGACTTTAGATGTGCCTTCCCACACACAAAAAAAGTATATCTTGTAGAACAATCTGACGTGACATAACAATGGTTTCAAATTCTTGACAAATCTTGTGAGAAGGTCGCGAATAGATGCTGCAGTCAGTTTGAAACTTGTAAGCCTCACACACATGTACATGTATACACTATTTTAAAAAAAACTTAAAATACCACGGACCTGTTGTATAAAACTTACCATTAATTGTAATTTTGCCATTAATGGCAACTTCCATGGAAGCTTTGATTTGAATGGCTGTTGAGAGATGTTGCCATGGTAACATAGTTGACATAAATACCATTAGTGGTAGGTTTCATGCAATGGGGTCCAGAAAAATAGAAATAAAACTGATTCAACTTTTAACAACTCATTAACACTGATCAATAATAAATGGGCAGATATCAGTAAGATTAAGAAAAAGCGTCTCTGTTCGAACATAATTCAAGAGTTCTTTTCAAAGACATTATTGGTTGGTACATAGTATCACTTGCAATGAGATTTAAGAATATGTTGTATTTAAAAAAAAATGGTTAAAAATTGTAACATTGCCTTGTATGTCCCACTACAATGACAACGTGACGGCTATCTGTAGAGGCGTGTGAAATCTCGTAAGGCATAGCAGACGATCTTCTCTTCCTCGGCACTATACAAGTAGAAACAGAAAGAAAGAGAGAACAGAACAGATAATTCAGATTTAGTTAATAATAATAATAATGATAATGAATTATATTTCTATAGGGCAGTATACAAAATATGTCTCTATGCGCATCACATTGTATATTGGAAAAGCTTAATTAATTATCTACTGTTGAATTATCCTCAAACAAAAATTCTGACAAAATCTTAACTAAAGTAGTACAACAATAACTAAATGGAACAACATGATTCATTCTTAAATAATGATACAATTATGGTGCAAAATCTTATTCATATATTATAAGTTATAGAAATATATACAATTTCAAATAAAATTATAGATAACAGAGCATGAAAATAATTAATTCTTAAAAAGGAATTCAAGTTTCAGTTCTAATAGTACACACAGAGGTGTTGCAGTCCAGTGGATAAGTCTCCAGACTGTTAACCAGAAGGTATGGGGATCAAACACCTGTCACAGCACTATGTCCTTTGGCAAGGCATTAATCTACATTTGCCACACTCAACCCAGGTGAGGTAAATTGGTACCCAGCAGTAATTATTTTCTTTAAAATGCTCGAGCGCTGTAATGGCAGCCGTGCTAAAGCTGGGGTAATAATGATGGAGGGCCAGGAGTGGCAATGTCCTAGACAAGATAACTATACAAGACTCCACTATTATTAGTATAAGTATTATTATCATTATTATAACAACATTCCTAGAACCCCCCCCCCCCCCCCCAAAAAAAAAAAAAAAATAATAATAATAATTGAAAAAATATTTAACAAAATAATAAATAAAAAATAAAAAATAAAATAAAATAAAATAAATAAATTTAAAAAAATAATAATAATAATTTAACATAAATACAATATACAGTGCGTCCCAGAAAAAAACGAAACCGAGAATTTTGTTGTTTTATCATAACTTAATTACAATTATTATTAATGAATGACACATTTGGAAAGCTTAGATCCTCCTCTTTCATTTGATGCAACTCATATAATGCATATTTTCAAGCATGAGTGATTAAAATGAATTTGAAGAGAGGAAACCAAAAAGTCATTTGGCGGACGGTATCCGAATTTTAGAGAGAAAATCACATTTCTAGAAAGTTGAGTATCTGCCCTTTCATATGACACCTCAATCACGAAAAATGAGCTAGGAATACCAAAGTTCTGTATGATTAAAGTAGTGCTTGCATTTCCATAATTTTATCAAACGAGTTCGTTTTCACTGGCTGCCTGCCTTAGCAACAAACGGAATTAACAAAAGACTTAACTCCGTTTCGCTGACAATCGGCCGTAGACTCGTGCGTGACAATATGCATTATATGAGTTGTATCAAATGAGAGAGGTCGATCTAAGATTTCCAAATATGTGTCATTTATTAATTATAAATGTGATTAAGTTATGATAACACATCAATAATTCTCGGTTTTGTTTTTTCCGGAACGCACTGTATATAAGACAAGTTTGAGGAATCTCAACAAATACTCAGCCAAATAAAATCCAGACAGAGCCATAAGCACATCAGCTGTACAGGTTTTTAAAAATATATGGTCTGTGATTTCATTTGTCTTTTTTTCTTCTGTATTGTGTGTTTTTACAGCCTTTTTTCTTGGAAGTGATATTACTTTTGCTGACTTGTCTCGACAATGACAAGAGATGATCTATGACTCGTCAGCTAATGACACATTAATCCGTTCATTGCAGGTGCCTTGTAAATAAAAACCTACTTATTTCAAACAATTTTCTTAATGTCTCTGCTAAATAGTCAATTATGGCCTCCTTATATGAACTATCGGTAAGCCTCCCCCATCATAAAACATGTGTTTTTCTTTTCAGAACATAAATGTAGACAATCGTTGCCGTGAGCAAGCGGACGCCTCACCCACTCATCCAGCTTCATGTACTCTAATACTTCAAACAATTTTCTTTATGCCAGTGCTAGTCTGTTATGGCATCTTAAAGGCATCGTTTAACAATGTTAAATCTGAGATGCACGGCCATACGTGTTATCAGAGTCTGTGGTATGGTGTATTATTGAAGCCCTAAAAAAATGTGCTTCAAAATGATCAAGAAGTGCCTCCAAAAAGTAAAAATCTTTGAGTGACTGGTTTTACCAATACTAAAAGTCTTTAGCTGAGCCCAACTCTGTTGGTCTCTGGCTCTGTCAGCAGCAGCTATGGTACAGAGCCTATGGGGGTGCAGAAGACTGCAGTCTGTGTAGTCTCAGAGCTCAGACACTGCAGTACGCACTGACTCCGGAGGACAAAACTCGTTTTCCCCAATAGACTGTAGTGTAATGAAAACCCTTTGGCAAACGGTTTTTAAAATTTGTAATTCCAATCATAAATATCTTGATAATCAGACAGGCGATCGGCTTGTAAAAGTCATGGGGTTCCTGACTCACCTAGAGGTTTATAATTATCCTTGCAGCATGAGCTAAATCCAGGATTTTGTGTCAGAATCTGAGACAAAGGTACCGGATCCCTTTAATTTGAACTATCGGTCAGTCTCCTCCATCACAAAACCTGTTTCATGTCTTAAGACTTATTAAAGAGGGTTGGGTCTGCGAGTTTGTTCACCTATACTTGAGAGTTGTAGGAGTTTGCATGCACAAACTCTTGTCCTCCGTAGTCAGTGCGTACCGCAGTGTCTGAGCTCGGAGACTACACAGACTGCACAGTCTTCTGCACCCCATAGGCTCTGTACGATAGCTGCTGCTGACAGACCAAGAGACTGACAGAGTTGGGCTCAGCTAAAGACTTTTAGTATTGGTATTTATTCAAAGAATTCCACAAAGGAATTACATGGATTTTACAAGAAAAAATGACAAAAGACAAAATGTTGTACAAATGTAAACATTGTAGTAATACAGTCAAATGTTTATAGCGACCACCTAAGGGAAACACAAAAAGTGGTCTTTGTAGACAGGTGGTCTTTGTGGACAGGTTCTTTTAGTACATGTTTCAATGAGAAACCATTTTCAAGGGAAACAAAAAACGTGGTCTCTGTAGACAGGTGGTCACTAAAGCAGGTTTGACTGTACAACTTTATGAAGGAGAGATATAGAGAGAGAGAGAGAGAGAGGGAAAACATTGCGAGACGAGACTGAAAAGAGACGAGAAACGATGATACCGAGGCAAAAGTGTGGCAATCTAGAGGAAGAGATTATAAATTACGTAATAAATCACGTAAAATATTATGTAATAAATAAGGAAACTGATTAACTAATGAGCTTCAGCGTATTGTTTTCAGGTGTCAAAATAAGAGTCTATAACTGCAGGCTACCATGTGATGGGCAGCCCCATGTCTAGTTTACTTCAAAGAGACTAGGACTTTCCTTTATATTCTGTTTCGCCTTTTTATAGAGAGTGATAAATGAAGAAAAAAAAAGGAAAAAAAACTTAGAAGAGAGAACTGCCTACATTAATGTTTAGAAACTTCATGTATATGATCTGTTTTCTATTGATTTTCTGACAAAATTTTGAAGAAACGTGGTGGAGACGACTAGACGTATTGGTGGGGATCGGAGGGCCTAGGCTCAGCATTAGGCTGAGTTGAGAAGCTTGTCACAACGTACCGTGTCCGAGCTGGTCCTTGGACGTCCAATGTAGCCGATAGGCGTTTTGCTCGCCAGCCACTGAATTCTTCAACATAAACAGTTTAACTTTTAAAAATCCAAATTATCCAAATCTATATATTAAAAAAGGTAAATCTAATTTTAAAGGAGAACAAATCTTAAGAGAAGAGGCATTAAATATTCATTTCTGAATGACAAACGTCTATAAACTAAAACAACAACATCAATACCTATAATGTTTAATCTAATATTCACCTTATATTTGAAGACTAAGTGAGTCAAAGTGTGTTTTGGTCTCCGCAAGTTCATATTTCAAGATAAGATGAAGTCAAATAATGACACAGCAAATGTTGGACCCCCAAACATTAGTACTGTCTACATTATATTACACAAAAAGGTCATAATAGTCCATCACAGATTTTCTAAGATATTTTATTGTTTTGTTTTTTGTTTGTTTTTTCATGGCCAAGAGCATCAAACGGCAATTAATCACGGTGCTGGTAGATAAAATGGACATGACGTAACCAATAGTCCCCTAATCAACTCGCTCATTATCTCTGTGAATGCCTGCGAGGCACTATTGCTTACAATTCAAATAATACCCTGTTATATAAACGAAACCCTACAGACATGGTTAATGGAATAGGATAAAAGGGCTTCATGTTTATGGCTTCATGTATGAAAGGATTATTTGTTGTTTTTCATCACCTTTTCAGAAGCATTTTTTAATAGGTTGCACGCAGATTTGTGTCAGACTAATCACACAAATGGATGGAAGGGTAAGGAGTCTTTTGATGTCAACATTTCTGATATTATTATACAGGGTGTATCAATAAAAAATAAAAGTTTGCTTGTAATAAGCAATTCTTTGAGTTCGAGTTAACACTTTTTTTTTTAACTGCCTAATAACGAATAGTCAATGTACAAAAGGGAGCAATTTTTTTTTGAAAAGCCTGCTGTTCAGTCATCCTTGGTAGCACAATTATGAAAATGGTTTCATTAGACAAGGTTTTAATAATTCTTTACAATAAAATAGGTTATACCTTTTCAATTTGGTAGAAGCTACCAAAGTTGGGTAAACTTTTTTGTGATATGTACTGTATTTAATCTGTGATATTTTGTGTATGTTGTATCACTGAAATGTAATTTGAAAATGAATTTAATTCAATGTATCATAGTGTTTTAATTATATGAATCCTTTACCCAACATATTTGGTCAATAGCTGTCCCATTCTTTACCAGGCGCCCTAGAAAGATGACCATGAATTTGTTGGGTGGTTTGTTTGACCTGACTGCTAAGAAAGCATATGTATGCTTGTGAGTAAGCAAACAGGGTACTGACAGCTTTAAGTCCTCTCCCATGGACTTGGTAATAAGGATGAAGGCCTTTACAGATGGCACTAGAGCATCGACTTGGATTTGAACCCAGGACCTCCCGGTTACAAGACCACTGCTCTACCACTGAGCCATCGCAAAGTATCTTTTACTTCTTATCTTGTCCAATTCAAGCACGAGTTGGGCTATGGACTTCAAATAGTACAATTAGCAGATACAACAAATTCTTAGCTGTAGACAGTAACAAATAGGACAAAAATAGTTTGGACATTCCTTTTTGTACCTGTTTAATACATGATATGTAGTCTCTTCAGAGGCATACGGGGTTTACTCTATGTTATTAAAGTATAGTGAAACCTGTCTATAAAGACTACCCAAGGGAAACAAGAAAAGTGGTCTTTATAGGCAGGTGGTCTGTATCAAGTGCAGGTTTGTTTAGTGCATGTTCCTTTAGTACAGGTTTCAATGAGAAACCATTTTCAAGGGAAACACAAAATGTGGTCTTTGTAGACAGGTGGTCACTCAAGCAGGTTTGACTGTATATGAGTTAATGTCCTTCTGTCTCCAAAGAAACTGTTTGATGTGTTCCATGAATTGAATTTTCATAGTTTCACAATAAAACAGGCTGTTTTACCTGTGAGACATTCGCCTACTCGTTGCTGCAGCAGAGATGCCAACCTTCTTCAACAAAAAAAAGTATTCTCAAGAGCAAAAAACAGTATTTTTGGACAAAAAACAGTATTTTTGAAAAAATCTCTCAACTTAACATATCGCCCAATCGAGGAGCTTAAAAAACCAGGCAGTACCATGTATACGTACACGGATCGGAGCGCGACGTGCATACATTACATGTGGGTTGTTCGCAATGTGCGCAGTTTGGGGCGCGTATCACCATCCTGTGTGCATCGTTTTAAGATGTAGGTGCATAATACACTTACGACACAAAGCCCATGATCAGAAATTAAGAAAAACATCACTAAAAAAAAAAAAAACACATCACTAAAGAAGAAAAAAAAAAATTTAAAAACGTAACAAAACATACAAAAAACGTACTGCCGTATTCAAAGGGAAAAACGGAACAAATACGGCAAAAACGGAACAGTTGGCATCTCTGCTGCAGGCATCATCAGACCGACGTTTTATCGCCACTAGATAGGGTAGTACATGTACGACAGTACGAGAGAAGGCGAAAGTCTCACAGGTAAAACAACCTTTTTTATTGTGGAATTACTACAAATCAGATGAACCCCTTCAAGGAGTGTTTGATGTGTTCTTCTGTGGGAGATATGCTTTGATTATGCCATGTGTTAATATGAAATACCTTGATTGTGTATTGTTTAGTTTGATGCTCGTCATTTTATGTCAAAATGAAATTTAAATTGCAGTCAAAGATTTTATTTAATCTGTGAGTATAATTTTAACTGCATTTACAGATTCTGGAAGCTTAGATATGCTTACACATTCTAACGATCTTCATTGCTTAAAAAGTCCCCATTTTCTGTTACATAACACTGTTGAAAGCTCAAACTCAAAGAAGCTAAACATATGACCAAGGGTCGAACTACGCACCCCTCCCTCTTCTGCTCCACTGAGCAAGCAAGTACAAATCCCGGTTTTCTTGATCGTCTCGACTTGATTGTGCAAGAGGCCGTCACCAAGGCGATGGAACGCGAACAAGTTAAACTAAGTAGTGACATGCAAAAGCTCAAGAACAATATGCATGATATGTTAGATCAAAAGCTCTCGTATCTACATGATCTGGAAGTGGCCATCGACAGAAAATTGCAAAAACTCAAATGATGTTGAGAAAACCGTCTCTGCCAACTCGACGAAGGTCAATAACCTCACACACCGGCTTGGCCATCTAGAACAATATTCATGACGCAACAATATAAATAAAGATTGAATTTGTACACAGCTTTTCTTTTGTTTTAGTTTTTTTCCCCCTCTTTTTAGGTATTAGTTTTATGTAATCACCTTTTAAACAACAATATTGTACAGTATTTTTGTTTAGGTGGCAGCACAAATAAAAGCCTTTGGCCTTATTTACTGTCTCCACATTCTAATGACATTTTTGTTGTTGTATTTTTTTGTAGATTTTTTCTTTAACTTGTACACTATGTTTTGTATTTTATATGTTATTATGATGAATAAAATAAAGATCAATTTTAACCCTTTCCTTTCCTTACGAGTCTTGAAGGATGTGTATGGACTAAATCAATTTCATTATGAAGATATTTCTGTGTACTGTAGCTATAAACAAATTAAAAGAATTCTTGGAAGTTAAATCATGAGCGGTGTTGTCACAGAATAGGTGAAACGGACTACTCACCTGCAAAGTTCTTTGTGGAAGTCACTGAGCTGTTTAGGTGTAGCTGTAACACGCCCTGCCGTCTCAGTTGGGAGTCCCTGTAAAGCTGCCTCGAGCCATTTTGATAGACTCTGTGCATGGACCATAAAGATAATACACATTACAAAATGGTTGAATGAATCCCAATACAATGACTGGCTTAGAGCCTGACAAATGTTTGCAATCGAGTCTAAAGTGATGAAATTGTGAATAATAAACTCTTTATCTTGTATAGCTCCCTCTCAAGATTGATATTACTTTAGCTTCAAAACAATGTTTCTTGACTAAAATCAACAGATTTTCTAATCCTGTTTGAAAATTATATATCAGAACTGCATATTCCGAGATTTAGCGTTTTAGAGAGCAATTTTTTCAAAGTTGGTTATTCAAACACAAGTGGGGCGTTGCAAGAAAGTTGCAATCAATTGCAAACCCCCAAAATCAAGCATAAGTCTTGCGATTAAATGCAAATTTGCAATTGGTCACAACCCAACTTTCTTGCGACACCCCATTTATAAGTAAGAGAGAGAGGGAGGGGGAATAAAAGCTTGATCTAGTTAACTTAAAGGTAATACAAAGTTTCAGTATGGAGTCATGAATTTGGTTCAAATGAACATTTTGGAAGCATATGCAATCCTACAATATTTAGTGATTGTTGTCGCGGTTGAAATCGAGACTAAAATTATGAAATTGTAAATAATAAAACTCTTTACGTTGTATAGCTCCCTCTCAAGGTCAAATATTTATTAAGCTATAAAACAATGTTTCTTGACTAAAATTGACCGATTTGCTATTCCCCTTTGGGAACTATATATCACAACTACATATTCTGAGATTTTCATGGTTGCAGCTACCTTTGTAAGGCCGTAGGCGCTATTTGAATTTCTCGAAACCAGAAGTGTTTTAGAGGCTAAATTTTCTAGTGCTTATAATACATCCACAGGGGCATCCAAATATATCAAAATTGTAGAGAATCACTATGCACCCAATTTTCAAAAATTCCCAATACTTTGTATTACCTTTAATTGATTGTTAAAACTTTAATCCTAACAAAATCCTAGGAAATTTAGGAGACTAGTGGGGCATTGCAAGAAAGTTACAATCGATTGCAACCATCAGTTGCAAATTTTGCAATTTGCAATGCCCCATTAGTTTCACAATGGTAATGCAAATTTTAGATTTCATAATCCAATTCTGTTGAAATATTACCTAAACTTTGTATTACCTTTAATACGCCTTGTATATTTTTTATTTTTTTTTATTTTTTAAAGATTACAGAACTTGGTAAGGGTATGAATAATTTAATTGCTATCTGTACATCTCCTGTCAAATTTCACCCACTTATAGATTATGTGCAGATTACATGTATATGCATGTACTCTGAAGATTCCAAGCTATTAAAACATTTCCCTTTTTTTCTCTTCCAATTAGTTTGTAATCTTCCTCAGTTTTAAGCATACTTCAAGACGTGGTTGTGGTGGTCTACTGGACTGTCAAAAACATGGTTAGCGCTTCAAGTCTCACCGCAGCACTTAAAGCCCCACTGCACTACTGATAGCTACTTGTGCCCTCAATATAGCAAACAATGCCTAATCGGTGACCATTGGTCACCCATGATCCTCTTTTTCTTATGTTAATTGAGAGCTGATTTGATGAGATAACCACCTGTCAGTGACCTTGTAGGGAGGTCTAATCCCTCCTGGCCAAACTAGTGCAGAGGGGCTTTAAACACAGCGCAGCGAGAATCCTTTTTTGCATTTTTGTCTGCTCAACCAGGACTCGAACACACATGCGTATGACAAAAGTCGTGAGAGTCAGACGACGACGATCCAATCGTGCCACACTCACCTCCAGGGGAAAAAATTAACAGGGGCTCGGGGCAAATCAGCCCCTGAAATGCCGAGAAGAGCCCCCGAAAATTATAAAAGAGCCCCCAAAATTTGCATAGAGTTCAATGCAAAACAAATTAAAGAGTGTTATTTTCAGGCAGGAATGCTGGGAAAGTAGGTCCCAAAATTTTGTTAATTTTTTTCTTCCCCTGCACATGACAAAAGTCGCAAGAGTCGGACTACGAACCGATTTCGCGACACCGTCACAACGGTCACACTCACCTCTCTATCATACTGCAGCAGGTGGAAGATGACTTCTCCGTGGTCTGGCATACGGTAGGCTGGTAGGTAGAAGGAACAGGCTTCTATCATGGCCTTGGTGAGCGGCTCACCGTATTCCTGAAAGATGCTGTTCACAGCAGCTTTCCTTCTCTCGAAGTCTTCAGCCTCCTAGAGTGGGGAGAAAAAGCAAGATCAGTTTTAACAAAATTTCAGACACATTCTGTTTAAAATATTGGGTATGGCTGGGATTGCTGTTGAATTTTTAAGATGGAATGTAAGATTTAATGTCAAATCCACCATACTCCTGAAAGATGCCGTTTACAGCAGCTTTCCTACTCTCAAAGTCTTCAGCCTCCTAGGTTAGGGAGAAAATGATAGATTTAGATAAATCGCAACTTGGAGCACTGGGATAAACTTAGTCAGCTTTCAAGAGTACACATTATTATCTTTTGGAACATCAACTTCAGGAATTGGTTAATTGGGGACACCATACTCCTGAAAGATGCCGTTCACAGCAGCTTACCTTCTCTTAAAGTCTTCAGCCTCCTAGAGTGGGGAGAAAAAGTAAGATCAGAAAATTATGGTCTCGTAATCCGGATTAAAAACCAAGTCTATGCGCTAGTGCCCTTGATAAGGCATTAATGACTATATCTTTGTTTTGATTGTTAATTGTTTATTTTTGTTTACTGTCGACTCAAAAATTATTTTATTGATTTTTGTATGAGTGTATTATGTTAAATATATGTGAATCACAATACCATGTAACACAATGAATTTCCATTGTTAAATGGACAATAAATATGAACCTTATAATCCTCATTACCAAGTTCCTCTTAGAGGACTTAAAGCCTTAGGTCCTCTGGTTGCTTACTAACAAGCATTTATGCTTCTTAGCAGTCAGGTATTTAAAAATAACCACTACTACTATTTAAAAAAAAAATTCAGGCACATTATGTTGAAAATATTGGGTATGGCTTGGATTGTTGTAGGATTTTAAAGATTGGATCCAAGCTTCAATGTCATTCCATGAAGGAAAAGAATTTTGTTAAGGCTAAAATAAATGAGATTAACTTTTAATTGGCAACATTGATGTTCTTCATTCCCATCTAAACCGTTTTGTCTGGACTAGTGCATTAGAAAATAATATACAGGAACAGACACCATAGTTATACATGAAGCCCATGTTAAACTTAAGTGCGACTGATATCGATTGGAACTATGTACTTCAGCGATAGGAGTCTGCAAACTTGCGATTGATTGAAGGATTCCCAACTCGGGGCACTGGGATAAAATTTGTCAGCTTTCAAGAGTACACATTATTGTTTTAGAACTAGAAGTAGAGGTGTCGTGGTCGAGTGGATGTGTCACCGGACTGTGCATCAAACGGTCCGTGGTTCGAGTCCCCCCACGGCACTAATGTCCTTTGGTAAGACATTAATCTAGATTTGCCACACTCGACCCAGGTGTGGTAAATGGGTACCGGGCAGAAATGCCAGAGCGCCGTAATGGCAGCCATGCCAAAGCAGGTGTAATAATTTTGAAAGCTCTTTGGAAGTGCATAGAGACGTCATAATGTGATATGCGCTATACAAGAACCAAATATTATTATTATTATTATTAGAACATAACCTTCAGGAATTGGTTTATTGAGGACATTACAATCTTACCCTTTTTGCCATTGCACACTGGATGACCTCTGTGAAGAATTTCATGACAGAAGCGTTGGCTAAAAAGCAAATATTATTATCATTTTCATTATTATTGGAACATCACATGCAGGAATTGGTTTATTGGGGACATTACAATCTTACCCATTTTGCCATTGCACACTGAATGACCTCTGTGAAGAATTTCATGACAGACTCGTTGGCCAAGAACCAAATATTATCTTTATTATTATTATCATTAGAACATCATCTTCAGGAATTGATTATTGGGGACATTACGATCTTACCAGGGGTAATAGTGAGCACTAATAATATATTTTGTTTTCCCCCTCAACCACGCTCCCACTTGAGTAAAAAAAAAAAAGAAAAGACGATTCGCGAGAAAAAATGGCATCTAACAACATTCCCCCCTTTCGAGTAAGAAAATTGGGAAATAGGGCAAAATAAGGATGAATAGAGAAAATAAGAGGGAAATCAGGAAAATATGGAAAATATGGATAAAATATGGAAGAAGTAAAAAAATGGGTTAAAAAAAAAAAAAAAAATCTGATTTTTTTTTTTTTTTTTTTTCTTTTAATAAATCTGGAAGAAGAAAAAAAATCGGGAAAAAATCGGGAAAAATCAAAAAAATCCGGAGACCGATTTAAATCGGGTTTTTATCAGGCCTGTACAATCTTACCCATGTTGCCATTGCACACTGGATGACCTCTGTGAAGAATTTCATGACAGAAGCGTTGGCTAAAAACCAAATATTATTATCATTTTCATTATTATTGGAACATCATCTTCAGGAATTGGTTTATTGAGGACATTACAATCTTACCCATTTTGCTGTTGCACATTGGATGACCTCCGTGAAGAACTTCATGACAGACGCGTTGGCCTCTCTGTGATCCAGAGTGATGGCTGCAATGGCACAGGGTAGAATTGATTGCATAGCGGGAGACTGGAGGATTCCTAGGGGGCATCTTTGAAGTAACCTGCGTGGAAGTGTATGAGTGGGACAATGTATTAAAGAAGACCCACCAGAAATGGTTATGAGTGGGACTACAATACAAAAATAGGCAATACATATTATCATTACTATTATAATTATTATTACTATTGCTATTGCTACTGCTACCACTACTTCAACTACCACCACTTCTACTATCACTACCACTACTACAAAGACCATCACTACTACTACTACTACCACTACAACTACCATTACTACAACTACAACTATTACCACTGTTATTACTAGAAGTACTGGTGCTACTACTAATTACTACTAAGCTGTTATGATAGTTAATATCTCTAATAATATTTTTTTGATCTTACCTCGTGCATAACCTGAAGAAGTCGTCTACTGTGTCGGGATGGCTCCTTAGTCCGTTTGGTTCTTGGAGGATTGTATAGGTTGGACCCATAAAGGCCTAGATTTGTATAAAAACAAGGAAATTATCAACTGGTGATATGAATTATTTGGAGGCAACATTCTTTTTACAGATCTCTGTTTTCTGCCACCCTAGTAAACTCTTGTAGCAACATTCCACTCCATGTCTTAAATGTACTATGTCCCTTTTGCAGCTAACCTCAAATTATGTAGAACTTTGCAGGAATTATGAATATGTCATGTATGTCCTATCTATGAAATTTGAATGTTAGCAGTGTCCAAATATTCAAATTATGCAAGGAAATCAGTTTACTTTCTAGACTTCACTGTCAGACACTATTGAGTGACTGACTGGTTTTTTTTTTTCTCTGGTAATAACATACATAAAATGAGCTGTGAAGGGTACATGAGCATTTGTCTACATCAATAACCCACTTCTTGTGATGGCCAAAATTAAACTGAATTGAATCTTTGCGCAGCATAAGACGGATGACCATTTGGTACAATGGTCTGAAAATCGAGACTATTACTTAATGGCTCTATAGCTCCTAAGTCGATTTGACAACTAATAGTCGTTATTTTCCCACTTGAAGACTTTTTCAAGCCCCACTTTTTTTAGGAAAGTTCTAAATTAGTTTCTTTCAGATGCCGTTGGAATTTAACCTTTTCATTTTTTTGGCCTGCAAACGGGACATAGTACCTTCAATGAGCATGTTTCTGCTCCATACAACAGAAGAGCCCAGGGGGTGAAGAGTGAGATTGACTTTAATTTGGACTTAACTATGGCAGGCCGTTCATGCCACTGTTTGCTATCACCATTTACTGGCATTGGTCTCTCAAGGGACGTACAAATCATGATCACAAATCTACATTTTTTGATAATTTATTATTGAAGGAAAAAATGTTACATGAAGATCATAAATGAGATAGAAATGGTGATAGAAACTAGTGGCATGAACTGCCTGCCATAGTTAAGTCCAACTTTAAGTCGATCTTAGTCTTTGTGAAACACTCCCCAGACATACCAATTTATTTTTCATTTTTGTATTCATTGATTTATAACGATGCAACTAATAACAAAGTCTCACCTGGAGCATGTCAATCAATCCTGGAACACAGGAAGGTTCTCGGCCATACTCGTCAACTAATATACTGCCTAGATACAAGTAGCAGGAGTGCATATGACTTTGGTAGAAACCCACCATCTATAGATAAAAGGAACAAAGAAAATTATAAGAATTTACTAAATAGGTTTCTTAATTACGATAATTTCTATGGAACATACACTATGAATATGACGGACAGAGAAAGCGGACAAAATATACAGTTCCTCTGGTAGACAAAGGAACATCCCTTCCCTGCTATCATGTAAACATGTGTAGAACAGGGGTCACATGCATATTCACCTGTTCTACACATTTTTACATAATAGCAGTATTAAAAGGGATGTTCCTTTGTCTCCTGAGGAACTGTATATTTTGTCCTCTTTCTTTGTCATATTTATAGTGATAAGGGGGTGTGCTTGTTCATACACAAATGACTCTATTAAAACGGACTTAAGGCAAAAGGGACAAACAAATCATTCAAATTTTGCCTTTTCTAAATTTACAGACATGTAGTAGTGGGCTATCTCTTTTTTTCTCCAAAATGTTAACTTTATGTTAATTCCACCATCTCAAGTTGTACAAGGCAGTTAAACGACCAGTGCAACTGTCACTATGAATATGAAGGACAAAGAAAGCGGACAAAATATACAGTTCCTCCGGTAGACAAAGGAACATCCCTTCCCTGCTATCATGTAAACATGTGTAGAACAGGGGTCACATGCATATTCACCTGTTGTACACCTTTTTACATAATAGCAGTGAAGGGATGTTCCTTTATCTACCTGAGGAACTGTATATTTTGTCCGCTTTCTTTGTCAGTCATATTCATAGTGTGTATGGCCTTGAAACGTGTGATTTGACGAAGGAGGAAGCAAAGATATAGTGTGGTACGGTATGTCGCTGAAACAGCTCCCGTAGGACTTTTGTGCCAAAATTGATTTTCTTTTTGTTGGCATTTTTGGATTGATTGGGGTCCAAGCTATCAGAAATTGATGGGGTTCAAATTTTCCCGACCCTCAACCCCTCTCTGGGGGGGGGGGGGGGGGGGGGGTAGTTTCCTATCATGAGACCCGCTAAAATTGGGTGTGTCATTCATCTAATGACTGGTTTCACAAAACTTGAGTTGTTTTCTAGAACTGTGATTATCCCTCAACAGCGAGAAAGGTAATTTGAAGACTTTTAGTTGGATAAACCCTCTAACCAACCCATCCCCATCCCTACCCCACCCCCGTCAGCCCAAATTGCGTACCTTTGTCATTGTTCGGCCAGCTGCTTTAAGGTGTAGTACTTTTATTACCATTATCATATATATTTACTAGCCCATTTCCAAACACAAAGAGACAGAAACAAACATACAGACAACCTTCATGTATTCACATCAACCTCCCCACACACACACGCACACACACCCACACACACGCACGTTCATGCACACACACTCACCCTTCCTCCCACACGCACATACTCACACACACCCAAACATTCACAGGCAAGTGCGCTCGCGCGCACACAGCGCGCACACATTCCTACATAATTATGCTGCTCTGTGATCATTGTTTCCAGCTCTTCTGTGGTAAAAGTTATTTTGTTCCTTGGTCTTCGCAAGTTTGACAGAATAAAGACCTCTATTTTGCAGTATATTGCCTGATTTTCCAAGGTAAGCCTAAACATATAGCCAATGGCAAATCTAGATTTTAAAATTTGTGATGTGCTCAAGCATTTTCGGTCATTAACAAAGGAGCAGTATCCCTCTCTTGGGTTTTGTGTGGATGGTGTGCTCTGTAAGAGTGTGTATTAAATAAAAAGAATTACCAATGGGGAGCAGCAAAGTTGAAAAGCAGACGATTTTGGTGATATAAAAATTTATTATTACTGATTTGTACACTTTCGCACGCACCAATGACCTTATAAAACAATTAGAAGGCCATGATCTTTATAAGCCATGTGCGTTGTAATTCTGGAATATTATGAGGAAATTGGGGAAAACTCTCGAGTTCGTGACAAGAACCTTGTTCAAAACCTTTCGGAAGTCTACATTGGAAGTGACTATCACAAGATACTTGATCTAGAAAAGAGAGTTGAGCAGTCAGTTCTTCAACGAATGAAGGATGCTGGGGGGTTTTGTCTTCCTGATTTTGTCAAGAAGGGTGTGAACATCTGGTTTGCCATTGCCAACATTGGTCTCTTGGAAGACACACCCACAGGGCAAGGAACCTTTCACGGGACAGTGGTTGTAATCAACCAACAGGCTGTAGATGGAGAGCCAGTGAATCAATCACTTGTCATACCCGAGAAACTTTCTTCGCAAGACCTTCTAGCATTTGAGATGAATGTGCTTCCAGAGCCAGTCATCAGAACTAGCCCACTGAGATTTCAGGCCTACAAGAAGAGGAAACAAAATCTCATTTCTCAAGAATTCACTCATACCTGGGCTCTTGTGAACTACCTTACAGCAGATGACAACCGAGAAATCATCCAAACTAAACCTCAGCTGCACGATGAAGAAGCCCAGCGCAGTAAAGAGATGCCAAGTGATGCAGAGTCTACAAATGATGAGGAAACTGAGCCTTCTAGCAACAAGGGGGAAGCTGGGTCTTCAAAGGACAGAGAGGAAACAGACTCTGTCGTGATCATCAAAAAGCAGGTGAAGAAATCAGATAAACTAGCAAAGAATGATGTTCTTCCAACATGGGCTGCAACTAGGTCCTTATTGTTGTCTCAATCCTCTCCTGCTAGCACGCCTACAAACACAGCGGTGGTTGCCCCATTATTCAAGACATCGCCAACTGATTATGGGACCCTCTATACTGTTCTTCGGTTATCCCAGGGAATATCTGCGACTGTTGTTGGCCCTCACAGAAAGACATTGATAACGCCAGATCTCGATCTTTACTCCCGAGCGTTGAAGATTCAGCAGTCGGTGGGAAACGCCAACTGGATCTTAAGAGCGGGAGCTCTCCACATTGCTTTCGCTGCCTTACATGCCCTTGGCAAAACCATCGACGGTAGCGGTCTTGACACGTGTGCTATCGAATGTAGTGCATACACCTCAGCATCTCTTCGCAGGATCTTTGGTGGTAAAGCTTATACGCGTGGCCTTGAATTCCACATTACTGCAAGCATTGCAATCATGATGTTGCGTTTTGATGCCATACTATCGGATCTTCCCAAGGGTCCAATTCGCATCCAGTGCAATTCTCTCAAAGAAAAACTTCATGGACGTGACCCAGAGATGGTGGAGATCTTGAAGAAGCTGAAGACCTTGGCGAGTTTGCCCAGTTCTTGACTCAGTATCTTAACCAGGTGGAGAGTCTTCTACATCTCATTAGTTCATGTCGATCAGGGGACTGGGAGGGCTACTTGTCATCACTAGAAGACCTCACCAAGTACTTCTTTGCTCATGATCTCCTGAACTATGCTCGCCTGATGCCAGTCCATCTCGCTCAAATGAATGCCCTAGAAGAGGATGATCCAGAAACATGGAATGCCCTCAAGTCTGGAGACTTTGTGGTGGCAAAGTCAGAGATACCCTTTTCCCTTCTCTTCACTGATCAGGCTCTAGAGCAAGAAATCAAGAAACTAAAGGGGAATGGTGGGATGGTTGGACTCACAAGAAATGAAGCCGCTCTGGACCGACTAGTCACTACCACACCTCACCTTGCTGCTCTGGTAAATCACTACCTCAATGACTTCCCAAAAGCTACTGGAGCTTCGGTGAGGAAGGAGCATCATCAGCTCTCAGGAGACATTGCAGTGAGGTCAAAGAAGAATGCTCTGAAACTACACCACCTAATCGAGCTGCACTGCGGAGTCAATCCTTTCAAGGAGAAGACACAATTGAAGAGTCTGGTTTCATCGGCACTTGTGTCAAATGAAGCGAAAAGTGACATTCTCCAATTTGCATAAAAGGGCCAGAAGCGCTTTGAGGAGTTTGTATCTGATTGTTTGCTTTCATCATCAACCCTCTCGGTGTGGGACAAAATGAAGAAACTGAAGCTGAAATCCTTTTCTAACTGGATGGAGAAAAGGAAAGTACGTGTTGGAGACAAGGTCATCAAGTTGCGGGAGGAACGTGAATTGCTGGGAAGATTCCTTATCATCCAAGGCAGCCGCCCAAGCTTAGTTCCTAAACTTGCGGAAACAATAGGTGAATATGAAATGTCAGTGGTTCCCCGTTCACTATGTGCTGTCGATGGTTCTTTGTACATCTCAACAGACAAAGCAAGTCTGATGCATGCAGTTGAAGATGCAAAGGCAGAACCTCCCGATGCTGTAAAACAGCCCGATGTCGTGGAGGATAATCATTCAACTTCCCCACAGGTTGAAATGATGCAGGAAAAGGTTCCGGTTACCGTAGAACATGAGATAACGCAGGTTCCTTCTGGAGCAGCCCAACAACCTAACCTCTTGCATGATCTTCCTGTCAAGGTGCTGATAATTGACGTCATGGGTGTACTTCAAGGCATGAAAAAGACACCTGCCATGCAAAAGATGTCAGACCTGCAGAATGCATTCAACAGGCACATTGAAGGGATGATGGCTAGCTATGATGAAGGTCGAGTTGTGTTTGATCGATATATGGAAGAGTCATTAAAGAACAAGACTCGACAAAAGAGAGCAACTACATCAGTAGAATACGAGATACACCCAGAAATAAAGCTCACAATGTCCATCAAGGAGCTTCTATCTTCATCGTCAACCAAGAAAAAGCGACGTGCCTGTTAGGTCAGGGGCTGCATGATAACTTTTCACAGAACACGGACAGCCCTTTCAAGCTAGAGGTTGTGTATGATACCTTCATCAAGGGACATGATTTTGAAGAGGCGCACACACATGAAGAGGCTGATACCCTGATTCCTAATCAACTCCTTGCCTCTACTGCTAGTGGTGCCTTGCAAGAAATTACTGTCTGGTCCCCTGACACTGATGTCCTCCTTCTCTTAATTCATCTAGCATCTTGTGGAAACAATGCAGTGCCCACTTCTCTACAATTTTCTACAGGCAAGGGTACAAAGAAACGAGAAATAGATGTGCTGGAGCAGGTTCAAGTCATTGGACATCAACAATGTCAAGGCCTCCTTGGACTTCATAATTTTTCTGGTGCTGACTGGGGAGGAAAGTTTGTTGGGATATCCAAGAAGACATGGATCAATGCCTACTTAAAGCTTGATGATGATCCTGCCATTATCTGCTTCAAAGGACTGGATGAGGGTTCCATTCCAACTGAGCTTAGCAATGGAGAGCTTCCAACACAGGTGAAGGTACTAGAGCATTTTATATGTCGTGTATACTGTTCATCAGGTCCAACAACCCTACCATCGCTCAGATGGGAACTGTTCCGATCAAAGAACCTGGAAGGTGAGATGTTACCTCCAACTCGTGCCGCATTACTACCTCACATCCTCCGTGCCAATTACATCACGATGAGAGATCAATCATACAAGACTAACTACCGAAGAGAATGGATGGTATTCAGATAATCGAGGATGTCTTCCAGTCAAGTGTCTTGCGCTCCCTGCACCACGGGCAGTACTTGAACTCATCAAATGTGGCTGCAAATCAGGATGCAAGGGACGGTGTAGCTGCTCCAACAACGATTTGCCCTGCACTCCTCTCTGTAAATGCTATAGTGGAGACTGTGAAAACCGGACAAGGGAGGATGCTCCATATAGTGACAGCGATTGACTTTTACTGGAAGTCTAATTAACTTTCCTGTTGTCATGGTAACCACGAAGTAGGTGGTTACCCCTTTCCCGATTTTATTTTATGTTTAGTTTATAACTGGAAAATATTTCCAAATAATTCTTTGATTTAGATCAAGATTGTGCCATATTTACAAGTATTTCGGAACAAAATAGCTCAACTTGTTTCTGTTTTGTTTTTTTTCCGGGGCGGGGGGACCATATCAACATTTTCGTATTATTTTGCATTTGAAAAAAAATATTACATATAAAATTTGTCAATTTTCTGATTGACTGGTGCAATTACAGTGCCTAGAAGTTGATATTTGAGAATTTTGTTATATTATCATCTGAAGGTGTTTGGCGCCATCTGGTGTTTAAGTAAGTTATTCATTTGATAGAATACTAAAATAGGGTTGATTTTTATATTAACAGCCTAAAATAACAGTGTTAATGACATGTGATATGTTTCACAATTATTCCACTGTATAATAACACACAACACACAATAATGCCATTTCCACTTATTATTTCAAAATTCAAGCCCAAAAGAAAGAAGAAGGGCACATTTTTTAGGAAATATTTCCCAGTTTTTTCACAATTTTTCGCAAATTGCGCCCCCATAAGGTCAAAGTGAAAAAGTTTTATGACGCGATATCATTAAAAATGGATCCGTATATACCTCAGACAACTTCACATTGAAATTGGCGAAAAAATATATGAATTAGGGTGGAAGACACCAAATGTTGTTGTTGTTTTTTGTTGTAATGGCAATCAGTCAAAACCTGACTATTATCACCAACGCCTTTCTTTTTAATATTAATTTCTTTCTTTCTCTTTTTTTTAAAAATATGAGTATCAAAAATATAATTTAAATAATTTATAGGCTTCTCTCTTTTTTTTTTATTCTTTTTTTTCCCCCTTAAAATGAAATGAAAGAGAAAATAGATGAAGAAAAAAATAAATAAAAAATAAATAAATAAATAAATAAAAATACGACAAAATGTAGATTTTTGTATCCTGTAGGTTACCGCGTAGTCCTGTCCGTTCTAAGACACCGTCCAGACACCGTCCTGTCTCTCGGGTGTAGACAGGGGGCTCCCTTTGGGATACATAAATAATCTGGAAACTCGAAAGAAGAAAGGAATTGATCAACAATTATAAAATCAAGAGGGTACTTTTCCGGGGAAATTGGCTTTGAGCGACCTCGCAGACTTTAATGAATCTTCGATCAAAAGAAAAACAATTTTGTGATAGAGTGGTGTTTATAATACATGTTGCATTGGATAATTAAACTTTTTAGGGGAAACAAACAAAATGTGGGCTTTTGTGAGTGGTGGTGCAAAAAAAAAAAAAAAAAAAAAAAAAAAAAAAAAAAAAAAAAAGCTCGATTATTTTGGGTTAGTTGAAACGTTTCGTTCTTAGAACGAAACGGTATAAAGCGTTTTGAATGTTAGCTTCTGATGAATTTAAGAGCCTTAAAATATCGTCGGGATTTATACAATCTGTTTCAGCGAGTAGCATGGATCTTTCAATTAAATATTTCGGGCACTTTGCTATAAAGTGTTCAGTGGTTTCTACTTCTCGACACGAGTTACAGTGTCCAGTTGGATGTATTCCCATTCGGCCTAGATCCGCGTTAAGACCAATGTGTCCAAGTCGTAAACGACGTATTATCTTTTCTTTTGCTCGCTCTAGTTTGCAATTGAAGGTTTGTGCAACCGATTTTTGGATTGTTTTGTAATGTGTATTTGGAGAAACCTGCCATCTTAATTGCCACAGCTCGGTAAAATGCCTCTCTAAAATGCTGTTCACTTCTGAGATATTAAGGCTGTTTGTTATTTCAATGTGTTTGCTGAGGGCTGCCTTAGCATGAAAATCCGCACATTCATTTCCCGTTATTCCACAGTGGGAGGGAATCCATTCAAAGCTAACATTTATATTTTTTAATTTAAGGTGGGATAAGCTTACAAGTATTTCTGAAATAAAATTCTCTTCTTTTTTGTTCTTTATTGCTACTAAGGCACTTAATGAGTCGCTGAATATAACTGATCCTACATATAAAGTATCTAACTGGTGTAACCAATTGAGGGCCAGCATTATCCCCGCCAGCTCAGCTCTATATGAGGATGTTCCGTCAGACAATCTCTTTGATTGTTTACACGCGAAGTAAGGAACATAGAAAGCTGCAGAACAACGTCCTTCTTTAGGAAGTTTGGACCCATCTGTGAATATGTGAAGTTGGCTGAACCATTTTGTGTTTATTATTTCTAAACTTCTCTGTTGCAAAAGTAGTGGATTATCAGATTTGTTTATCTGACTAGCCAATTCAATTGATATAACAGGCTCCGTTAGTAACCATGGGGGGAAGTTTAGGGGTTTTAATTTTTCTACAGAAAGGTGTTTGTTAGAGTTTTCTGTTCGATAACCAAACGGTTTGTTGCACTGTTTTCCTTTCATATACTGATACTGCCAACAAGGTTGTAAACTTGGAAAAACTGGATGCTTAGGTTGCTGTTCTATGCTGTGCTTATATTTTAGGGCTAGTTGTTGTCTCCTAAGATCTAATGGGGCTTCTCCCATTTCTACTTGGAGAGACGCTAGTGAAGTTACCGGTAGGGCACCTGCACATATCCTTAAGGATTGGTATTGAATCGAATCTAACACCTTCTTTACGTTTTCCGATGCACTGTCGTAGGCTTCACACCCGAAGTCCAAAAGGGGGCGAATATAAGCTCTATAAACCATTATTAAGGACTTAGATGAACTGCCCCATGACGTACCAGTTAAACATCTTAAAATATTTAACTTTCTCTTGCATCTGGTGGATATATACTCTATATGTTGGGTCCAGGTAAGTTTTTTGTCAAATAATATACCTAGGAATCGGTGTGTATTTTCACATTTTAGTGGTATTTTGTTTAAAGTGAGGTTTATCTCATGGTTTTTGGTACTTTTGGTGAAAAGTAGGGGAACAGTCTTTTTTAGGGACAATTGGAGACCCCAGGACGTAAACCAGCTATGTAGGTCATCAATATAATTTTGTATTTTTTTGGTAATGAAAGGAATATTGCTGCGTGAGATCCATATCGCGCAATCATCGGCATACAAGGATATTTTTATCGAAGGGTCTGTTGGGATATCGTTGAGCATTATGTTAAAGAGTGTGGGACTCAGTATGCTACCTTGCGGGAGACCTCTCTCCATCTTGAACTCGTGCGATAGTTGTCTACCAACGCGTACCTGATAAGTGCGGTCTTTTAAAAAGTTGTGAAGAAATCTAAGCATGTTTCCTTGAATACCTATATTTCCTAGTTTGTGAATTAGGCCTTCTATCCATACTGTATCATATGCCTTATTTATGTCTAAGAAAACGGCTAAAGTATGCTCTTTATTATTTATACTCTTCTGGACATCGTTTTCAAGATTTACTATATTGTCTGTTATACTACGGCCTCTTCTGAACCCACTCATAAAAGTAGGTAATATCTCATGCTTCTCTAAAAACCAATCAAGTCTTGTTTTAATCATCGTTTCCATGATTTTTATGAGACATGGCGATAACGCTATGGGTCGATATGATGATGCCTCACTTGCATTTCCGTTCTGTTTTAGGACTGGGACCATTATCGCGTGTTTGAGTTGGGGAGGGATTTGGTTGGATTCCCAGATTAAATTAATGAAATGTAGTACGTACTCTCTCGCCACAAGGGGCAAGTTTTGGTAAACTGAATACGGTATTCTGTCTTTTCCAGGAGCAGAATTTTTTTTCTTTTCGATGGCTCTATTGAATTCTGCTAGTCCGAATGCCCCATTCAGAGTATGTACTTTACTTTCCTTTAATGTATTATCCATTATTTCCTGATTCGGCTGCCAACTTCGGGTTTTTTCTGTTGATTTTGGCGCTTCTGTAGTAAAAATTGTATGAAAGAAACCTCCAAGTAACTCCGCCTTGTCTTGGTCCGACTGCATAATCCTTTCTTTGTCTTTCAGTACTGGAATTCTTTTTGTTTTGGTTTGTATGCCATTCAATCTTTTAATGCATTTCCAGATGTTAGATTCCGGGACAAATCGATTAAGTTTCTGGCAGAAGTTGTTCCAGTATAGTTGTTCACATTGACGAAGGAATTTCTGCGTCTCTGCCTTCTTCTTCAAAAAGTCGTTTAAATTCTCAATCGATATTGTTCTATTTAGTTTCTTTTTAGCTCTATTTCTCTCCTTTATTTTATCTGAGCACTCCTTATTCCACCAAGGGATGGGTTTTCGTTGTCGTTTACCTTTTTTTGGATAGGTTTTCTGAATAACCTCGGTGATCGTACTGATAAAGTGTAGATATAACTCTGTTGGGTCTTCACTTACATTTTTTTCGTTTTCCCGATGAAACATTTTTTCACACTCTACCGAGAAAAGTGTCCAGTTCATGTTCCGAAAGGACCATCTGATATCTTCCATTTCGTCTTGTTTATTATCGTTGTGCTTTTTATCTAGTATGATATGAATAGAGATTGGGTAATGATCGCTTCCAAATTTGTTTTGTAAAGCGCGCCACTCGCATTTGCCAGATAAGAGGGAGGACGTAATAGATAGATCTAAAACTCTATTTCCCTATTGCGCTTTATATATGCGCTTTATATATGCAATTTTGGCGCCAAAAATGGACCCCCCCAGGAAGTGAAGGAGGGGTCTCAAAATTTGAACCCCATCATTTTTGGCCAATTGGGACCCTTTTGAAGCCAAAACAGCCAAAAAATCAATTTTGGCAAAAAAATCCTACGGGATTACATACCATACCGCACTAATACAGGAGGTGACATAAATGAGGATGTTATGAAGGATACTAGGGGTAACATTGAGAGAAAGAGAAACGAGGAAAAATGAAAGGGGCTGGAGGTAGCTAACATCCAGGAGAAGCTTAAAGGGAAAGTCCACCCCCAAAATAAGTTTGTTTCGATAGAGGCAGAATAATAAGAAAATCAGGTGAGTGAAAGTTTGAGCAAATTCTGAATGAAAATAAGAAAGTTATGAATTGTGATTGTGATCAATCAAACACAAATTGGCAACTCTATGACGTATCATGCGAGCTCAACTTCCATTTGCTCAGTACTAAAAAAATCTAAAATTTTCATTTTCCCTCAAGAAAAATTTCAACCATACATGCACCCTAAATATAATAATTGCAAATATGTTTCTATACTCCCCCTGCAAGGAACAAATATATATTCCGTCATCAATAACGAAGAAAACATGATTTTATGGAATATTATGCACAAAGCAAATGAAGCTCGTATAATAAGTCACAGAGTTGCCAATTTGTATTTGATTGATCACAACTTCAATAATTCATAACTTTCTTATTTTCATTCAGAATTTGCTCAAACTTTCACTCGCCTGATTTTCTTATTATTCTGCCTCTATCAAAACAAACTTATTTTGGGGGTGGACTTTCCCTTTAAGGACACATAGTGAGATGGTTTGGACATTTGGCTGATAAAAGGGATTGGGTACCTTTGTCTCAGATTCTGAAACAAAATCCTGGATTTAGCTCATGCTGCAATGATATTTATAAACCTTTAGGTCAGTCAGGAACCCACTGACTTTTACAAGCCGATCTAATGTCTTATTATCAAGATATTCAGGATAGGAAATCGTAATTTAAGAATTTGTTTTCCTAATGGTTTTTATAACACTACAGGCTATTGGGGGAAATGATTTTTACTTTCTTGAGGTCACTTCATGATCATTTTGAATCACAATTTTTCTAGGGCTTCACTGTTGCACCATATTACAGACACTGATAACGCATAGAGCCATGCATCTCAGATTTAACATCGTTAAACGAAGCCTTAAAAAACAGCTTTCCCCTCTCTCTTTTCTTTCTTTCATAGTTTCCTTCTCTCTTTTCAAAGATTCTCTATCTCTTGAAGACAATTTCCTGAAATATTTGTTTGCCCTTTCTGTTTTCCTAAAGTTGGCTGTCCTTTAAACTTCAAAGTTCAATAACCCCATACCCATCGGCTATTTACCACTTCTTCACATAGTTTTGAAATAGAGATGTTCATCAGAAAAATCCATTAAAAAAGATGATTTTTTTTGGGGGGGGGGGGACCATTTTTCCCCCTCCTCCCTCTCTCTCTCTCTCTTTGCCAGGCTGAACATTAATTTTTCAAATTGAAAAGTTTTCTTGGATCACAAAGAGGAAATTAATAACTTTGGTTCATCATTAAATAGGATTTTTTTTTTTTAATGGCAATTAGCACATCTATCATTTCAAGTTGGCATTGACGATAGCACTATGATGCAGAAAGTTTGCTTTTTCTTTGTACCTTAAATCTTTTCATGGTCATCTTACGTCATGAAAGATTTATGTCTTTTGTTCATTTTTTCCATTTGTCTGGGCCGGAAAGAAATGATTAAGTCTTAAAGGGATCGTTTAACAATGTTAAATCTGAGATACACGGCCCTACAAGTTATCAGTGTCTGTGATATGGTGTAATATTGAAGCCCTAAAAAAATTGCGCACCAAAATGATCAAGAAGTGCCTCAAAAAAGTAAAAATGTTTGAGTGACCGGTTTTACTATACTTGTTTTCCCCAATAGACTGTAGTGTTATGAAAACCGTTTAGCAAATAGTTTTCAAAATTTGTAATTCCAATCATAAATATCTTGATAATCAGACAGGTGATTGGCTTGTAAAAGTCATGGGGTTCCTGACTGACCTAAAGGTTTATAATTATCACTGCAGCATGAGCTAAATCCAGAATTTTGTTTCAGAATATGAGACAAAGTTACCGGATCCCTTTAAAGGGACTTGGTAACATTGTTCAGATGAGAGATAGTGGTTCTAAGGTAGTGACTTCAATGCTAGATGTACAATTAACGATAATCTGAAAATTTGAGTGAAAAGGGACCATTATTAATGATGCAAATTGGACAAAACTGATCTGATCGATTCCTTAATTCTCCCAACTATTTTATTACAAATTAATTACATTTTAGGTGAATGTTAATCGTCACAAAGCAACAAATTGGCTCTACATACCATTCCAGACATTTAAGTATTGACAGATCTTTAATGGCCTGTTTTATGTCTTTTTTTCATGGAAAAACGGTTGGGAGAATTTACTGTTGATCACTGTTGGAGGGTGTTGCACAGTGATGCCTTCAAAGAAAACCATAGATACATGTATCTTTGTGGTTTGAGAATTTGTTCAGGATTTTTTGCATATCAGAGGGTTACAAATGTAGTACAGTAGAAGGAATATGATAAGTATCATTTTTAAGCAATTTTTTCATCAACCTTCAACAATGTTACCAAGTCACTTTAATCCGTTTTAGTTTCTCAATGGTCAGAACATGGTGGTGCATTCGTTGAGGGTGTTAATTGCTTCCTTATACGTGTACCAGAATATCTCCAAGCTGTCATGGATTTCAAAATTGACAATACAGAGACACTGGTGTTCAATGAGCTGGCTATGATGAAATTCAGTTAACTGTGTATAAGTCAAGTCAGTTGGGACCGCAAAAAATAGTTTGGAGAAGAAAAAAAACAGAGTAACCCATCAAAACTTAACCTAAGAATTACTGTAGGTGGAAAAATACCACAATTGCAAGAAAATGAAACGGGTATATGGGTAAACAACCTTAGCTTCATTGGGGGGAAGACCTGAATTCACTTCTGGCAAAAAGAAAGAGGAAATATTTGTGCTGGCATGGTCATGTTGGTTGAGGGGGTTTCCCAGCCGTTGCCGGTAAGACGAAGGTTCAAAGAACTTTCTCACCTACCAAAGGCAATTCTAATTGGCATTGGAATGGCAATTATGAAATAGAGAGGTCAGAAAAATGTAATGAAGTAGATAACACGTATTGCATAGTTCAGTCCAAAAATATTTGATTCGACCAAGGACCAAAATTTTGACCTGTGCGACGTAGAGTTATGCAGTGTTAACTGGTAATATAAAAGTTGCAAGGGGGTGTTTCACAAAGATCCTAAGTCAAACTTAGCTCTAAGTTTGACTTAAACATTATGGAAAGCCATTTGTAACCTTGAAATAAAATATAAATAAAATATAATCAAAAGAAAACATTCAAGTATTTTAGAGTTTTCATAAATTCCCCATCAAGAACATGAATCTCCTCGATAATAGAAAAATATTAATGATTTGAATTAGTGCTGTAGCCGAACCGCCGAACCGCCGAACCGAACGGAAGTTCGCCAAACATGGCACTTCCGAACCGAACCGAACCGAACGCAAAGGCCTGGTTCGGATGTTCGGCAAAAAAAATGTAAACGTTTCTGCAAGCTAATAAACTTTTCATTTTGTACTTAATTTTCATGTTATGATTGCTCATATTATATTTACTTTTTTTCCCATTTTCCGCCCTTGTGATTAATGCCTATCCAGTGGTGGGCGCAACTTCACTGGCGCCATTTAAATCCCAAATCCTGACCACGCTACGTCGCGATCGCAAGCCATAAGCAAGAATACATGTGCGTGATCAAAACAAGTTCAGCTCAATTTGCTCAAACCCATTGAACAAAAAATTAATATTTTAATTGTAACCATATCGGACAAATTTTACAATATAAATAATGAAATAAATATATATTATAGTATGGTATTTATTTATTCAGGAAAAATAGGGATTTTATATTTTTCCTATTGAAAATAAAAACTTATAAAAAACAGTTCTTGGCGAGCCTGAAAGTCTCTATTCAAGATGGCACCTTTTATGACTCTAACATTAGACAACAACCATCTCGGAAAATCTTTTAAAAACATCATTTATTGACAAATCTAAAACATGATTCTTTTAAAATTGAAAATAAAACACGATTCAAGACGGAAATACGAATGTAAGTAGTATTTTTCTTCACAAATAATTACGTTTAGAGCAGTTTTTTAATGTGAAATTTGTGCTGGTCGGAAGCAGTGTGCAGAAGTCCTCCGTGCCGGTCGGGCCCGGCAGGGCGGGCGGCCTGCCCAGTCCCGACGGCCGTGGCTATAACGCTGCTTGCAATTAAATTACCGAACCCCGAACCGAACCAAGTTCGGGTGAAAAATTGCCGAACTCTGCCGAACCGAACCGAACACGAACATAGCGTCTGACTTACAGCACTAATTTGAATCAACATTTGATGCCTTTTAATATAACTACTACAAAATATTCTCCAAGATGCTAACGGCTTTCCATAATTGTTAGGTCCAACTTAAAGACAAGTTCAACTTAAGATCTTTGTGAAACACCCCCCTGGTGTTATTAGGTCTCTATCCCTGTGAAGACACTTTGTGGTGACCCTTGACCTCACCTGGGTGACTAACGGCGTAAGTAGAGCAGCCGCTGACTTGCCGATGCAGCGGATGGCGAACCTTAGGCACCTGCAGTACCTCTCGATGACCCTGATGTCAGCCTGGTACTTGGTGCACGTCTCCGACAGGACGGGCCAGATCTCCTGCAGGACGACGAGACAGGGGTGGACTTGGCCGTTGGTGATTTGAGGATTGGTGTGCCTGTATGGGCGAGAGAGAGAGAAGTGTAAGGATGATGGAGATGAAAGACAAATTACAATAGGCCTGTCCTCATCAGCTCAAGTTTCCCAAATAACTTGATATTATCACAAAGCTCGAAATTGCTTCTTCACCAGACCGATACACTCATCACAAATTAGCTCGGACGGGCGCATATTAGCCCGCCATTTCCTAATAGCGGGATATTTTGGAAACCAAGATTTCTCAGGATATTTTCACGACCAAATATCCTGCTAATTGCAACTGCGGGCTGATGAGGATGCAATCGGGATCGCTAAAATGGGGGGTTATTTGGCAAACTCGAGCTGATCAAGACAGGACTAATGAGGAAGATGACTTAGTTCTTTTATATTACTCTCTTTGTTTTCCTGTTTATTGGGAAATTGCATCATTGAATTGGACAGCATTCCATTCACTTATTGAAGAGAGGAAACACAAATGGAAAGGAAGAGGAGAGAAAGAAGAGTATAAAAGGGAGAAAAGGTATGGCAATAAGTACAGTATGACATGAAGATAGAAGGGAGGGAAGAGAAAGAAAGTGAGAAGAGGAGAACCAGAGGAAAAAATATATAATGGGAGCAGTGAGCAAGTTTGCTTGGAGGAGAGAGGAAAATGGGTTGGGGGGGGGGGGGCAGAGGAAATGTGTGAAAGGAAATGTGAAAGAGAATAGAGAAGGGGGAAGTGAGGATGGTTGGGGGAAGTGAGGAGAGTTGGGGGAAGTGAGGAGGGTTGGGGGAAGTGAGGAGGGTTGGGGGAAGTGAGGATGGTTGGGGGAAGTGAGGAGAGTTGGGGGAAGTGAGGAGGGTTGGGGGAAGTGAGGAGGGTTGGGGGAAGTGAGGAGATTTGGGGGAAGTGAGGAGGGTTGGGGAAGTGAGGAGAGTTGGGGGAAGTGAGGAGAGTTGGGGAAGTGAGGAGAGTTGGGAGAAGTGAGGATGGTTGGGGGAAGTGAGGAGAGTTGGGGTAAGTGAGGAGAGTTGGGGAAAGTGAGGATGGTTGGGGGAAGTGAGGAGAGTTGGGGGAAGTGAGGAGAGTTGGGTGAAGTGAGGAGGGTTGGGGGACGTGAGGAGGGTTGGGGGAAGTGAGGAGAGTTGGGGGAAGTGAGGAGAGTTGGGGGAAGTGAGGAGGGTTGGGGGAAGTGAGGAGGGTTGGGGGAAGTAAGGAGGGTTGGGGGAAGTAAGGAGGGTTGGGGGAAGTGAGGAGAGTTGGGGGAAGTGAGGAAAGTTGGGGGAAGTGAGGAGGGTTGGGGGAAGTGAGGAGAGTTGGGGAAAGTGAGGAGGGTTGGGGAAGTGAGGAGGGTTGGGGAAGTGAGGAGGGTTGGGGGAAGTGAGGAGATTTGGGGGAAGTGAGGAGAGTTGGGGGAAGTGAGAAGAGTTGGGGGAAGTGAGGAGGGTTGGGGAAAGTGAGGAGGATCGGGGGAAGTGAGGAGAATTGGGGGAAGTGAGGAGGGTTGGGGGAAGTGAGGAGGGTTGGGGGAAGTGAGGAGAGTTTGGGGAAGTGAGGAGGGTTGGGGGAAGTGAGGAGAGTTGGGGGAAGTGAGGAGGGTTGGGGGAAGTGAGAGAAGGGGAAAGTGAGGAGGGTTAGGGGAAGTGAGGAGGGTTGGGGTAGTGAGGAGGGTTGGGGGAAGTGAGGAGGGTTGGGGGAAGTGAGGAGAGTTGGGGGAAGTGAGGAGAGTTGGGGGAAGTGAGGAGGGTTGGGGGAAGTGAGGAGAGTTGGGGGAAGTGAGGAGGGTTGGGGGAAGTGAGAAAAGGGGGAAGTGAGGAGGGTTAGGGGAAGTGAGGAGAGTTGGGGGAAGTGAGGAGGGTTGGGGGAAGTGAGGAGAGTTGGGGGAAGTGAGGAGGGTTGGGGGAAGTGAGAGAAGGGGGAAGTGAGGAGGGTTGGGGGAAGTGAGGAGAGTTGGGGGAAGTGAGGAGGGTTGGGGGAAGTGAGAGAAGGGGGAAGTGAGGAGGGTTAGGGGAAATGAGGAGAGTTGGGGAAGTGAGGAGAGTTGGGGGAAGTGAGTTGTGGTTGTGTTAGGCAGGTGGTCGTTATAGGCAAGTTAGTTAGTACATGAATTCTCTACAAGGGAATCATTAGTGGTCGTTATGGACAGGTACCCGCTAAGGCAGGTTTGACTGTATATCATGTATTTGGCTTACATGTATATATATTGAATTCAATTTCTGTGTAGAATATGCTCAGATAATCATTTCAAAGATAAGTTAGAAATGGATGATGAAAAGCACAAGAAAACCAAAAGGCCTCATCTAAAAAACTACAAAACAAAGTACATGTAATTGCAAATACTGGTAAAAAGATTGTTGGAATACAAAATCCTAACAAATTTGGCAAGAGACAAACAAGTTCATAAGAAAAGCAACAAAAAACTATGGAGGAAAAAGACAAATTAAGAATTCTTAAAGTTCACTGCCTTTCAATAAAGTCCAGCCCACAAGCAAAAAGTCATAAAATAACAGGTCAGACACATTAGAATCATTTTTATGTTGCATCATCAATAACTTCCTTTGTTATGTACATCATTGTAAAGTTTGTAGTGTCTCAACTGAATTTTATGACAATGCATGTCAAACATACATTGGACAAAAAAACAAAAAAACAATGAAATATTTGTGTTTCTTTCTTGTGAGGAGGGGGGGGGGGGTGGGCAGTTGGCAATTAATTCTATGCATAATGAGTTGGAATGCTTACCTGAATATAGTAGCCAGTCTGTCTAGCCACACCACCGGATCTGTTGAAGCACCTTGTTTTGATGAAGCTTCACCTTTCACGATCTAAAATATGATTTGGAAAAAGTGCAGAATCCTCCATCAAAATGACATTTGACCCCCATCCCTAATCCGAACTCTCACCCTAATCCAAACTCTAACCCAAACTCCAATCCTAACTCTAACCCTTACTCTAACCCCAACCCTAATCCTAACTCTAACCCTAATCCAAACTCCAATCCTAACTCTAACCCCATCCCTAATACTAACCTTAAACCTAACTTTAACCCCATCCCTAATCTGAACTCTAACCCTAATCCAAACTCTAACCCAAACTCCAATCCTAACTCTAACCCTTACTCTAACCCCAACCCTAATCCTAACTCTAACCCTAATCCAAACTCCAATCCTAACTCTAACCCTTACTCTAACCCCAACCCTAATCCTAAATCTAACCCTAATCCAAATTCCAATCCTAACTCTAACCCTTACTCTCACCCCATCCCTAATACTAACCCTAAACCTAACTTTAACCCCATCCCTAATCCGAACTCTAACCCTAATCCAAACTCGAACCCAAACTCCAAACCTAACTCTAACCCTTACTCTAACCCCAACCCTAATCCTAACTCTAACCCTAATCCAAACTCCAATCCTAACTCTAACCCTTACTCTAACCCCATCCCTAATACTAACCCTAAACCTAACTTTAACCCCATCCCTAATCCGAACTCTCACCCTAATCCAAACTATAACCCAAACTCCAATCCTAACTCTAACCCTTACTCTAACCCCAACCCTAATCCTAACTCTAACCCTAATCCAAACTCCAATCCTAACTCTAACCCTTACTCTAACCCCATCCCTAATACTAACCCTAAACCTAACTTTAACCCCATCCCTAATCCGAACACTAACCCTAATCCGAACTCTAACCCTAATCCAAACTCTAACCCTAATCCAAACTCTAACCCTAATCCAAACTCTAACCCTAATCCAAACTCTAACCCTAATCCAAACTCTAACCCTAATCCGAACTCTAACCCTAATCCAAACTCTAACCCGAATCCTGCCTCTAACCTAAATCACAAACATTAACCTAAACCCAATATCCATGGTGGCGTTTTCAGCAGTAAAATTGTAATTGCAACAGATCCAGACACAATTATCGCTTCATAAAAATGACAAATGACTTCCATCTTCTAAATTATTATGAAAAAGAGTCAATTACTGAGTAATAAGCAAAATATCAAGGACTTTGATTTGTATCTAGGAAATAGTAGGCACCAACTGAAGGAAGGGTTAACAGGACAGTGACTCTGTAAAATTTACAAACTCCAATACCTCCATGGCGACCCTTTAAAGCCTGTCTGCACAAGGTTGGCAAGGGGGATTAGACCTCCCTGCAAGGTCACTGACAGGTGGTTATCTCATGAAATCAGCTCTCAATTAACATAAGAAAAAGAGGATCACGGGGGACCAACGGTCACCGCTAAGGCATTGTTTGCTATATAGAGGGCGCAAGTAGCTGTAAGTAGTGCAGTGGGGCTTTAAAAACCTGTATAGATTCATCCTGCTCTGGAGACGGGTAAACAATCTTGGAGGACTTAACCGGGTAGTCCATCCTAATATTAAGTTGGTTTTAATAGAAGCAGAAAAATGAGAGAAACTGGTGAGTGACAGTTTGTGCAAAAACCAATTAAAAATTAGAAAGTTATGAATTTTTAAAGGTGCGATCAACCAAACACAAATTGGCAGCTCTGTGACGTAGCTTGTGAGCTCCGCTCCCATTTGCCCTGAACTTTAAAAAAAAAAATCAAAGGTCTATATTTTCAATATTAAAAATTTCAATCATACACTCACTCTAGATAGAACTATTGTAAATATGTTTTGATATAACCCCTGTACGAAACAAATCTATTCCGTCATCAATAACTAAGAAAATGAAAGCTCGCAAGATACGTGACAGTGTTGCCAATTTGTGTTTCACTGATGACATCTTAAAAATTCAAAACTTTCCTAATTTTAATCAGATATTAGTCCAACTTTCAATAGTTTGTTCCTCTCAAACTTCTGCTTTTATTAAAACAAACTTAACATGTGGAGGCCTTCCCCTTTAAAGGGAAAGTCCACCCCCAAAATAAGTTTGTTTCGATAGAGGCAGAATAATAAGAAAATCAGGTGAGTGAAAGTTTGAGCAAATTCTGAATGAAAATAAGAAAGTTATGAATTATTGAAGTTGCGATCAATCAAATACAAATTGGCAACTCTGTGACTTATTATACGAGCTCTCCTTCATTTGCTTTGTGCATAATATTCCATAAAATCATGTTTTCTTTGTTATTGATGACGGAATATATATTTGTTCCTTGCAGGGGGAGTATAGAAACATATTTGCAATTATTATATTTAGGGTGCATGTATGGTTGAAATTTTTCTTGAGGGAAAATGAAAATTTTAGATTTTTTTAGTACTGAGCAAATGGAAGTTGAGCTCGCATGATACGTCATAGAGTTGCCCATTTGTGTTTGATTGATCACAACTTCAAAAATCCTAACTTCCTTATTTTTAATCGGAATTTGCTCAAACTTTCACTGACTTGTTTCTCTCATTTTTCTACTCCTATTAAAACTAACTTAATTTCAGGGTGGACTTTCCCTTTAAGTTTGGTATATATATACAGTGAGTCCCAGAAAAAACGAAACTGAGAACTATCGATGTTTTATCATAACTTAATCACAACCATAATTAATGAATGATACATATTTGGAAAGCTTAGAGCCTCCTCTTTCATGTGATGCTACTCAGATGATGCATATTACATTCATGAGTGATTAAAAGCAATTTGAAGGAAGGAAAACAAAAAGTAATTTGGCGGGCGGTATCTGAATTTCAAAGAAAAATTCATATTTCTAGAAAGTTCATTTTCTGCTCTTTCATATGATACCTCAATCAAGTAAAATGAGACAGGAATAACAAAGTTCTGTTTGTTTAAAGTAGCCCTTATATTTTCATAATTTTAACAAACGAAATCCTTTTCACTGGGTGCTTGCAGTAGCAAAAAGCAGATTTGACAACAACAATGTTCTGGCTCTTGAATAAGAACCATTTCTTTCAGGGTTCCTTACATACCTGTGACAGAGACGTAACTTGGACCAGGACCAATCTCTTTAGACCATCTTGGACCTTGTCTAAAGGCATCCTGGCCAACACCAGGGCTGTACCTACATGAGAGAAGAAGAAGAAAGATTGGATTTATATTCATGTAGTGCCTTTTTCAGAGGACACAAGCAGGGAAAAAATAACTTTAAAAATTTGGAGGGGGGCTACTTTTCAAGCTCGCTTCCATGAAAATAACATCCTTTATTTGTTTTGCATAGAACTCTATGCAAAATTTGGGGGCTCTTTTATGCCTTTTGGGGGCTCTTTTGGGCATTTCGGGGGCTAATTCGCCCCGAGCCCCTGTGTAGTTTTTCCCTGGACACAAGGCAATGTCCGTTAGGCTAAGGACACATTAAAGGGACTTGGTAACATCGTTAAAATGAGAGAAGATGGTGCTAAGGTAGTGACATCAATGCTATATTAGTACAATTTAAAGGTAATACAAAGTTTTGGTATGGGGTCATGAATTTGGTTCAAATGAATATATTGGAAGCATATGCGATCCTACGATATTCAGTGATCGTTGTCGCGGTTGAAATCGAGTCTAAAGTTATGAAATTGTAAATAATTAACTCTTTATGTTGTATAGCTCCCTCTCGAGGTCAAGATATTATTTAAGCGATAAAACAATGTTTCTTGAATAAAATCAATGGATTAGCTATTCCTGTTTGCAAATTGTATATCACAACTACACATTCTGATATTTTCATGGTCGCAGCTACCATTGTACGGCCGTTATTTCAAATTTATCAAAATTTACCGGGAGCACCGGTAAATTTTTATATTCAATGTTTCTTGAAAACAGAAGTGTTTTAGGAGATACATTTTCTAGTGCTTATAATACATCCACAGGGGCATCCAAATATATCAAAATTGTAAAGAACCACTATCCTTCCAATTTTCAAAATTTCACAAAAATTTATATTACCTTTAAGATAATCTGAAAGTTTGAGTGAAAACAGACCATTATTAATAATAAAAATTCTTTGATTCTTCCAACTATATCAGAATTAAATTAAATTTTAGGTGAATGTAAAAAGGCACAAAGCAATGAATTGGGCTCTATATTCCATTCCAGACATTTAAGTGTTAACATTTTTAGAAGCCTATCTTTAATGTACTGTACCGGTATGTCTTATTTTCATGGAATTTGCGTCATATGATTTGTGATACTTGATAACCCTTGTGTACAAGTTTCATGGAATTTGAACAAACGCTTTTGAAATTATGCTAAAAATTGAAAATCTTGATGTTGATAACCACAACAAAAACCTGAGGTTAAGTTTTTGATGTTGACGCCGCCGCAATCGCCGTCACCGGAAAAGTGCCGCTTACATGTATGTCTCGCTTTTTGCTACACAGGCGAGACAAAAATGGTTAGGAGAATTTACTGTTAGAGGGTGACGCCTTCAAAGAAAGCCATAAGTATGTATGTGGTTTGAGAATTTTTTCAGAATTGTTTGCATGTTAGAGGGTTAGTTCAGTAGAAGGAATATATACAGTGCGTCCCAGAAAAAACTAAACCGAGAATTATCGATGTTTTATCATAATTTAGTCATAATTATAATTAATAAATGAAACATATTTGGAAAGCTTAGATCCTCTTCTTTCATTTGATGCAACTTATATGATGCATATTTTACGCATGAGTGATTAAAGGGAAAGTCCACCCCCAAAATAAGTTTGTTTCAATAGAGGCAGAATAATAAGAAAATCAGGTGAGTGAAAGTTTGAGCAAATTCTGAATGAAAATAAGAAAGTTATGAATTATTGAAGTTGTGATCAATCAAATACAAATTGGCAACTCTGTGACTTATTATACGAGCTCTCCTTCATTTGCTTTGTGCATAATATTCCATAAAATCATGTTTTCTTCGTTATTGATGACGGAATATATATTTGTTCCTTGCAGGGGGAGTATAGAAACATATTTGCAATTATTATATTTAGGGTGCATGTATGGTTGAAATTTTTCTTGAGGGAAAATGAAAATTTTAGATTTTTTTAGTACTGAGCAAATGGAAGTTGAGCTCGCATGTTAGTCATAGAGTTGCCAATTTGTGTTTGATTGATCACAACTTCAAAAATCCTAACTTCCTTATTTTTAATCGGAATTTGCTCAAACTTTCACTGACTTGTTTCTCTCATTTTTCTACTCCTATTACAACTAACTTAATTTCAGGGTGGACTTCCCCTTTAAAAGCAATTTGAAGGAAGGAAACCAAAAAGTCATTTGGCGGGCGGTATCTGAATTTTAAAAAGAAAATCACATTTCTGGTAGTTTAAAGTGATGCTTGCATTTCCATAATTTGATTTTAAGGTTTGTTTTCAGTAGCCTCCTGCCGTAGCAACAAGCAGAATTGACAAAAGACTCAACTCCGTTTCGTTGAAAATCAGCCATTTTTTCTGGGATGCACTGTATAACAATTAAAATTCATAGAATAATGACAAAGTCTTTTCATCAACCTTCAACAATGTTAACGAGTCACTTTAAGAAGAATTGTAGTGGAGCAATGAATGTTTTCAGATGTGCTTTTGAAAAATTCAAGTGTAATACTACTTCTTAGACATGCAAGGGAGTGTGTTACATAAGAGTGTGACGATAGATTGAAAAGATTTCAAGCCAGCCAGTTTCTGAGATTTGGGAATGAAAAAGAAAGAGATGATGCAGAAGAAAATTTAGATATTGGTTAAGATAAAAACTTGTTTGTTTCTTTCTTCTCTATTGTCTCATTTCTTTTTTCTCCTTTTCTATTTTTGTTTAAAATAATGTTTCATTTACAGTAGGCTTTGCAGGTGCACCATGTGAGAGAGAGAGAGAGGATTGAGGAGGCCTGAAAAGGACTCTGACTCGGTAATCTGTTAATACCAATTTAGAACAAAAAGGCTTGAAATGTCTTTTTGTGGGAAAATAAAGATCATTAGTTGTCGAATGGAATTTAGGGATTGCAGTCCGCCAGTCCCTTTTATTAAGTAGTCTAATTTTCAGACCCTTGTACCAAATGGTTGTACGATTTGTGCTGCGCAAAGATTCAATCAGTTTAATTTTGGCCATTACAAGAAGTGGGTTATTGATGTAGAAAACTGCTCATGTACCCTTTACAGCACATTTTATGTTGTTACCAAAGAAAAAAAAAAATCAGTCAGTCAGTCATTCAATAGTGTCTGACAGTGAAGTCTAATAAGTAAACAGGTTTCCTTGCATTATTTGAATACTAGTACACTGCTAACGTTTAAATTTCACAGATAGGACATATGTGACTTATTCATAATTCCTGCAAAGTTCTACCGAATTTGATGTTGGCTGCAAAAGGGATATTCTACCTTTAAAGGGGAAGTCCACCCTGAAATTAAGTTAGTTTTAATAGGAGTAGAAAAATGAGAGAAACAAGTCAGTGAAAGTTTGAGCAAATTCCGATTAAAAATAAGGAAGTTAGGATTTTTGAAGTTGTGATCAATCAAACACAAATTGGCAACTCTATGACGTATCATGCGAGCTCAACTTCCATTTGCTCAGTACTAAAAAAATCTAAAATTTTCATTTTCCCTCAAGAAAAATTTCAACCATACATGCACCCTAAATATAATAATTGCAAATATGTTTCTATACTCCCCCTGCAAGGAACAAATATATATTCCGTCATCAATAACGAAGAAAACATGATTTTATGGAATATTATGCACAAAGCAAATGGAGGAGAGCTCGTATAATAAGTCACAGAGTTGCCAATTTGTATTTGATTGATCACAACTTCAATAATTCATAACTTTCTTATTTTCATTCAGAATTTGCTCAAACTTTCACTCACCTGATTTTCTTATTATTCTGCCTCTATCGAAACAACTTATTTTTGGGGTGGACTTTCCCTTTAAGAGCATTACATATGAGCTTTGACCATTGCACTACAAGAAGATAGGTTAACACATTCAACAGAAGGCTTTCATTTATTCATTACTGGACACCTAGATGCATTAACTCTGTCTCATAAAACCACCTGACGCACTAGGTTTCGTCATTGGTTTTATCTCCCGCCTACTCAGTCTCGAAAGCACCACTTTAAAGTACTTAACGTCAAACGTGCGTGGGATGATTTAGTGCATAAATGTGCGAGGACAGATCACAGCCAAAGATAAATGTCTGAAGGATGTAAATTTATATCAGAGAATGCCTACTGATATGTTCGCACGGGTGACGGGACAAGATTAGTTTTAATCTTGAAAGGAAACCTCATCCCAAAGAATAAGTGTAGGTATTATGAAAATGGGATTTAGTAGTCCTGCCCTTTGATGTACAACATTCCTTACGAAAATGTACAAGAGATATATATACGGTAAAAGAAAATATTCTTGGAATTTATGTGATGCCTTTAAAGATTAAAGACCAGTTATGGTCCTGCGATTGCATTGTGAAAGAAATGTTGTGGAATCGATTAGAAAAGGTTCATCAAGCATATAAGTATTGGTGTGTACTGCAAGGTTCTGGAATCATCAACATGATAAGAAATTTGGCCCAGTCTTCGTAAAGTTACAAGCACTGTACACAGAAAGATGTATATGGGACTACGCACAGGTGCGCGACACATGCGTTTATCTCTCACATCCCAATAGATAAACTAATTTACCAAATATATCAATTAGTAGGCGGTTTCCCGGCAAAATTGTTTATCATCATGTATTGGTCAAAACATATTCTTTCACATGATTGGTAACAAGAGCTTCCATTTCATTTTTTGAAATTTGGGCATTTCCAATACTGGCTTTTACCTTTATTTTTAAGTCTGATTTTTAGACACTTGTACCAAATGGTTGTACATTTTGTGCTATTACAAGAAGTGGGCTATTGATGAATTTGATGTACATGTACATGTAGACAGATGCTTACGTATACTGGCTTTACAGCTCATTTTATGTATTTTATTACCAAAGAACAAAAAAGGAGTCAGTCAGTCACTCAACAGGGTCTGACACTTATGACAGTGAAGTCTAGAAGGTACACAGGTTTCCTTGCTAAATTTCAATATCAGTACACTGCTAACTTTTAAATTTCACAGATAGGACATACATGTACATGTACCGTAAATCTCTGTGTATAAGACACACTTTTTTTTCGAGTTATGCCCTCCACCTGGCACTGGGCCTGGCAATGTCCCCCAGCTCAGTCATACCACTCAGAAACTAGAACAACACTACCTGAATGTCCCGATTTCTGTCATCTTTAATTTTAAAAACTAATTATCAGAATGATGAACATTTGTTTTTGAAACTAAATGTTCATAATTCTGATAACTTCATTATTACTAAATGTTCATTATTGTGATAACTTCATTGTTACTACTAAATATTCATTATTCTGATAACTTCATTGTTACTATTATTTTGGACAAGTTCATTATTCTAATAACTTCATTGTTACTACTATTTGTGACAAGTTCATTATTCTGATAACTTCATTGTTACAGACATATTATTTGTGACAAGTTCACAAGCAAAATTTGGCGCCTCCAACTGCACCTCGCAGTAAAATAAAGGTCCTTTCCCGCATGGGTTTTTGAACACGTACATGTACCTGGCTTGCTGGCTACGAAGTCAGGCCAAAAAAAAAAGACTTTTTTTTGGCCCCCAAAATAGGGATGTGTCTTATACACGGGTGCGTCTTATACAACGGTGCGTCTTGTGCACAAAGATGTTAGGTATGTGACATATTCAATATTCCTGCACAGTTCTACAGAATTCGATGTTTGCTGCAAATGGGAAAAAGTTGGAAAACTGCAAACATTTCTGGATCAAAGTTCTACTCGTCATCTTGTTAATGCCTTTGTAACTTCCCACCTTGATTACTACAATGGACTATTAATCAGTCTCCCTAGATTTGGCATCTTTGTTGCATTTATGGCTGGTTGCCTAGCAACTTCTGACAAAACTCTGGAGTGTGAAAAACCAAGTTTTGTTTGCAGTGTAAATGCAGCTTCTGTCATCCATACCATTCTCTCTCTTTCTCTCTGTCATCCCTCCGTTCTCTCTCTCTCTCTTTCTCTCTGTCATCCTTCTGTTCTCTCTCTCTCTCTTTCTCTCTGTCATTCCTCTGTTCTCTCTCTCTCTCTTTCTCTCTGTCATCCCTCCGTTCTCTCTCTCTCTCTTTCTCTGTCATCCTTCTGTTCTCTCTCTCTCTTTCTCTCTGTCATCTCTCCATTCTCTCTCTTTCTCTCTGTCATCCCTCCGTTCTCTCTCTTTCTCTCTGTCATCCCTCCGTTCTCTCTCTCTCTCTCTTTCTCTCTGTCATCTCTCCATTCTCTCTCTTTCTCTCTGTCATCTCTCTGTTCTCTCTCTTTCTCTCTTTCTCTCTCTTTCTCTCTGTCATCCCTACGTTCTCTCTCTCTTTCTCTCAGTTTATTTCTCTCATGATCATCCCACTCATCCTTCCATCCCTCTTTCCTCCCCCTCTCTCTCTTTCTGTCTCTTTCTTTCCTTTCTCCTAAATTATACACATCTTCCCCTTATGCTTTATGATTCCCAATTCAGACTTTTTCTCCCTTTCTCTCTCCTGCTACCGCTACCTTTCATTCTTTATTCTTTCCTCATCCCCTCTCTCTCTCTCTCTCTCTATGCCATTCATTCCAGCATCCTTATCTATCTTTCTTTCCATCTCCATTACTCTCTAATCTGTTCCAGCCCCCCCCCCCTCCTTCTCTCTCTCTCTCTCTCTCTCTTCCTAACTCTCTATTTCTCTTTCAGCTCTTTAGTTTGTCGATCAATTCTTCAATCTCCACTTACTATTACACTATCTCTGTACTTTATCTTTTTTTTTTTCTCTCTCTCTCTATCTCTCTATCTCTCTTACTCACTCTCTTTCCATTCAAATCTCTGTCTCTTTCTTTCTTTAACTCTGCCAGCCTCCCCACTCACCCCCCCCCCCCTCCCCTTTTCTCTCTCCCTCTCTCAGGCAGTAAAGTATCTGCCTGTCGAACTAAAGAGCATTGTGTGTTTAAAGATATTGTGTCCCTTTTGCAGCCAACATCAATTTCTGTAGAACTTTGCAGGAATTATGAATATGTCATGTATGTCCTATCTGTGAAATTTAAAGGGATAGTTGAGTTCTGTTTTCAGACCGCAAATGTCTTCAAAGTGCATGGTTATTGCTCTTATTCTTATCTATGACATTTATAGTGCCCTTTTAAAAACTAAAATTGCTATGAAGGTAATTTTAGATGATTTTGTCATTTAAATATTATGTTCTTTCAAATTTGACACTCAGTTTTTCATTATCTCACAACAAAATTATTTTGTGTAGCGCCCTCTGCAACAGAACTCAACTATCCCTTTAAACGTAAGCAGTGTCCTAATATTCAAAGTTATGCAAGGAAACCTGTTTACTTGCTAGACTTCACTGTCAGACACTATTGAGTGACTAACTGGCTTTTTTCCTTCTTTTGTAATAACAAACATAAAATGAGCTGTAAAGGGTACTGTACATGAGCATTTGTCTACATCAATAACCCACTTCTTGTAATGGCCAAAATTAAACTGATTGAATCTTTGCGCAGCATCAAAAACATACGACCATTCAGTACAATGGTCTGAAAATCAGACTATTACTTACTGGCTCTATAGCTCTTAAGTCGATTTGACACTAAGAGTCGTTATTTTCAAGCGCCCCTTCTTTTAGGGAAGTTCTAATTTAGTATTATCTTTCAAATGCCGTTGGAAGTTAAAGGTAAAGACCAGTTTTGGAAAGGCCCCCTCTCAAACAATGAAATGGAAGCTCTTATTACCAATCATGTGAAAGAATATGTTTTGACTAATACATGATGCTAAAAATTTTGCCAGGAAACCGTCTACTAATTGATATATTTGGTAAATTGGTTTATCTACTGGGACCAAATAGATAATACGCATGTGTCACGCGCGTGTGCGTAGTCCCATATACATCTTTATGTGTACAGTGCTTGTAACTTTACGAAGACTGGGCCAAATTTCTTATCATTTTGATGATTCAGGAACCTTGCAGTACACACCAATACTTACATGCTAGATGATCAACTTTTTCTGATCGATTTAACAACATTTCTTTCACAATGCAATCACATGACCAGAACTGGTCTTTATCTTTAACCTTCTCATTTTTTGGGCCTGCAAATGGGACATAGTATCTTTAACTTGCCCCTCCACTGTTTCATAGATGCAGGCTATGTTAGGTGGAAAACACTCCATCCCTCGGATAGGACGTTAAATGGAGGCCCTGTATAGAGGAGAGTCACCACCTTTGTACGTTAAGAACCCAGGGCACTATTCGTACAAGAGAAGGGGGAAACCCCGGTGTAGTGGTCTACCTGCACACCCCCAATGAGTTATACCGGGATGAGAGGGGGTTACAGTGATTCAGTTTGATTTTCGCCTCCCAGGCACAGATGACACCAAATACTTAATAATACTTATTATAAAATGATAAAGCAGATCCTAATCAAATGATTGGTTAAGAGCGTACATGTGACCATGCATTAATATTTTTTTTTTTACTAATGACCGGTCATTAGTAATACTAATGAACGATGGTCAATCGTTTTATAAAACATCATTTTATAAAACAAATAAAATCCTTTTGTTCGGGCATTAGTAAAATACCCACACTCACACCTTTGAAAGAGTCCAAACACCCTATCGCCTTGGGCGTGTTAGACTGTTCCAAAGGTACCTTGTGTGCGTAATTCTTACTACCGGTAATGCTCTCTCTCAGGGGTGATAGTGAGCACTAAAAAAAAAATAGGTTTTTTTGTTTTCCCCTCAACCACAACCCCCTTGAGTAGAAAAAAGAGAAGAGGATTCGCGGGGAAAAAATGGCATATAACAACATTTCCCCCTTTCGAATAAGTAAAGAAGAAGAAAAAAGATCTGGTAAAAAATCAGGAGAAATAAAAAAAAATTGGGAAAACCGATTTAAATCAGGTTTTTATCAGGCCTGCTCTCTGCTGTGTTTTATTTGTATAATACAGGGATGTTAGTTAGAATTGATCAGAGGGCCTGAAAATAACTCGCCAGGGCCTGAAAATTGACATCCTTGAATTAATAATCTTTCTTTCTCTTTTACACCCACAGGCACACACACACACACACTGACTAGCACTATCCACCTACCCTTAATGATTCCCAACGCAGACTCTCCTGACAGATTGAAAGCATCTACAGCCTGGGCTATATTCAGAAGGCACTCCAGATGGCCCTGTAAGTGGTCTTGGCATGTTGAACAGATGCTCTGTATGGACTTGCCAGAGACTGAAGCAAGCTCCTCGTCACGCAGTCCAGTCATTAAGAAGTTAAGGACAGGGTCTGTAAGGATAACAAAATATAGGTTGAAATTAATACTGCAGCATTTATTATGCCCAATCGATCTAGTAAACTATTCTGAGGCGCAGAGGGAGATTAGGAGAGCAGCGCCTTGTAACCTTTGGAAAAGACGCTATACAAATCCAATTATTATTATTATTATTACCCTGGCTTTAGCACGGCTGCCATTACGGCGCTCTAACATTCCAAGGAATGAATTCCTGCCAGATACCCATTTCATACATGCCAACATTTGAAAATCAGAAATCCGTACAAATTATGCTATTTTCCAAAAAAAGAGGAATAATCCTAACTCTCCTATTCAATACTACAGACAAATTTGTACAGGAAGAGGAACACCTGCATTAAAATGATAATTATCTTCTCCCAAAAAGAGGAATGTTCCTCTTTAATCTGAACAGTTGGCATGTATGCCATTTACATCACTTCGGTTGAGTGTGGCAAATGTAGATCAATGTCTTGCCAAAGGACATACAGTAAGTGCTGTGACTGTGTACACGTGAAAATTCACTACACGGATAAACGAAAAAAGAAAGAAATCACCTGTTTTTCAGCATTATAAATTGCTGAAGTCAGTATTTCACAAAATTATCTGTCATCAGTCTGAAAATAAAGTTTAAATTCAAATGCTACATCATTAAATAATCATTTCTATACACTGCACAATTTCAATCCAATTGCCGTCGGGTCTCTTCTCTTGTCATCATGCAAACACATCAAATCAGCTCTCAATTAACATCAGATATAGGGGATCATGGGGGACCAACGGTCACCGCTTAGGCATTGTTTGCTATATATAGAGGGCCCAAGTAGCCATAAGTAGTGCAGTCCTGCTTTAAGAATTGATATGTGCTACCAAATTTTAACCCTATGGCACAGAAGAAAAGATAGCCCTGGGGGGGTGTTTCATAAAGCTGTTCGTAAAGTTACGCATGACTTTACGAACGACTTGTATATGAAAAGCCAAATGGGATGCTCAATCATTATTAACTGCATCAACTAAGTTGAACTGCAAATTAAGATTAACATTCTTATCATAACAAACATTTTTAATACAAAGTATAATACAAAGGATAATTAAATTGAGGTTATTGGAAATAGAGTCACACTTTGTTAAAACATCAGGAAAAAGTTTGGGCATCCTATCGGGCACTTCATTATACAAGTCATTCGTAAAGTCATGCGTAACTTTACAAACAGCTTTATGAAACACTGTCATGCTCACCTAGGTAATCTGGATGTTTCTCTATCCATTCAGCAAGCTCTCCTAGTATCCTGGTGCTCGTGTACCTGACCGCTCTGTGGGTTCCCTCTGGGAGACTGATGATGGCCTGCATCACCTGGGGGACCACTGTAGTTTCGTCTCTGTAAGATACAACAATTTTTGTTTTATTAAAGGCATTGTTTAACAATGTAAAATCTAAGATGCATGACCCTATGTGTTATTAGTGTCTGTGAAATATTGAAGCCTCATAAAAATAAAAATCTGTGAGTGACCAGTTTTACCATTCTCATTTTCCCAGATAGTCTGTAATGTTATGAAAACCGTTAAAGCTTTAGAGAGTTTTCAGAGAGCTGATACTCCTGTGATTTCTAATCATAAATATCTTGATAATCAGACAGGCAATCAACTTGTAAAGGTTATGGGATTCCTGACTGACCTCAAGGTTTATAATTATGATTGCAGCACAAGCTAAATCCAGGATTTTGTTTCAGAAGCTGAGACAACGTTACCCGATCCCTTTAACATACATCTTTCTGGGCTCGATATTACAAAGCGCCAAAGTGCATGGCTGCTAACCATTCCTGTCGTGGAGGACTTAATCCTATTTTTCACCTTCAAACTTAAAGTTACAAATGCTAGTCTCCTCTCTTATTTTTGAAATGTCTATATGAAAGTAAATAAAAACACATTGTATTCCTTATTTTGCCTTGATAAATACCTAATAGTCACTTTGCAAGGTTGACAAGTATGGAAAGTGTCACTTAAAACTTTAAATCAAAATTGCAACACAAAGATGACCAAAACAATTTGCATTTGTTATCAGGTTTGGCAACTTAAAAAATATTGTGATTCTCTTGTTTCAAGTAACTTCATGTACTTTGCTTTACAAAGTAGAATTTGGCAACCTATGCAAAGTCTAGGGAAGAGTTTGACAGGAAACCTGTATCGGATGTTAAGCAACAGGCCAGAAATAAATTATAATTGGTGATATCATAGCATACATTAGTCTGAATTATATACCTCATACATAGATTGTCATTCACTGATTGGTCAAAACTATATCACATGTCAAGGAGCATTTCTATCTATCAAGTATCATTACGTCAGAGGGTTTGATAGCTACTATCAAACCCCGGGATAGGACCCCTAACCCCTCCCGCGACTTAGTTGCGCACACAAATTTTTTTGAGTTGCTAGGCTACCGCAATCGCGCGGTTACGCGCAGCGCGTAGGAACTCACTACTCTTGCCTTGGACTTGATGTTGGATTTTTCTTATTTGGGTTAGTAAATTCCTCTTGATCTCGTTTCCTGTTTTTAAAGCTAGATCTAGACCTACAGCTAGACCTAATCATGAATCAATACAAAGGATGAGGTATATAAAACAAATATGGACTGCTCTGTAATCGGATGATGGTGGGAACTACCACTCCCTCGGTGGTGTTAACACCGGCTTTTCTATCTATCACCCTCTCGGCTTCGGTGATAGAAGGGCCGGTGTGAACACCACCTTGGGAGTGATAGTTCCCACCATCATCCTCATGAGCAGTCAATATTTGTATAATATTGTTAAAACGTGAGTCTTCTGAAGATAAGGATCCCTTAGAAGGGCAGGTTTGGGGCTCTGAAGCAACAAAAAAACATAGAAATAAAGCTCATCACCCTAACAAAGAGAATACTAATGTAAGCAAAGCTCATCAAGGGCCAACTTGTAGGTGTTGTGATCTGGTGAATAAACCACCCGATTGTAAATCAAAGGTACATGGTTTGTTTCCCCGCCACAGCAGTTATATCATTTGTCAATACATGCAAGGGAGATGGGATTCAGTTTCCATGAAAGTCATAACTTGCTGACATTAGACTTGGTGGAAATACCATTAATGGGTGTAACACAGCAAACTCATAGTCCCATCAAGAAATACCCCCTAGTCTCTTGGAGAGTCTCCAGGTTAGGGAAATGCAAGATAATGACTTTTCTATATGGGGTGATTGGTGGGAAAAATATGTAAGGCCTGATGGTCATAGAAATAATGGCTAATCCTGGTGATTGACAACATCCGTTGTTAGGTAACCACCCGAATGGTGTCAAATTCCCAATGAGAGTCCACTGGGATGTGTCTTTAATCTACATTTGCCACACTCCATAATGGACTCAACTCAATTGCATTAAGTAGGCCCTGGTAGGATTCATTCCTTGAATGCATTGGTCAGTACGGTTGGCAGAGCTAAAGCTAGGGTACAAATGTCTTCCTTTGGAAACACATAAAGCTGTTATTAACTTACGGCAGGACGTTCTTTGCGACAGAACTCATGATGAAGAGGGCAGCCTCTGTGACTTCCCATGATGCACCTTGCTGACTGGCGAGATTGTGAAACATCTGTAAGAAGAAAATCACAATTGATTGCCATGTTTCACTTCTTGGAATTATACTATTTGCTACATAATATAAGACTGTATACATCTATTGAAAGGAAAAGTACAGAAGTGAAATGAAAATATGCATGGTCTGGAATTCACTGGGAAATGGTATTGATCAGAATTGGGAATTCCAGGGGAGTCAACAATACATAAATTAATATGGGGTCTGTTTTACTTAGTTGTTATCCCAGCCCCACCCCCCCCCCCCTCCTAACACACACATACACAAATGATTTTTTTTTTCCCCAAAATATAGATATATATATATAAAAACAACAACATTATGAATAATAAGAGATTCATGATTTAAATTTGACTGTTTTAATAAGGGCACAAATTAATCACGTTCATTACGTCTTTATCAGGTGATTATCATTTAAAGCAAGTATCTTCTCTTCATCATCTTATGCCAAAACATGGACTTATCATTGGATGCATAGATGCATGGCCAGTTTTGAATTGCTAGTAAAATGGCCGAGATCATGGGAGGGGGCCTTAGAAGCTCCCCCCCCCCCCCCTCCCCACCCCCAAGGCTATGCAGTTTTGAAATAGCTCAGGCTAGATAGGGTTAAAGGTTACTTACAGTTTTGAATTGCTATCAAAGGTTACTTACTTGAGCAAAGCATGAGGAGGAACCAACGATGAAGATGACATCTTTGATAAGCTCCGACACTCTCACTCTGAAGTCACCAAAATCATCACTTTCATCCGGTATTCCTTCCTGCATGGTGATAAGACAATATCAACAGTAAATGCTATAATATAATATCAACAATATCAACAGTAAATTAATGAGTCTTTGTAAGAATGCAAGTGTCCACTACGACAAGTAAACGTAACCCCCCCCCCCCCCCCATCCTTTCATCCGGTATTCCTTCCTGTGTGGTGATAAGACAATATCAACAGTAAATGAACGAGTCTTTCTGACAGTGCATTAATTTACAATTGCCACTCTCAACCCTGGATTTAAGTGTATCAAGTGGGCCCCTGGTTGGATTCATTTATTCATTGGAGTTATCCACTTTCAAAATCAGAACTCAACTGAAGACATACCTATTTCAGATTGCTTACAATTAGTCACTGCTTTTTTGTCTTTTCCTGTTAGAATCATGAACAGGCATTTTTGGTAGTTTTTCAATATCGTCAGCGCCTTTACTTAGGCAACTAGATATTGGCGCTTTATAAATTCCTGGATTAGATTGGATTGGATTCCTTGAATGGACTGGCCGGTAAGGTTGCCAAACCTAAAGCTAGGGTATGAATGTATTCCTTTGGAAGCATATAAAGATATTATAAACTCATGGAAGTAAATGAATGAGTCCTTCTTAGAATGCAAGTATCCACCATGGCAAGTAACTCCACTATAATAATAATAATGATAATATGTCTTGTTTACCCAGGGTAGCCTCATCAGTATTCATACTGTTCTCCCTGAGGGCTCTGCAATCATATTATTACCCCGGTCATCGGATTCAGGCTTACCCGCACACAATGTATGCACATTTCCACTCCCAGGGGAGCATTCCAGCCAGGCGTCATTTTTACAAGCGCACACTTGCTAATCTAAGCACATTAGCTTACGCATCCTACCGGGTACCCATTTAACTCCCTGATTCAATTCACAATGACAGTGATCAGATAGTGGAGCCACAGTAGGCCTTAGTCATCACGATTTTCCTTCAAACCTGGGCAAGTTGCTGAAAACCGGTTGATTCCTGATGCCCTTATAAATATCTACATGTGGTTCAACTGTACTTATTATGTTTTGCATTGAATTTTGGCATACCTTAGATTTCGCTTGAGCAGGTCAGAAAGATGGATAAACTTTCACCTTTTTTTTTACAACAGGTGAAATTTTATGACACAGTTCATTTTTCAGTAAAAGCTATTATTATTCTTTTATTTGAGACTATCTATTGTTTTATTTTTTCTGAGTGTTTTCCTTCTCAAACATGTAGGTTATATGCCGTATTGCGATCATGATCATATATTTATGATAACAATCACAAACAGGAACATGTGACCCTACAATGTAAGAGATGATTATGTACTGTATGACTTTGTATGTTGATTTAGTCGTTCTCTTGGATCGTTATGTATGTGGATTTAGTTGTTTAATTAGACGATTTCCCTAACCCCAACCTTCCTACCTTTTGAATATTCAAAGAGCAGGATATGTGGCCCTACAATGTTAGAGAAGATAATTTACTTTTATATATGTGGATTCAGTTGTTCAATTAGATGGTTTTCCCTACCCAACCTTCCTACCTTTAGAAAAGTCATCTAACTTAATTTCTTTTCATTTCATTTACTGTTTTTCATTTTGTGATTCTCAGGGGCGGATCTAGCTTTTTGCTAAGGGGGGGGTTTGACCAAAATAATGACGATGCGGAGCATCGTCCACGAGCCGCAAAGCGGCGAGCCGATTTTTTGGGGGGTTTTATTTGAACCCCATAAGTGATGTTTTCCTGGCATCTATTAACACAATGGAGACCATAAAAAGCAGTGCATGATAACGTCTTTTTAAATCAAGTAACAGTTGAATACACAGTTATATCCAGAGTTATCATGTGTTTGGTTAAGTTACCAGATGAGTTGAATATCTTCTCACAATATTTGCACTTGAAAGGGTTTCTCTCCAGCGTGCGTTCTCTTTTCTTTCTTTTTTTCTTCTTTTTTGTCCCTTTTTTTTTTTTTGGCCGCCCAAGGGGGGGGGGGGGGGTTTAAACCCCCTAAACCCCCCCCCCCCCCCCCCCCCCCCCCCCCCCCCCCCCCCCGTAGATCCGCGCCTGATTCTGGGTGAGTCTATAAATTTACATCTATGTCTCTAGTTGCTGTTTTTTTCATATAATGTCATATTATTTAATATCCCTTTAATATATTTAATGTTTTGCCTCATTTCATTGTTATTTTTGGCTGACATTGTCATCCTGTATAAATATTTTTAAATAACATAATAAATAAACAACTTACGTGTTCTGTGTCTATTTGGCAATGCACGCTCAGTGAATGGATAAGCCTTTCAATGTAGGGTCGGTATAAGTCTGTGAGTTCCCTGCTGTCCCTCTTGTAGATGATTTCCGACAGTCGGTACCAGAAGTTGAAAGTGATCTCCGCCACCTCGCTCTGCGGATGGCCGACACAGGTCAGCACGGCATCCAGCGTTCTTAGATCCCCAAATGCCTGAAACAAAATAGAAGAATGCATGTGTATTAAAGCCTATCTGTACTAGTTTGGCCAGGAGGGATTAGACCACCCAGCGTGGTCACTGACAGGTGGTTATCTCTTCAAATCAGCTCTCAATTAACATAAGAAAAAGAAGATCATGGGTGACCAATGGGCACCAATTTTGCATTGTTTTCTATGCTCATGCATACCTGCCAACCTTTCACAGCAAACATTAGGAATTGCTCAGGGCAAATTTAAGAATACAGTCTATTTTGAATACTTTTCACACAGAATGTTTCAGAAAAAGAGAAGAAACTAGGGTTCAAAACAATAGCTTGAAAGCCAAAAAATAGAAATGGTTTTCAACTATGTTTATTGTAAGCTCAATTAACAAAGTGTCAACATTGCTTTTATGTTAAAAAGTGCTGGAACCTTTATATTTATCATGTTAATGTCAAATCTATTTTTGTATTTTCTTTTCAAAACTGGTGTTATAATCACATTTCTAAGCATTTGAAATATAAAACAACTGAATATCAATTGTTAGGAAGGAAGGAATTTATTCCTTGAAATGCTAGAGCGCTATAATGGCAGCACAGCTAAAAAGCCGGAGTAATAATATCCAAGTTTGGAAGCGCTTAGAGACTTATTGTGATTTGCGCTATATAAAAGCTGAATATTATTATTTTATTATTATTGTTTAAAAATTAACTGGTTTAAAGCAGTATAAGCAATACAATCTTCATATAAAGTGGCAACACATCCACAGAAGGATATATTCCAAGTATGTTTTCTCATAAATATCGGGAAATTTTGTTCATTTTAAACATTATCAACATTTGTGTACTCTCACTTATGAAAGAATAATTTTAAGGAATGTTGAACAGGTAGCACTGAAAGGGCAAGATCTGTTTTTTGCCAATTTGAAGACAAAATAGTGATTTATCTTAAAAGTAATAAGAAGAACCTGTGTTCTGTTTCATAAAACTTCTTATCAATGACAAGTTACATAATAAGCTACTGAAATTGAGGCATTTGATTGGATGATAACAATTTTTTCATAGAAATCAAGCATTTGTTATTGATATCAAGTTTTATCAAATGGGTTCAAGAATGTAGCCAATGAGAATCATCAAAATGGATCATGTGTGCGTGCATTAACTTTTACCATATGCCCAAGGGAAGTGCATTTTGGTGATAACAACCGTGCAAAAACGGTGCAAAAACGGTGCAATAAAAGGCATAATGCACGCTGCATGTACTTCAATGGATGTTTATGAGAAGTTGCACCATGCAATGCACAGCTTGTTTACAAGGCCACTGCTGCCGCGATCGTCTGAGACATCTTATGGCCTTACTAAGTAAGATTGTTGACCCATTTTATAAAACAAATAACACACAGGTTTTTGTTCATGACGTTATGGCAATGTAGTGCTATTTGGGTATTCACAATGGCACAAAATACATTCGCTACGCCACATGAATTTTATTGCACCATAGTGAATACCCTCATGTGCTGCATCGACCATAACGCACTCACACCTGTGTATTATTTGTATATTATGAAACATGGCCCTGGGCTTTTTACCTGGTTTGGCGTCTCCACCATCATTTCCATGAAAGCTTCTGCTAGCTCAGTGAATATCCGACAATAATTGATACATCTGCAGATCAAACACAAAAAGAAAAATGTACATATACTATTGGACCAAATACAAAGAAGTACATACAGTAAGCATTCATCCACCATCAGTTCATTTACCAAGAATTCACATGCAAATTTTACCCCATTATGGGCAAGATTTGTAAAGTTTATTTGACTTCGACCCTGGGCATGCCAAACACTAAAGAGTACCGAAGCTGTGACATCATACAAATCTATTTTTAGAATTCAAAAAAGAGCATTAAAAATAATGTCTGAATGTCAAAAAACCAATGGAATATGTTAAGTATTGGCTGAGATATGACCATCTGAATAAATAGATGTCCTATTGGAACTCAGTGTTATATTGCTCTCACTTGTAATGTTGTGAACCAGAGCAATATAACTAAAAGTTAGTCTATACCTGCCTGTAACATTAAAACCAAGGGCAACCCTAAACATAACCCTGTAATAATTTACCAAATAAAGCCCTAGCAAATGTCAGATCACCACTAAGTTGTTTGGTAATATTTTGCCACATCTATAAGTGAAGGTTGCAACTTGAGTTTGTTGTTGAGTGCTGTGTTTTTAAATTGTTTTTAAGAAGCGAACTCAAAATTATCTTCATCAAGAAATAGCTGATCTTCAATTTGGCCCAAAATGATGATTTTCCATTGAAAAGTCAATTACACCTTTCTGGAATAAATTCATTGAATCAATGGTCAATAGGGAGGGAGGGGGGGGGGGGGTGAATCAATAGTTATGAAATTTTGCCAATTTAAAGATTCTAACCCATGTCTTACATGTACCTATAAAATTAATTCTGTGCCTGAAATTTTGACCATGATTTCAACTTAAATAAATAGGCACAAGATGGGTGAAAATACATAGATTTGATCTTTCTGCTCTTGCTAAACAAAACTATTTCTTTTGACTACTGGTACACCAACTGCTTTCAGTCTTCTCCGAATGACTTCGTATGAGGATCAATGTCTTACCAAAGGCACCAGCGCACCGACTTGGTTTCGAACCCGGGACCTCCTGGCTAAGAGACCACTGCTCTACCACTGCGTCATCACGCCTGCCTCAAAAATTATAATTGTCTTTGCCTTTTAGGTAGAATTCCGTAGCAGCGAACATAGTGGAATTACTACGCTAAAGTGAGCAGACGATATTTCTAATTCAATTCGCAGATGTTAATACTGATCAGTGCCAAAAACTGAAAATCATAATTTCAGGAGGATAAGGATGGTGATCGTAAGGGCGGGAGTTGGGATGTATCTTTGGGAGCCATCCGATGAAATTGGGCGGGTTGGCATCTCTGTAATGTCCTAAAATATAGACTACCTACTTGTCAACATCTTCCTCTGCAACGGCCATTGTGTATGCCTCTGGAAGGAGATTAATGCCTTGATAGAGAACCTTGGCTAGCGGCAGATGCTCCTCTACGTCCTCCATACTGTAGAGGGCAGCACACAGGCAGTCGCTCGTAGCCTCGTGGAGCATGGACGGCGTGTCCGACTTTTTCTGAAAAAATTATAAAATTATTGCAATATATTTAGTCATCATTTAAAGCCCGTCTGTACTAGTTTGGCCAGGAGCGATTAGACAACTCTGCATAGTCACTGACAGGTGGTTATCTCCTCAACTCAGCTCTCAATTAACGTAAGAAAAATAGGATTATGGGGTACCAACGGGCACCACTTAGGCATTGTTTTCTATATAGAGGGAGCAAGGAGCTACAAGGAATGCAGTGGGGCTTTAAATTCTTTAGCAGAACACTTAACCCTTACTGTACTGGGGGGGGGGGCCTGGGAGGCCCCCCCCCTCGACATTTTCGGAGATCGCGCCGCAACCGCTTGGAATTTTGAATTGTCGTTTCATGACTTTTTTCCCTCAAGTCTTGCGCACATTTTGATACCATTTTCGTAAAAATTGGATATACCTGTAAGGTGTTACATAACAATTAGTAACAAAAAAGTGCTATAATTGCATATATTCATGTACAAGCAGAAATGTGAAGATATGAATTGATATCAAATTGCTTTTATATGTTTCTCAGAGTAACTTGATGTATTCCAGAACAAAAGAATACCTTAGATATAAAACAATAGATATAATAAGAAATAAAAAAACAATAAAATACATAAGAAAATAGATAATTGAAAATCGCATCAAATTTGCGTAAATTATCATTATTAATTACATCAAATAACTATTTTGTGTTAGAAAAGAAGTTTCATATGAATAATGAGTTTCAACATTCAAAAAGTGGAGTCTGAAAATTTTTGTAATGATTCTAGTTCCCTAAATATAGTTCCCGATTGGATATTCATGAATGCGTAATTTGCGTATTCATAATTTATGCAAATTAACCCAAGCATTTTCAAATATCATTAAAATAATGAAACCTCATGAATTTGAGATGAAGGAAACATTTATTCAATACATTTTCAAGATTCTTCACAAGTCTACGGACAAATACAGGTGTATGTAGAGTTTTCTGTAAAATGCATAAAATTAGCATTTTGCATAATTAATTAGGCTATAACGAAAAAACTAATTATACCATCTTGTTCCTTACGGAAATATCTACAAATATGCAAATTTTCGTGTTCATCGGACATTCGGCGGCCGAGATCATAGGGGGGGGCCTCCCAGGCCCCCCCCCCAGTCAGAGGGTGCTCAAAATAGCCCAGTACAGTAAGGGTTAAAGGGGCCAGATGAAAAGATGTTTTCATCGTTAGGTAGGCCATGTAAGTTCTAGTACGGGGATGTTTCTATCAATGAATTATCATTCCTCATAACGTTTAGGAGTCTGGCCTTTCTACATTAAATTGTAAAGTAAGGACAAATTCAACTACAGAACAATTAGCTGAAGTGCCTTACTTCCTGTATAATGTGTTTAATCCCAACACAATAGCCCATTGTGGTGAGATGTATGCCTTACCAGCTATCTGAAGCTCAGAAACAAATTGAAAGTGTGTACAAAATTCCAACATTAGATTAAAGGCATTGTTTAACAATGTTAAATCTGAGATGCACGGCCCTACATGTTATCACTGTCTGTGATATGGTGTCATATTGAAGCCCTGATCATGAAGTGCCTCAAAAAAGTAAAAAATCTTTTAGTGACCGATTTTATCATACTCATTTTTCCCGATAGACTGTAGTGTTATAAAAACCGTTAGGAAAACGAATTGTGAAATTTTGATTTCCAATCATAAATATCTTGATAATCAGACAGGCGATCGGCTTGTAAAAGTCATGAGGTTCCTGACTGACCTAAATGTTTATACTTATCATTGCAGCATGAGCTAAATCGAGGATTTTGTTCCAGAATCTGAGACAAAGTTACTTAATCCATGTAAGTTCTAAATGAGACATAATCTAAAGTCATGTAATTAGTTACCGGTACTTTCACTCCAAGCAAAATAAATAACAAGATAGTTAGCTCATTCTCAAAATTAAAAATAAATAAATAAAATACTTTCGCGTTTGTCCTACCAGAAGCTCGAAGAGGAGTACTATAATCTTGCTCTGTGACATCTCCTCGCTTGGACACACCCGGATGTAGAACCAGCTCGCCAGGCACTTGAAGATCTTCCCAAGTAACCTCTGGTCGTTCAGGTAGTTCTCTGAGCAAGCGGTCTGTCATGTAAGAAGATACAAAAGAGTTTAATAGGAAAAGCATGGTACAGTGACACCTGTCTATAAAGACCACCCACAAGGAAGACAAGAAAAGTGGTCTTTAAAGGCAGGTGGTCTTTGTGCACAGGTTCCTTTAGTATATGTTTCAATGAGATACCATTTTTAAGGGGATCAAAAAATGTGTGGTGTTTCTATACATGTGGTTGTTAATTCAGCAGGTTTGACTGTATTTGGTCGTTTGGCATTCCATACATCACCAAGGATTTCAGAGTTAAAGTATGAAAATGATTGACATCAAATATTCCTTTTACATTTACATTTTGTCTGGTTGGAGCCACAAGGACCACCAGTTCATGTTCCGCCGCAGCACTAATGTCCTTTGGCAAGACATTGATCTACATTTGCCACTCTCCACCCAGATGTGAAATGGGTACCCGGTAGAATGCAAAAGCTAATGTGCTTAGAATAGCAAGTGTGCACTTGTGAAAAATGACGCCTGGCTGGAATGTTCCCCAGGGAGAAGGGAATGTGCAAACATTGTGTGCGGGTAAGTCTGAATCTGGTGACTGGGGTAATAATATATATCTGTAAAGCGCTTTGAGAGGGCCTGCGGTCCTGAAAAGCGCTATTTAAGAACGAGCTATTATCAAACCGGAAAAGATCTTCCATGAAATCTTACCAGCAGGTTAATGACGGTGGGGGCAGCCTCGCCCAGCTCTACCCTGAACTCTTCTCTCCTGTTGAGACCCAGCCTGAGGGAGTGACTGTCCACTTCTTCTGGTAGGACCGTCAGAAGCTCGATGAGTAAGGGCATGTGTGTTGCATTGGAGCTGTAAAACCTGCAGAGATGTAGAAATATAGAGATGGATTAGCGTACAAGTTCTTGAAGCTTAAAGGTATAGACCAGTTTTGGAAACGCCCCCCCCCCCTCTCAAAAAATGAAATGGAAGCTCTTATTGCCAATCATGTGAAAGAATATATTTTGACTAATACGTGATGATACAAATTTCGCCGGGAAACCGCCTACTAATTGATATATTTGGTAAATTATCGATTCGGTGCACTTCAACATTGAACATTTGGGCATATATTTCTGTTTTTTTTTGCAAATTTAGGTTGAAGTATTGCCATCTAAACCTCTGAAGGGATATTGAATGGATATTTTACACCCAAAACCCTTGAACCGCAATTTTAACACTACCGGTCTATATCTTTAAACCTTGATATGGTTATCCCTTTCACCAGTTCTTGGAAGCTATCCGATATGGTGAGATGATGTGAGATGATGTGCATCAGTGTGAGGTGTAAATCTGGGTGTAAATTGGAACGGTATCAGATATATGCTAGAGTGCTACATCGTTGACTGTGTGGCTGTTACCAGGGTAATAAAGTTAGAGTGCCAGGAGCATCACAACCACATCACCAGAAGCCACAATTACAATTATTTTAAACCTTGGGATTAACTTTAGAATACCCAAATACATGAATGTCCAATGCCTATGTTAGAGTTAGGGTTAGGATTAAGGCAAGGATTAGGGTTAGGGTCAGCTAAAAAACTTAAGTCTTTAGATTTAGCTTCATTGGTATAGCGTTGGTTTAACCTACATACAAGTTATCAGCTTTGGTGGTGGTGGAGTATTATAAGGCTGCTCCGAAAATTGCAAAACTAGATCGCTTGTGATGAACATTTCTGGTCTTACACCTACCACCATTGGCTACCAACATCCTCTAAGAGGACCTAAAGCCGTCGGTCATCTGGTTGCTTTAATACAAGCATTTATGCTTTCTAAGCAGTCAGGTACCTCAGGCGGTAGAGCAGTGGTCTCGTAATGCGGTGACCCGGTTTTCGAAACCAAGGCGATGTGCCCTCTAGGTAAGGCATTATTCCTCATTACCAGGTCCCTCGGAGAGGACCTAAAGCCGTCGGCTGTCTGGTTGCTAACTTACAAGCATTTATGCTTTCTTAGTTTCTTAGCAGTCACGTAAAATAACCACCACCACCGATATTCAAGATATAATAACCAACCACCACCACTAAACATAATTTTTCACTTTTCTTAACGGATAACCGATTTTCTTATAAAACTGAAGATATGGCGTATATATCAATACTGAATGAACGCCATTAAACTATAACCAACAACAACTAAACATCATAATACGTACCTGTGAATGAGAAACGAGGCCGAGTTCTTCCACTGCGTCATCTGCAGGGCCAGGTCAGCCAGGGCGAGACAGAGCTGCGTGGTGATCACATGGAACTTTGGATCGCTCATCGTCTGCATGTGATTGATCAGGGAGTCCCTCAGCATCTCGTGGGATTGCCCAGGGAGCTCGTGAAAAGAATATTGGATCTGGAGTGGAGATGCAACAATTTAGGAAATTTTAGATTTATTTTGGGAAAGAAACGGTGTGGAATCAATCAGAAAAGGTTGATCATCTAGCATATAAGTATTGGTGTGAACTGCAAGGTTCTGGAATCATCAAGATTATAAGAAAATTGGATCTGGAGTGGAGATGAAATGATTTTGCAAATTTTTGTTTTGTTTATTTATGATGATAAAAGGGTTTTATACTTGTTAACTCCATAATCAAATATTAATTTTCTCTCTGGTTGTGTATGCTTGATCAAGGAAAAAGACCTCCCGGTCATATGTGCAGGGATGCCAGTCAGTTTTACCTACTGGGCCTGAAAGAAGCCAGAACACGTTAAAGCCCCAGATATGCTGTACAATATAAAGCCTGAAAAAGCCTGTAATGGAAAGTTGTCAGGGCCTGAAATCAAGCAAAAGCCTGAAGACTGGCATCTCTGTAGGTGATTTCGTTTTGGTAAGCCAGTGTATGTTATTGTTTCTTTAAATGGTTTTAGGCTTTTTTGTTTTTGTTATCCTACAGTTCTACTACATGACTATATGGGATGTCCAAGAAGTTACATGTATGACAACTTTCGAGAAACAGACTCCCTGTTGTGTTCACATTTGTGACAAATCATTAAATATCAAAGGTGATCAAAAGTGCTCCATATAATCTTACAGTGTGAACAGTGTCTTAGAACTTACTTAAGTTCTACTTCATGTTTCTATGGGATGTCCAAGAAGTTAGACTTACATGTAGGACAATTATAGAGAAACAGACCACCCTGTTGTGTTCACAATCGTGACAATTCATTACCGGTAAATATCAAAAGTGATCACAAGTGCTGAATATTATCTTACAGTGTGAACAGTGTCTTAGAACTTACCTTGGTTCTCATTGTCTGTGCAGCAAAGTAACAAGTTTCTACATCCCTCTTCATCTGGAGTAACTGGTCTGAAATCTCCCAAGAAAACAACTGAAAATACAGAAGAAAAGTATAATTGCTCCTTGAAATCAATCAATGCAGAATAAAAGTGTACTGACATACCTGGCTGAAACTGTGAAAGAAAAGATTGAAATGAATCGTCAAAGCCTGCAGCCTCATCCACACCCTAGCCCTATCGCTAAATTGGGAAAGAAGAAAAATAGTCGTCTTTTAATTTATACGATAGTCAACTCACTTAGTATTTAAGAACATGAAATTTCAGAGGTTTCAAGTACGTTAGCCTCTCTGCCTCTCTCCCTCTCCCTCTCCCCTTTCAAAGCCAAAATTGTGCACTATTGCCAGTAATTTTTAAGAATATCCTGTAATAAAAACAGCAGGGTCGCATATTTTAATAGAGAAAAAAATACACAGGGGCTCGGGGCGAATTAGCCCCCGAAATGACCAAAGGAGCCCCCAAAATTCTTAAAGAGCCCCCAAATTTTGCATAGAGTTCAATGCAAAACAAATTAAAGAGTGTTTTTCATGCAAGCAAGCTTGAAAAGTAGCCCACCAAAATTGTTAAAGTGATTTTTTCTCTGTATTTGAAGATACAGAAGATCTACTCATTTGATAAATTTACATCATTGGATATTTAAACAAGTTGTCTACCGGTAAATATCGACAACACTACATTTTCTCCCTCTTACTCTCAGTCATATTGACAGTAAAGTGTGAGCCAAATACTGAGTGGCCCATTCTGACCGGAAGTTTATGTGACTGCAAAATCCAGGAAAATTTGCTAATAAAAACTAGAGCGCCACTTACGTTGGCTTTATGTGGTAGGGAGGATTGCAGCATCACAAACCGATAGCTGAAGTTTCATTCAAATTATTAAAGGGATATTTTAACAATGTTAAATCTGAGATACACGGCCCTACATGTACGTGTTAGCAATGTCTGTGATATGGTGTAATATTGAAGCCCTAAAAAAATTGCGCTTCAAAATGATCAAGAAATGCCTCAAAAAAGTAAAAATCTTTGAGTGACCGGTTTTACCATACTCTTTTTTCCCAATAGACTGTAGTGTTATGAAAACCGTTTGGCAAACAGCTTTCAAAAGTTGTAATTCCAATCATAAATATCTTGATAATCAGACAGGTGATCGGCTTGTAAAAGTCATGGGGTTCCTGACTGACCTAAAGGTTTATAATTATCATTGCAAATTGAGTTAAATCTAGAATTTTGTTTCAGAATCTGAGACAAAGTTACTGGATTTAAAAGTTGTTATCTTTCTTACTTACTTACTTTACTTTACAAGGGGACACAGGCTCAAAATAAGGAAGCCCCGCTGCAAATCTAAGATGAGGCAGATGTCATTTTCAGTGCGGAGCATTAATAATTGGAATAACCTTCCTGAAATTGCCATAAATGCCTCATCAATCAATAAATTCAAGTCAGAACTTGAAAATCATTGGAAGCACCATCCGCTGAAATACCACCCATACCAACGCGAATCCAATGCAGTAAAGAGGGGCACATAAGCTGAAGCTTCAAGCCTGGACACCAAAGTAAACCAAAGTAAGTAAGGATCGTCCGCATTTTCGCAGACATTTCATATTTCCGATTCGCGTGTTGGCGTGTTGTGAAAATCAGATTCGTCAATAATTTTTGTGATGCATTTTAGTTTTACATGCATGGACTTTGTACAGAGACTTTCACGTTATGAGCGATAAATCCTCGGGAAGACGGACAACCCATAAAGTAGATGGTGAACTTGGGCCACCAGTGGGGTATTTTCTTACGTGGAATCTCCGTTTTTTCGCATCGCCAGAGCATAGTTCAGGAACCCGAAACCCACAGAAATAGGCGCAGATGAAAAAAAATGTTAGGGCCTACCAACCATGCCGCAAATGCGAACGATCCTTATTTTTCAAGACACAAATTGTCTACATTGACGAGGATATCCTCGAACTTTTATATGTGGATGATCATGAGTCTCATTCTCACTTCTCACTGTGCTTCTTCTCATGACCAGCGGCGCAGCGCTTCTGTTTTTTTAAATTTTTATCTCATATTTAAAATAGGCAGTGAGGAAATATCATGTAAATCTTAATCTAGACCTGTAAAAATAATCTGACTTGATACTTGCTCATTCTGTCATTGACATTGCACGACAGTCACAGTCAATCTTCATTCATGTTCTTTCAATCAATCAATCATGCATCAACTGTCACTCAATGAAATGAGAAATTACCGATCTCTGAAATTCTTGCAACCACATCGAAGCTCTCTCTTTTTCTGCAGCATCAGGATTGTGGTATAATGCATGAATGGCTGCGGCCACTGTGTCAACTGGCGGTGCAGAATCCATATTTTGTAATGTTTATTTCATTGGTAATTGGGGGAAAAAAGTAAGTTCGCTGCTAATTTCTATCGTCTCAGATCACACACAGCTTAGCCGACTACTTTTTTAGCTTCAGCCTTCTCATGCATATATGCACACTACTGCACTGCAGTGTATACAGATTGAATAGCGACCTGCGAAGAGTTCGGATATCTTTGATGCATACGTTATGCACGTACGTACAGGTACAGTCCTTCCACTCTCGGAAACCAGAGTTTCGTATAGATATTACCGTAGCCCAAAATGCTAGCATACCTATACAACTCGTCCAAGACAAAATATGCCGATATTAATTCGGTATAGACTCGTTTGGTTTGTCGATGGTGGATATTTATGACAATCGAAATACATTTGAAGGAGAATACAAATTTTAATTGAAATCATTTCTTTATATAACATATCTATTGTCCCGAAAAATAAAACGGACAAAAATATATAATAGGCCTACAATACATTAATCCACATGTAGACTATTAAATACTAGTTTCCACATTTCCAAGACCCTAAGGATTGTTCAAGTTGACGTGGATTTATAGGCCAAATAAAAAAAGTTGAGTCACGTAGGGCTGCAGACAGGGGCGTACGCAGGGGGGTGTTTTGGGGGTTCAAACCCCCTCCCCCTTTGGTATTTTAATGTATGTAAACCCCCCTAAAAAAACCTAAAACCCCCCCCTTTGGCTTTTTTTTTTTTTATTTTTATTTAAAAAAAAAAAAAAAAAAAAAAAAAAATTATACCCACGGCTAACCTAAATAAGGTGACCTTACCCCCCCCCCCCATACGTAAAAAAATGTCAAATTTTGAAATTTTGAGACAAAAAAAAAAAAAAAAAGTGTCCGCTTACCCCCCCCCCCCCACTGAGCGACTTTTCTGCCGGCTGAGTCGTTGCGATTTTTTTTGGCCTCCAAAAAAAAAAAAAAAAAGTGTCCGCTTACCCCCCCCCCCACTGAGCGACTTTTCGGCCGGCGCGATTTTCAAATTTTCGGGAGCAAAATATTTTAAAACCCCCCCCCCTTGAAAAAAATGTCAAATTTTGAAATTTTGAGACCAAAAAAAAAAAAAAAAGTGTCCGCTTACCCCCCCCCCCCCCCCCCCCCCCCCCACTGAGCGACTTTTCTGCCGGCTGAGTCGTTGCGATTTTTTTTGGCCTCCAAAAAAAAAAAAAAAAAAGTGTCCGCTTACCCCCCCCCCCCCCCCCCCCCCCCCCCCACTGAGCGACTTTTCGGCCGGCGCGATTTTCAAATTTTCGGGAGCAAAATATTTTAAAACCCCCCCCTTGAAAAAATCCTGCGTACGCCCCTGGCTGCAGAGAACATCACGAATTTATGTTGGGGCAAAGAAATAGTGTGCGGATTCATGTAGAAATAAACTTTCTCGAATGTATAGATTTTATGTAATTTCTATTGTATTTTGATGACTAAATAACATTTTTCTTGGCTCGTATCTCTTGTTCGAAATTTCAGAAACAGGATGCTAACGAACGAATCTAACTGTGGCCGATTTGTACAAGTTCTGCATGAAAAGAAAAGTGTCGCGCGCACAAATACATGCGTAGGTAGTATTATTTTCCGTTCATCCCAGAATAAGGATAAAGGATAAACTCCTCGCTTTATTTATTCATCATGTGGCGACGTTCCTCTTGAACCCCCCCCCCCCCCCAAAAAAAAAAATAATAATAAAAATAAATAAATAAATAAATAAAATAAAAATATTCAAACCGGCTATTATTCTTTTTTCATGAATTCAAATTCAAATTTAAAAGGGGTGAATATGGGGCTCTTTTTGGGGTTAAATTAGGGTAAAAATTAGTGTCAAAATAAAAGGGGCACTTAATCGGAGGTGAAAATGGGAAAGGGCACGTGTTCAAAAAAAAATAGGGGCATTAATTCAAAGTAAAAGGGGCACTTCTTTACTAATTAAAAGGGGCACTGTTCCTATATGCAAAAGGGGGCACTTTGGGGGTACTTGAAAAGTGGGTGGGGGACAATTGTGCCCCCTTCCCCCGGGAGCGCAGCCTCTGATCGAGGTGAATGAGCTAGATTGCTCGAATAAATTATTGGAAATCATCGGGTGAGCTCCTTCCCTCCCTTCCCTGACTCGCATACGTCTATGATTGCATCAAAGCACGCAGTGGAGTTATGTCTTCAACCGGGGCGCAATTTTAACGGGTGATCTCTTTGTAGCAAATTTAGCAATTTATATAGGTACAGAAATTAAGCTATATATGAATGTGTGAATTCTTTCAAATGCCGAACCTTCCCAAATTTATATTTTGCATGACATGTACTATAGAAAGCATAAAAAGTAAAGCAGCAAGAATACCAATTTTATAACATTTTCTCCTAAATAAGCTGTAATTTATATTTGTTTTTAAAAAAAAGTTTAATAAATCCAAAATGTGTATTTTTTATTTATTAGATGGGATATAAATGCATGTTATCAAATTATTCTCGAATTCCCATTCGTCTTCTGCCCTATAGTTTCGTGAACAAGTAGACCCCGGCCTCGTGTACATGTAAAACCAGCGAGATTTGGGCGACGGTCGCTGTTTTGAGGGGGACAAATTCGACTGACCCACCCAATGCAACATTTTTGTTAGGCCTTTACGTGCCGAAAGTTTGTTGACCTTACTTTGATAATGACGATTTATTTAATAGACGCACGTGTGCAACATGCGACGCGCGCCCTTACTAGCATCCTCAATCGGATAAAACTTATATAGGAATGACAAAAAACCTTAATTAGGAATTTAAAGTAATATGAATTAAATAAAAATAATTTAAACAGCAAAAAATATTATTTTATTAATTTTTTTAATGACAAAATAGTGTGTTCTCTACTAATTTATATTCTATAACGCAGCTTCTGAAACTCGTCCTTTCTTAGTTGTATAGCTCTGTGGCAAGATGAGGTATATTTTCTCTCAAGAATAATACGATTAACATCCAGTTAAATCCTAAAAGATTCAAGAGAAGATTACTTTTTTAATCAATTAATAACATCTTAATAACATCAATTTTAATTCCAAATGATTTTTATCACATATAGCACCAATTTTGAGAAGAAGTTAACGGTATTTATTTGTCCATGTATAACCGGTACCGTACAGCTACGTGGATTGTGAATTGTGTACTGTGTACTGTGTGGAGGCGAGTGAGGCGAGTGGATAATTTCCTGCCGGTAGTGTTGATAATTAAAACTGAATAGAGCGGTCATTCCTGAATTCCCCCGAGTTGCAACTAGTGGGTAGAGGTCATATTATGTGCAGCTGTCGGGCAGCTTTATTTTTAGTAAGATTTAAAACCAATCCTCAACTTGAGTTGGGACTAAATTTTCAAGGGCAATGCCTCATTTTATTTTTAATTCTTGGGTGTGTTTGTGCAGATCATTTTGTGTAATTTATTTTTTCTTGTATCTGACCTGGTTGGCAATAGGGGTGGTGGTCCGTGAATAAGGATCGTCCACATATACCCCCGTGAAAATGAGGATAGTCTGCATTCTCGCAGACACGATCTGCGGTTTGGCGATGCAAGAAACGGATTCTGCGATGATTGTCTTGGTGCATTTTACATTGACTTAATTTGTTCCCGGCCCCCCCACTCAGAGTAGGGTGTCTGATCGCGCACCCGATGTTGTGTGCTAAAATTCTTCCCATAGAGATTACACGCATCCCTATGCAGCCTACGTGCATTGCGCGACCATGCAAAAAAAGTCAATTTTTTTTTTTCAAATCGAGATTCAAACCTTTATCAGTTGTGATCCTGAAGGTGATAATCAATGAATGAGGTGTCATATGAAAGAGCAGGTGAATTCCAATATTTCCAAAGGGGCGTAGCCCCCGAAATTCTAAAAATATCTTGGTCAAAACAGCAATTTAAACATTGTGTCCTGGCTAACTCTGAGGTTTGTCACTTTTGAGATATGACGCCCCGATCGATAAGTAGTCCCAGTCCTAAGGAACAATTCTATGTGATTATATTTTCGCTAGCCCCCAGGGATCACAACTGATAACAGTTTAAAAATACCTTTCTCGCTATTTGGTGGATCAGCTAATTAGGAGGCGTGCGCTCCGCTCAGTCCAAACCATGGTTACATCGCGTAACATCTCCGCGCACGAACGAAACCCCAAATTATAGTGACTGAAATTATGGTTGGCAATTCCCTCGATAAACCCGGAAGTGAATACACGTTATAGTCAATGGCAATATCGCGGAGACAACGTGCGTTGTCTCCGCGATATTGCCATTGACTATAACGTGCATTCACTTCCGGGTTTATTGTGCGACGAACGCCAACCATACTAGTCAATCGCACATGTCGCGGAGACAGCGTAGCTCAAGCTGCAAGTCGCGGATTGGCTTAGCAGCATGCGTACGATATGCATACGCTTGCATATCGCGCGATACAGCTGTTTGGCTAAATTTAGCAAAACAACATCACTCTGCGTGGACGTCTTTTTCGTCGATTTTGACCAAAATGATATGAATATACCAGCGTGTTGGAGGGGCTGTAACTTTTGATAGAAACATCGGTGAGACTTGAAATTTGAAATGTATTATTCTGATAACATTTTTTATTCAAATATCAAACAAAAATGGTGAAAAACGATCCCAAATTGAAAATTGAAAAATCGTTCAGACACCCTACTCAGAGGTCGGAATGACCGCATGCGTGTTGCCAAAATGTCCGGTAAAGGGGTACTTTTCGTGAGACAAAGTCCGGCCCGAGAATTGTAAGAAAAGGGGTGTATTTGACTTTTCACCCGGAGATTTCTTTAAAAAGGGGGTGTTTTTCTTTTTTTCTCTCATCTTTTTGGACTCCTGAGAAATTATTCCGAATTTAGGGGGGTACATTGAGCATTTTTTCTGATTTAGGGGGTCTCCAATGCAAAAAAAGCCCGCGAAAAGCCCGCGAAAGGGGGGTTCGGAAATGTTGGCAGTCCGCAGATAGGGGGTGCTTTCAAAAAGAGGGTACAAGCATATGCGTACCCTAAATAACACTGAGTGGGGGGGCCGGGAATTTGTTCAGACAAATCAGAGACTTTCACGTAGGAGCGATAAATTCTCGGGAAGACGGACACCCATAATCAAAACGTAGACAGTGAACTGTTGTTATTTTCTTACGAGGAATCTGTTTTTTGCCTCGCCAAAACGTCCGCTGACGATCCTTATCTTTGAGGCTCAATTTTGAGTGCTAAAATCCTTCCCATAGAGTCTGCACGAATCCCTATACAGTCAATGTGCATTGCGCGATCATGCAAAATTGGTCTGTAATGCTTTTATTACCAAATCAAGATTCAAACCTTATTGCTTGTGATCCTGAAGTTGGTTCAAGATTTCTGTACACGCGCGAAGCGCCATCTAGTGCCGCATGATACTTGGTGGGCATGGCTGTACGGAGATGTTATGACTTATGCAGGATGCTAAATTTTAGATTGCTCATATCATAATCGGGTCACTGGCACAGAGAACGTGCAAGTGTACACGTGGAACTGATTATCACAGTTAAATTTAGCATCCTGCTGAAGTTTCTAAACAAAAGACTGCACCTCATGTTACATAAACTCCATATTTTTGTCTTTGACATGCATCTGAAATTGAGGGGCTAATGAAAGGCATTCTTTTCCCTCTCCTATAATTGCAGTAAGGTGTCGAGAGATTTGCTGTACGAGGCCGTCAAGGAGGTCCAGAATGGCTCCAAGGAGAAGAAGAGGAAGTTTCTGGAGACGATCGAGCTTCAGGTCAACCTCAAGAACTACGACCCCCAGAAGGATAAGCGTTTCTCCGGAACCGTCAAGTAGGCCAGCCCAGCGGCTTTTCCCCATTTTTAACCTAGCTTGGTCTCGCTAGGTAGTTGGTGTGAAGGCATAGTGTGGTTTTCGAGTCCAGTTGTCATATCACGTTCTATCCTTTTCCTTTTCTTGTTGATAAATCATTCTTTTTTCGGACTGTCCTAAGCGTGACCTTTGCATATTGAAGCGTTTTCTTAGCCTTCTCCATGCTTAATTTGACTCCTGTCCTCGACTATACTTGTCTTTTCGTCCTCATCTTGTCATTTGGGCAATATTTCTTGAAATTGTAAAAGGTACAAATTTGACAACATCTCATGAAAAGGCAATGTCTTTTTTAACTGTAAAAAAATACACATTTGCCAACACATCCCATTGAAACATGTATTAGAATGAAGAATTGATCAAGGCAATGCTTACAAGCTTATAATACTTTTTGATGGTCACTTTAAAGTTCAAGCGATAGAATTCCGTCCAGGGCAGATTCCTTTTTTCCTCCTATCTGTTTAAATTTGTTTCCAGTTCTTGCTGTCAGCCAGCTCCATTCTTTATGATAAAGCGGCTTTACTTTTCCATGTTCCCTCTTCTCCCACATTCTACTCTTCTGTTTCATTCATCTATCCTCCTCATTCATCTCTCCTTCATTCTCAATGACACTGGATGAAAGGGCTTGCTATTGCCACATTTCACCTGACGGACCTCTACCCAGGGTCTTAAATACAAATGGGGAGGCTGATATTGCCGAACTTAACTGTAAGGTAGAAATAAGACACCGACAATGAGTGATAATGAAGTTAAACAATCATTGATTTTCAGTAAATACTTTTGTTCAGTCAGTGTAATGTTAGTTCAGTAAAATCCACCTCATATGTATAGTTTTACTATTGACAGCTATAGTGCGCTCATACAGTGGAGGCTATTGGTGGTTTGTCTTGAATTATGCTGTAATAAGCATAAAATTTTTTTATCAATGGATAAATGGTATATCAATCTGTAGAAGAAGTGAGATCCTCGCCAACCTCGACAAGTGTGCTCAATGATGTTCTCGCATGTATTACCCGAATGTCAAATAGTGACGAAAGAACATGTTAGCTCTAGAATAACACTGAGAGTACACCGGTTGTAGTAATTCTCTTAATGGGTTATGGGCAGGGTGTCTAGATGGGCTGCATTCTTAGGCCGTCCTTAAAGAATATTAGGTGGGGGGGGGGGGTCAAAATTTAGTGCACTGGGTGACTGGACGCCTGTAGTGTCAAAAGTTTCCTCTGCTGAGAATGGTTTGATCGTAAGGCTCGGGATCAATTTTATTTAGGGTTATAGTCTGCGGTTCCATAGCTCTGCTGGGATTGGTCTTGTAGAATTAGGGGGAAATCCCTCTTTGATGGGTCAAAGGTCGAGCAGAAATCGTGCATTGATTGTTCTCCTTATCTCCAGATTGAGGCACATCCCTCGCCCCAAGTTCTCCATGTGCATCCTTGGAGATCAGCAGCATCTTGATGAGGCCAAGGCCAATGGCATCCCCTGCATGGACATGGAGGCCCTCAAGAAGCTGAACAAGAACAAGAAGCTTGTCAAGAAGCTAGGTAAGATCAGTATTCCCTACCAAAAGCCAGAGGAGCATGAACTCTGTGCAAGGTGATGTGAGTTTTGGCCAAAACGGCAGGAACTCGCATCATCTCATCTTAAACTGAAAACTAGGATTTGTTCAGTCATGGAAACTTTGTCTGGTTCTGGCATTTTTTTTTCGAGGGTTCATCGCTTTCCCAATTAAACAGAAATGTGCAGCAGCCTGAACAAGAGAAGTGGTTTAAGAAAATGGCTGGGCTGTCACAGAAAAATGTGCAAGTAGCACCGTGAGGAAATTATTTGTGTAAAATATAGTCAAATTCAGGTATCCTCACCCCCCCCCCCCCCCCCTTCATTTCATTGAGCACTATAACGGACCGCTATTTTTTTATCCTTAGTTGCACCATGTCCACATTCTGGCCCAACATTTTATTAAAAACTTTTTCTTCAAATTCTCCCTAAACACCGACAATTTTAAAGGACTCCCCTCTCCACTTTACTTCTATGCAGTTTTTCTTGTTGCTGTGCATGGTTTATCATGTGCATCTAACCTGAAATGTCAATCTTTCTCTTCGTTATTCCTTGAACAGCCAAGAGGTACGACGCCTTCCTTGCCTCCGACTCCCTCATCAAGCAGATCCCACGTATCCTGGGACCTGGTCTTAACAAGGCAGGCAAGTTCCCCACCCTCCTGACCCACACAGACTCCATGGTGTCAAAGGTCGAAGAGGTCAAGGCTACCATCAAGTTCCAGATGAAGAAGGTAAATATAAAATCTTAGCTTTGAATTACATTGAATTGAAAAGGTATTTATTTATTTAAAGGAATATATAGTGCAGCTCAAGAGCTGAATTACATTGAATATTGATATATCATACATAGAAATATGGAGTAAATTTATAATTCATATTAGGACTACTGTAAAGCAAGAAACATGAAACCTTTGCGATTTTGGAAACGAGAATGATATTGAAAAAATGTAGTGTTTTGTCTTATGAATGAGATTAGATTTGAACCACTTTCACGCCTGCCAAAGTGCACGGTTTTATGGTATAAGGCTTTATTTTGTTAAATCTGTTCTTCAGATACGATGCAGCTTCATAATCTTAAAGGTACTATGTCCCTTTTGCAGCCAACTTCAAATGCTGTAGAACTTTGCAGGAATTATGAATATGTCATGTATGTCTTATCTGTGAAATTTAAACGTTGGCAGTCTCCTAATATTCAAATTATGCAAGGAAAACCGTTTACTTGCTAGCCTTCACTGTCAGACACTATTGAGTGACTGACTGGCTTTTTTTCTTCTTTGGTAATAACATACATGAAAAGAGTTGTAAAGGGTACATGAGTATGTCTACATCAAAAACCCACTTCTTGTGATGGCCAAGATTAAACTGATTGAATCTTTGCGCAGCATAAAACGTATGACCATTCGGTACAATCGTCTGAAAATCAAGACTATTACTTTTGGGCTCTATAGCCCTAAAGTCGATTTGACAACTAATAGTCGTTATTTTCCTGCTTGAAGACATTTTCAAGCTCCACCTTTTTTAGGGAAGTTCTAAATTAGTATTATCTTTCAAATGCAGTTGGAATTTAACTTTTTCATTTTTTTGGCCTTTTAATGGGACATTAAAAATCCCTTTAAAATCGGCGGATTTATGACATTGTATTTATAAATAAAGAAGAAGATAATTAATCAAATATAGACCACTGGTTGCCTGTCCTTACATGTGTGCTCAATGATGTTCTCGCATGTATTACCCGAATGTCAAATGGTGACGAAGAAACATGTTAGCTCTAGAATAATACTGAGAGTACACATGTACATGTATGGAGATGCTCACGTCTTAATCTCCCCCCCCCCCCCCCCTATTTTTTGTTGTTGGTGGGGGGGAGGAATTTCTAAAACTTGATCCAAAGGCAAAGAGGTCCATTGCAACTGGGGGATAGAGGGAGGTTCTAGTTGGAACATTGGCTGAAGTGTTCTTTCTTGAGGGGAGGCAGCAGGGGGGGGGGGGGGGGGGGGTCCAGTGATAAATCTGGTAGTCTTATGTGCACCAGACCCCTCATGGTGTCAAGTCTGTATTGCAAGAGACTCCAGCTTAACTTTAGAATACCCCACCAATATGGTTAATGTACATAAACGTCAAAGTCCTAGGGTTAAGATTAGGTTTAGTGTTGCTTGAAAAGCATTTGGTAATTGGTACCCTACGAACCTTTGGTCAATTTTAGTGGTGGGGTATTCTTCAGTTGCTTAGAGACTCCTAAACAGACAATGGCTCATGACTGGCAAAATTCTTCTTTTTTTTTCTCCCGTAACTATCCCTAGGTTCTGTGCTTGGCCGTTGCCGTCGGACATGTGGAAATGGACGAGGAGGATCTGGTATCCAACATCAACCTGGCCATCAACTTCCTGGTGTCTCTGCTGAAGAAGAACTGGCAGAACGTACGTTCCCTCTACATCAAGAGCACCATGGGAAAACCACAGCGTCTCTACTAAACACACAACACCACCAGCACCTCGACTAAACTCGCAACATCACCCACAACAGCAACTTCGTACCGCTCCCGGAAACACCTCCGTTATGAGAAAGCGGAGGACATGATAAAAGCCGTAAGCATAAGGCTTTTGCGATACCACAGTGAACTTTGGTCACTCATTTGTGATATATTGAGCATTATCAGTATGTGATGATGTAAATAAACATTTCAAAAAGATACACAAGGCAGTATATTGGTAATTCTTTATGAGCATTTTTGTCCATTTAAAACTAAATACTGAGAAACCTTGAGATTTGTAAGTTCCTTGTTCGAATCGTTCTGGAGGTAGGGATTTTTTAGGCTGTGTAAAGAGGGAGATGTGAATGAGTAGGATTAAATAGAATGAAAGGACAGAGGTGGATGGAGGGATGGGACAATGTGGTGGGGGAGGAGAAAAGAGAACTTGAAGAGAATTTCAAATAGGGTGGATATTCATGGGCAAATGGAAGATGAATGTTGGAAGGAAAGATGAGGTAATAATGAATGAGTGGTAAAATAAAAAGACGAGAGACAGGAAGAAGCAAATCTAGACATTGAGTCAAAGAATGAAAGGGGGAAGAAAGAGATTGGACTAAACGTGTTTAATGGAAAAGAGCCAAGATAGAAAGAGACATGATAGGGGCCTACTGAATGAAAGTGTGAAGGGAAGTGAAACCAATGCGAAGGAGATGCCTACATATTGAATAAATTGGAGGGAAGAAATGGAAAAACTGATTATGTTGTAGAGAGAGCAAGGAGAAAGAAATGATAATTACGTACCAAAGTCTCCCTTTTCAGCTCTTATACTTCTTTCATTCAATAAATTTTCCTCTCCAGTTGGTATTTCCCTTACTTATATCTGTCTCCCTCGTTTACCTTTTTATTTCAATATCCTTTCTTCTCTTGGTTACTCTTTCCTTTTTTTCAACGATTTTTTTTTTCTCTCTGTGACGGCCCTGCTCCTTTCTTTAGCCTCTTTTTTCACTATTTCATTATCCCCTCTTCAATTTTATTTATAAAACTCCACTCATCCCCCCCCCCCCCTCTTTCTCCCCCCCCCCCCCCCCCCATCTCTCTCTATCCCCCCTTTCCACAATCTTTCTCTTTCCCTGTCTCTTGTTCCTCCATTCATTATATTTACTTATCGTTCTTTTTTGACATTTCAACATAAATCTACATGTATATCTAAACTGAAAATGAAAGTACATTCATTCATAAGTGCTTTTATTGTTTTTAATTCTATCTTTAAAGCTCCTCCCATCCCCTCCTTTCCCTTTGTCTCTCTCTCTCTCTCCCATTCCCAGTCTTTTTTTAAATAATTATTTCTCTTTCACTCTCTCTCTCTCTCCCATTCCTATAGTCTTTCTCTTTCCTTCTCTCCTGTACCTCCTTTCATTATATTTACTTTTCATTCTTTCTTGACATTTCAACATAAATCTACATGTATATCTAAACTAAAAAATTAAAGTACATTAAATCATAAAATGCTTATATTGTTTTTTAATCAACTACTAACAGTGTTCGATTAACAAATGTATCTACACAGAAATGATTAATATTACATTATGAATGCACAAATGTACACGTACAACACCAATTTGCTTATAATAAAACAGGTGTCTGAAGATCCTGAAATGTATGAAGGCATGGTTTAAATTCATATTAATAGAATATTTGCAAGACATTTTGTATTAACAAATATAGAGCCAGGATATATTTATTGATTTTGTGTAAATTACTCAATTGATGTCAGTCATTTTTTAAGTTTGTGTATCTTTTAGCGTATCGTACAATAGGGTACAAATTCAAATAATTTGATGAAATCAAATCTTGAAATGATAAGATAAGGGATCACCAAAGAATACAAACAACACAAATCTGAACTAATATGCTACATAGAAACAAAAAGTAGAATTAGAATTAGTAGGCCTACGTATTTTCGCATTACATTCAATACAAATAGTGATATTGCTCTTATATTATCACAATCAAAACAAAACACAGTCGTGACCGTAGGCGCATAAAGAAAATATAAAGAGAAACTTAAACAACACACAAGCAAACAATATGTATTTCCAACAAAAAGTAATATTGCTAAGTAAATCAGAGGGGATATGCATAACAAAATGTTCATGAACCATCTGGTAATACATGTATTACAAATAAAGGTGGCTTTTTTTTTGGGGGGGGGGGGGCGGGCTGGGGCGTAAATGCGTTTTGCCCCTCCCCCCTACTTTTTCGATTGGGAGAGGGGGCGACCGCCCCCGCCCCCTGCGCCTATGCTGTTGTAGCCATACAACTATAACAGTTTTCATACAATCTTTTAATAACGCAGTTCTTGCACATGATCATTGTAGCAAAAGAACCGAAAGAGTATTCATGACACATTGGAAGGAAGAAAAAATCTTTTGTAATTATTGGTATATGTATATACATGACCATTGTAGCAATACAAATGAAACACTAGTCACACAACTTCATACTAATTATAATCAAAGGTAATTATTGTTTTATATGTATACATTAATATTATAACAATACAATTTGAAACATTTTTATACCACCTTAATATGATTAATCATATGTTTCTTGTATTTATTACCTTATGTGCATTATGACTTCGACTAATAGAACTTTGACAGTATTCATACAACAAAGAAAATGTCTGAAGACCAGTATTGGAAACGCCCCAATTTCAAAAAATGAAATGGAAGCTCTCATTATCAATCATGTGAAAGAATATGTTTTGACTAATACATGATGATAAAAAATTTGCCGGGAAACCGCCTACTACCTTTATATATTTGGTAAATTTGTTTCTCTCATGGTCTGTGAGAGATATAGGGTAGTCCCATATACATCTTTCTGTGTATAGTGCTTGTAACTTTACAAAGAAAGGGCCACATTTCTTATCATTTTGATGATTCCATAACCTTGCAGATGCTAGATGCTAGATGATCAACCTTTTCTGATCGATTCCACAACGTTTCTTTCACAATGCAATCGCATGACCATAACTGGTCTTTACCTTTAATGTTATCTAATATGTACATGATTATTGTAGCTGTGCTACATGAATCTTTTCATACAAGCTTCTTTGAAAACTTGTGTCTACCTAAATGTTTATCTTATCTAAATGACTCTCGTAGCAACAGAAGTGAAACGGCATTCATACATCCTTATAATTAAGAAAGAAACATCTTATGTAAATAACAGGTACATTAGTATTGCAGTAATATAACTGAAACAGTATTTACTCAACCTTACAATAAATCATGTATTTACTACAGTTATTACCTTATGCAAATAGTAATTGTACATGTACTACAAGAGAAGTGAAACAATTTTTTTACAAAAAGACAATACATGTATTTATTACGGTTATCAATTGCTTCATGAAATCATCGATTTAGCAAATCAACTAGAACTTTTTTCATGCAACATTAAAATAAGAGAAGTAATTTCTGCGGTCGTTATGCTACGCATATAAGTATTGTTGCGTTAGACACGCTTTCCACACATTTTGTCACATTCAAAACAAAACACAGTCGTGACCATAGGAGCATGGAGAATATACAAATGGAAACTTTAACAACACAAACACAAACTACATTAATTTTCAACAAAAAGTAATATTGCTAGGTAAATCAGAGCGGATATTTATATCAAAAGGTTCATGAACCATAAAAGAAATACATTTATTACAAATAAAGGTGGATTTTCTTGTATAACGATATTCAACGTCATTTTCATAATTTTCCTTGTTAGGATCCGGCAATATGTTTCGAGGGCTTATTAATGCTTAATGGGAGGTTTGAAGTCTCAAAAACATTTTCAGTTTCCTTTGGTTCCCATTTGGTTTTACTGCAGGTTGTTGATGCGTTATCTAATAGTTATTAGACAAACGTAGTAACAAAAAGTGTGTGAGTGAATCGACTTATTTGAAGCTTCGACCCAACACTGACAGGAGTGATTAGGTAGATTGATTGAGCTTTATTTTTTGTCAAACATGATATTAAATCAGAAGCCCTATTCCAATTTTACTTTGTAAAAGTTAGTTCACGATGGTGGTCAATTTAACAACTCGCTCAGTTCGCGGCCACGTATGATCATTATTCGCAAAACTTTTGCAATATCTATTGCTTAATGACAACACTATTACAAAATGTAAATGGTTATTGCGGCACAACAACTGAAACGTTACCACAACTTAATATAATACACATATTACTGTATATTTTCTTATATACAAATCATTGATACAACACTCCCGAAACGCCTTTTTTTTGCAACCTTAATATGGCTTAATGCAAATACATCCTCGGGTATTTCTTTCTAATCGGTTGTTGTAGATATTCACCATAAGCAACCTTGATCCATCATAAATATAAATTGAAGTAGTGGTTCGGCAAGTGCATTGTTCAAAACATCTGGAAGTCATTGGAAAATGTTGATTGTATTCATAGGAATATATATGAGGTTTATTAATGTTTTATGTCTAGAAATCATATTTGATTAAAATGTATTTGTACAGGATTACACAATTGGTTTTAGTTCTGCTGTATACCTTGATAGTAGAACCTTGACAAAATCGACATTCTAAATATGTTACAAACTTTTGAAAATAATAATTTCAGCCGATGCAGTAATCAAAACAATAAAGCAAATACAAATTAATATAGATAATACAACGCATGTTGAATAGAAGAATTAAAAACGTGAACAGAATATACACTAATATCGATTCTTTTTGGGGACTAAATCCATCAAGGAACATTTCAACCGGAATAAACTAATACCAGGAAAAGAATACAGATACAAATCATAACGGTATGCAATCTTGCTAAAAAGCTGTATACAGTTGAAAAACACTGCACACGCATTTGGTCATATGGGATATAACAAAAGCCATCAAAGCCTTCGAAAACTGATGCTATATGTTGTAATACATATATTTTGAATATAATAGCATATTTATGAGCAGTCATCTTAAAGTGGCATTTCTCGTATGATATTCTTCCGCCAATATAAAATTAATACAAATCAAAGTCATCCTATACCACACAACTTAATCTTGATATGACTGTTATTCATATTATTCATAGCAATACAACAGAAACAGTTTTCATACAAACTTGCATTTACAAAAATATGTGCTGTTATTGTTGTTTTATATACATGATCGTTGTGGTAATACAACTTGAGAAGTGTTCATACAAACCCCATAGTCGTGAAAGTGAAGCACATACTTACTACAGTTATCAACTCATGTACATGATCATTGCTGCAATATAACTGAAAAGGTTGAAAAACATCCTTGCATTAAACAAAATATCCTCTGGAATTATCAAGCTTATATACATGATTGGTGTAGCCATATACAACTAGAACAGTTTTCATACAATCTTATAAAAACGCATATATTCATTGCAGTTATTACGTAATATACATAATCATTGTAGCCAAAGAACGGAAAGAGTATTCATGAAACATTGCAAGGAAGAAAATATATTTTGTAATTATTTTTCTATAAACAATACATGACCATTGTAGCGATACAAAGGAAACACTAGTCACATAAAGTTATAGTAATTATAATCATCTGTAATTGTTGTATCTAGCAATACAAATTGAAACATTTTCTTATCAGCTTATGATTAACCATATGTTTCTTTTGTTTAAATTTCTCACAGGAAGCATTACAATTATTTAAACAAAAAATATGTTTCTTTTATTTAAATGTATTACCGGTACCTAATATGTGCATTATCCTTGTATCAACAGAGCTTAAAAAGTATTCATACAACAAAGAAAAAGTATTCTGTTAATATTATCTTATGTACATGATTATCGTAGCAGTGCAACATTAATTAGTTTTGTTCATACAACCTTATTTGAAAACTAATATCTACATAAATGTTTATCCTATGTAAATGATTATCGTAGCAAGAGAACTGCATGAAACAGGATTCACACAACCATACAATAATGAGAATGTCTAATGTTATTATAATGTACATTTGTATTGTATAGAAATCGAAATGAAACAGCATTTATACAACCTTACAATCAATAAAATATCTTATGTATTATAATGTACATACATATTGTATTAATATAACTGAAAACAGTATTCTCACAACCTTACAATAAAGAAAATATCTTACTACAATGAACATTAGTATTGTAGTAGTCGAAATGAAACATCATTTATATAACCTTACAATCAAGAAAATATCTCACGTAATTATAATGTCCATTAGCTACGTTCTCAAAACTCTGGCTTACTTGTTACTCCTAGGGTTAAAACAAAGTGGGGGACCGAACCTTCGCTCATGCTGGGCCTTCGTTATGGAATACTCTCCCTCAATGGGTTAAGAATAGTAGTTCTGTTGAAGTGTTAAAAAACAATCTTAAGAAATATCTGTTTAATTTAGCTTATAATTGATTATCATTACCTTTCATGTCTGTACCTTTCCTATCTCACTTTGTATAAATTTATCATGTATGTATTTCATCTTTTGCACAAGCTGCGCCTTGAGCATTTGACTGTCAAGTGGATTTGGCGCCTTATAAATCATATGTATTATTATTTATTATTATTAATATAACTAAAACAGCATTCTTACAACCATACAATAATGAAAATATCTTAGGTAACTACAATAATGAAAATATCTTAAGTAATTACATGTATAATGTACATCAGTGTTGTAGTGATATAAATGAAACAATATTCACACAACCGAAAAAAAAAAAATCAAGTATTTGCTGCAGTTATTACTTTATGCATAAAGTATTTGTACTAATAGAATCGAGACAATTTTGCCAAAAGGCATATAAAGGCAATACTTGTATTTATTGGGGTTATCAGTTGCTTCATGAAATTATGGTTTTAGCATGTTAACTAAAACATTTTTTATGCAACATTAATGTAAGATGTGGCGATAGAACTGAAACGCTTTTTACACAAACTTGTCACAAAGAACATATTACTGTAGCCTTTACGACGACTAAACCAAGTTTGATACATCTTGAAGCGACATGAATAATAGACATGCCATTGTATTGAACAGGAAACTGTCTATATGTTACTGGGCCTTAAGTCCACCTATCACTTCTTCATCACCTAAAGCTGCTACTGGTAGGTCAAAGAAATATTCCAAGACTAAAAAAACCTCAAACAAAGGAAGGAATCCCACCAAACCTAAGTTCAGCAGACCTTTAAAGGTACTGGTAATCAACTTTGGTAGTATCAAGAACAAAGTTGCTGATCTCGCAGCTTGTCTGGAATTCAATAATCCAGACATAGTATTAGGATCTGAGACATGGTTAAACCCCTCGATCAGAAATGAAGAAATTTTTCCTAACAAATACACAGTCGTCAGAAAAGACAGAATAGACTCACACGGGGGTGTACTTGTTGCCTTTAAGAGCGACTTAGTAGGAACCCATAGAATGGACCTCGACACAGATTGCGAGGTTGTTTGGGTCCAGTTTCAGTTGGTAGGATGTAAGTCATTATTGGTAGGTGCCTTTTACAGACCACCAGATAAAAGGGACCATCAGTATTTGAATGAGTTGCAAACTTCCCTGTCTAGAATTAAAGGTAAACACAATGACAACATCTGGATTGGTGGTGACTTCAATCTAGGTGATATACAATGGGACTCCCAAAACGTACGTCCTAACCCACAGGTTACGAAAGTATGTCATCAAATGATTGACTTGGCAAATGATCATAACTTACAACAAATAGTTACTGATCCTACAAGACAATCAAACATACTCGATCTTTTCTTCACCAACAATCCTACCCTAGTCGAAAAATCTACCATCTTACCTGGGATAAGTGATCATGACGGAATTCCCATGCTTGTTATTAACACATCACCAAAAATCTCCAAACCTAAACCACGTCGTGTTTACCTGTATGCCAAAGCAGACAAAACAGGAATGAAAACAGAATTGAACAATTTTGGCAAGGAATTTTGTGCTACAACATCAAACACTGAGTCTGTTGAGCAATTATGGAATGTCTTCAAGACTCGACTGAAGAACATTATGGATATTTTCATTCCCACCAAGGTTATTAGTAAACAGAACAAAACCCCTTGGATAACCCCAAAAATCAAGCGAATGCATAGACGGAAACAACGGGCCTATAACAAGGCCAGAAATTCAGGAAACGATTGCGACTGGGCGAGTTTTAGAGAAATCAGAAAAGAGACCCATAAGTTGACCAGATCTGCTTACAGAAAACACATTAGAGATTTTTGCTTGGAATCAACAAAACAGTTCTGGTCTTTCGTCAAAAGCCTCAGGAAGGACTCCTCTGGAGTACCCGCCTTAAAAGAAAAGGGTGTCCTCACATCAGAGGATAGCCAGAAGGCCGAAATACTCAATGAATACTTCCGTTCAGTCTTCACTACAGAAAATCTACAAACCCTTCCCAACATTCCTCAATCTAATATCTCTGGTATAAATAATATAATCATTCATACTCCAGGGATCGAGAAACTCTTGAAGAACTTAGATCCAAAAAAAGCTTCCGGGGTCGACGAGATTTCCCCCCGTATACTAAAAGAGTTTTCTCAAGAATTGGCACCACTTCTTTCCAAAATCTTCCAAGCATCTTTTGATACAGGCTATTTACCTGAAGACTGGCGTAAAGCCAACATCACACCTATCCATAAAAAGGGTGACAGAACTAAACCAGAAAACTACAGACCAATATCTCTCACTTCTGTATGCTGTAAACTACTAGAACATGTTGTACACTCTCATATAATGAACCATCTTGAGTCGTACAACATACTCAGTAAATACCAACATGGATTTAGGAAAGGTCATTCCTGTGAATCACAGCTAATCCAAACCATGCACGACCTTACCCTTTCTCTCGACAAACGGACCCAGACTGACATGATCGTTACTGACTTTTCTAAAGCGTTCGACACTGTGCCCCATCATCGTCTCATCCTTAAACTTAATCAGTACGGTATCAATGGGAAAACCAACAGGTGGATCTCATCCTTCTTACAAGACAGGCACCAACGGGTAGTATTGGGGGGGAGAACATTCACAGTGGGTTAGGGTTAAGTCGGGCGTTCCTCAAGGGACAGTGCTCGGACCTTTACTCTTTCTAATCTACGTTAACGACATACCTGACGAGTTATCCTCGACCGTACGACTATACGCAGACGACTGTATCTTATACTCTGGCATAAAAACTCAACTTGACGCTACCAGACTACAGGACGACCTTGACAGACTTTCTGCATGGGTGGATAAGTGGCAAATGCAACTCAACCCCCAAAAATGTCATGTTCTTAGATTTAACGCTTCTAGATCCCCTGTAACAACCAAGTACACCATCGGAGGTACTGTATTACAGGAAACTCCCTCTCACTCGTACCTAGGGGTAGAGATCTCCAATGATCTAAAGTGGGATAAACACATTTCTAACATAACATCATCTGCAAACAAGGTCAATGGATTCATCCGTAGAAACCTTATATCATGTACTAAACAAACTAAATCCTTAGCTTACACAACCCTAGTCCGTCCAATTGTAGAATATAGTTCTAGTGTCTGGGACCCATATACCAAAGAACATACACAGGAAATTGGCAAGGTCCAAAGAAGGGCAGCCAGAATGGTATGCAATGACTACAGGCAAACTACCAGCGCGACAAAACTAATGGTAGGGTTAGGATGGGACTTGCTTTCTATTCGAAGGAAAGTTTCGAGGGTCTGTATATTGCACAAAGCCTTGGGGGGCACTTGGCCCTGCCGGTGTCGGACTACCTGCGTCCAGCTACACGAGCCACCAGACGTACCTCAGGAAACTCCTTCATCCAATACTCCACCCGCACCAATTGTTTTAAACACTCCTACATTCCACGTACCATCAAGGACTGGAACTCACTACCCTCCGACATCCAAAGGACCACGAACATTGACACCTTCAAACTCCAAGCAACCAACTTTTTCCGCAACCAAGACTCAAGCAATAAGAACTAAATAAGCACAGTGCGCACCCCCTCATTCCTCCTCGCTTGGTTCCTTACGGAACGTTGAGGAGTACTCCCGAAGAAGAAGAAGAAGAAGGACTGTTTAAAGGTAGGGTTTATCAGAACAGTTGTAAATTAAAAATGTTATTTCATCGAAATAACATAGAATTCACTCAATTTTGAAGAAGGTCGCATAAAGTGTTAACACTGCACATATCTGGCTTCAATATTTATTCCAAATAAATAAAATTGTAGTGATTTTTTGTATTTACATGTATTTTATCTATTCATGTCTTCTTTAAAAAGCAGGGTAGGTCATTCAGTTACAAAAACTGCTATACAATTACGCCCTGCTGCAACATACGAAATATAATTATGTACAACAACAATAACAAAATAGAAGAAAAACGTTTAGCATGAAATACTAGAAACGCTACAAATATAACTGACATATATAAACCACAAAAATTGCGAGAGTTACAAAAGTAAGGAATAAAGTAAACAAGTAAGGTGGAATAACAACCATTGTGATTATAACACATTTACAATTACTTTCAAATATTCATAAACTACTCTTTTGTCCGATTTCCTTCAATCTCTCACTATCTGCTTCCCTCGTTGCTCTGCTTTCTTTTTAGATCAGTTTACTATCAAGGTTGAATTTCACTTTTAATCATTGAGGATAATTAAAATGAAATCATTCTCACGTGTAGCTTAAATACCTCACTCGCAATGGCATTGGCCAGGGAAGGAAAATGCACTTGGAGAGTCAGGCTGAGAATCATGCAGACTTAGAATACATGTTAATGAAGACATGGGCTTCTCAGCTGAATGCGTAAATCAAGTGAATCCCTTCTTGGTCGTGGGATGAGGATACATTTTTGCAAGGCGAGGGTTGTCTATTTCTTTGGCTCCCATTTTCCTCTGACTTGTGCAAAGCGCCTCTTGGAGGTGATACTCACTAAAAGGGAATAACGAAGGAGATGACATTAAATAAAAAAAATTGAGTACGACGTGCTTTATACTGATAGTGCAAATACAAATTAGGGTAATAAAAGCAGGAAATTCAATCATTAGAATATTTGGAAATGTTACTCACTGATGGTTCCCATCAAAACATGTTTGTGTAGCTTTTTTCGTTAAAAAAGAAACAGCCACGGATTAATGTAGAGCTCCTATAGTGTTTGGGAGCATTTTGGTACAATGGTGGCTCTGGACTATGAAACGCCAAATACTGGACTATCGTATTAGAGATCCCAGGTTATATTCTCGATGGGTTCTTACAATATTGAACAAGCTTGTTCTCCCAACTTCAAGTCCCTTTCAAAGTGCATTAGATGGGAACCCACCAATGCATGTGCAATATTCGATATATAGTTCGAGCTTTTAACAGATCCCTTCACAGAATAACAAAAGTGAAAAGCTGTTCTTAGCGCCTTTGCCTATGGTTTAGTTCAAGGGAGGTCAACAATATATTATCGTTTCCATCTTTCCAACAATAGGCCCTTTAAGGGAAATGTTTAGTTTTAGAAAGGCCGAAAGAGTTGATAGTACTTACGTCCATGAATGATGGCTTCAGCCGTGTTGCCCAACCCAGCATTTTGTAATGCCAGATAAAGCTCATCTACCTGCTCACTAGGTCGAACCTTACGTCTCCAGTCACGTAGCATCTCGCCAAAGCCTGAACCTGAGACACTATCAGAGGACACACTTGCTGGGTCCATATATGAAGAAGAGAAGCCTAGCTGGTAGCCAAGGGACTTTAATTCCTTTGGTGCATGGATCACATCTTCCAGGATCTCGAGAAGATCGTTGGATACATACTGCAGCCCCCCTGGCCTGCATGAAGTAAAATATTCGGCGGGAAATCATATTTAAAATCGAAATGTGTAATACCATATAATTATGTGAGTATAGTTGAGTCGTTATGCCCATATGTTAGATTTATATTGGAAAAACTTACCCCCCCCCCCTCCCCCTCCCCCCCCAAAAAAAAAAAAAGAATATGAATAAATGAAATACAAGTTTGATTTGATTTGATTTGGTGTATGCCTATTCCATTTACATTTAAAATAGTATAACTTTTAGTTTAGAAGTTAAAATGATATGGTTTATACGGAAAAGGGTCGTTTTAAGCATAACCTTCGAGTGAAGTCCTCTAGAACAAAAAATAACAATACATACAATGTGAAGCGATGTATAACAATTAGAAAAGGAACGAAGATAGATACCTACATGTTATTAGAGGATTGGTAAATTCCTTTGACAAATATATACAGGAATCCTTGTCCTTTGATAAACCACCCTTTTCTACAGATCAAGATTCGACGAACAAAAAGTTGTTGTCGACCATGCAGTAACCAACTTATTACAGGTAATTATTACATTAAAGTGACGGGTTACGTGTTAGGAAAGATAAATGCTTAGTGCAATGTCCATTCTCAAAGAATATCATGATTTTGATCTATGCCATGATTCTGAATCAGAGTTTAAAAAGTAATATCTTTATGGAAATTGTTATACAAAATATATGTTAAATTTTACTCAATACTTATTGTTACAAGAATGAGCGATACATTCATGGATGACGAAATCCGTTTACTTACGAATCTGTGTGATCGACTGCATAATCTGGTTCATCTGCATCAAACAGAATTTTAAAAAATACAATATAAATAAGGCGTTTTTTCTTCTTCAATATATTTGGAGTTGTTATATATTTAATATAGTGGATGTGTCTGGAGAGAAAAAGTAATCATAATTCAATGGTTTGTCCAAAGTGGCTAGCCTAACTGTAAACCTCTTTTAAACAATTCTTAGTGTATGAGTAACATGGATACATTTAAGTTACAGAAATGATAATTTTTGATGATGTAGCTAGTTATACAAATTATTTATGTAGGGCCTTTGAGGTAACTCGTGACAGAAACAACTTTTGTTAGATCTTTGTGGTACTTACAGAAATGACTAAATGTAGGTTCCTTGAGGTGAATAGTTACAATGAATTACTTTTGTAGGGTCTTTGAGGTAACTCATTACATTAATGACTTATCAGGGGTATTTGAAGTACCTGACTAAATTTGATGTAGTGAAAGACACACACTATCCTACCTCCTGACAATAGAATTACCTTCGATTGAAATGTTATACTCTCTTTCTGCAAGGGTTGCTGACCCTTGAAGTATGTCGATATGGACGTTCTTCTTTCCTTTCTCTTCAGGAGAGAACTCAAGCTCGAAGATCAGAGGGTTGCACTTTCCTCTTAGTGTACTCTTGATAGGCATCTAAATGGTTCGAATTTCGAAAAATAATGATAATGATATAGTAACAATAAAAACAGCAAGAACAATAACAACAACATCAATAATAATGCTTCCGATTACACATTGTAATAATAATATAATACTGATAAATGATAATTTGAAGGTGTAGAAAACGCCGAGAGAGGAAATATATTTGATTTGATGAGATCCTCCAATTTTGAAATAAGAAAAAAAAAAGTGTACAATCGAGGTAGCTGATAGCTGTATTTATTTTTTGAAAATCACCTTTCTTGAAAAATACATTAGAAAATGAGCTTCTAAAATGTCCATCCAAGGAGTTAAATTCTAACTCCTTGGTACATCTCATAACTCCACTATTCTTCAAAAGACCTTATGGAATAGCATTCAGGCATATTCACCGCTCTTTTGTTTCTTTTCGTTCCAACGTCGAGCAAAACCTTTAGGTCCCCTGCTTTTGACTCCGTACAGAACCTGAATTCCTTCGAGACTTGGCAGTAGGGTACAGGCGAACTCTTCTCATTCTTCGTTATTTCCTGCAATATGATAAATACGACTCAAATCTTAAAATTGCTAAATAATAATATAATTTCATGCAAATTATTAAACGATGAATATAGTAGGCCTATTCAAAAGCCATATAAATAACCCTTATTTACAGATATGTTAAATTAATTTAAGTTATATAAACGGTAGGAACAAAGTATTTAATAAACATTCAAAACATTAGTATAGCATTAATGAGGAGTTTGTTTGGAACGGATGATAAGTATACTTGTTTCACGTTTATGAATTAATCTTCTTATATCCAAATAAGTAGCTACAAGCACCAACAATAGGCATTGAAATTCACCTTAAATTCATACTATAGGCAGGCTATCAAGTATACATAAACTAAACACTTTACTATACTATACTTTGAAAAATTCAAAACACAGAGCAGCAATTGGCATACTTGACTGGCCATGCCATTAAGAACTTTTAGATTTACTCGACGAGAACGTGGACTCCCATGTGTGACATCATTTTAAGGCAATGTGACGTCCTTTTAAGGCAATAGGGACTTTTAGATTTGCGTGGACGTGGTGGGGACGTGGACGTGTTACGTCAGTCACATGTGACGTCCTTTTAAGTGCATGACAGTGCCTTAAAAGGAGATCACATGTTGCAGTCCACGTTCTCGTCGTGCAAATCTAAAAGTCCCTAATGGCAGGCAGTGCCTTAAAAGGATGTCACATTACCTTAAAAAGGACGTCACATTGCCTTAAAAGGATGTCACACGCGGGAGTCCACGTTCTCGTCGTGCAAATCTAAAAGTCCCTAGTATCCTTGCTTTTTACCCCAAACCTATATCACAGTAAGATACTGTACCAGATTACTCAAAATTACACAGTAGGCTACACACTTAAGTGGATGACATAATCCAGCGTACATATTTTACAAGGTTAACACACTGTTCCTTTTTCGACCACGTGTTTATGCAATGTGTACTCTATCATGGAGTAACTTATTTGGCATAGATATTGATAATATACATAACCTGAGTTCCATTTATCTAGCAATTCATAACAATCATTGCTATATAATGAACAGTCAGATTTTATTGACGTAAATCAGGCAGAACGGATGTATTATAATTGCTTTATTATATCCGAGGCTGGGATTATAAAAATTATATTTATCTGTATCGAGGCATTTTTTGTGTACATATTTATAAACTTGTATAACTATAGCTATTTTCAAAAAGATACATATAGCAGTGCAAAACTCCTTGACCAAACCCTCCTTCTTCTTGCCGTTATATACCTATCCCTACTACATTTGCCATCTACCTTCCTTCTAGTTCCCCCTCTACAAACTTGTATTTCCATGCTTCCTTCCATTAATTGTCATTCATCTCCTTTCTCTATTTTAACTCTCCCACCCCTCCCTCAGCCTTTCTTTCATAATCTCCCCTCCATTATCTTGGGCACCCTTCCCTCTTTCGCGTCGTTCTTCTGTCAGCCATTGATACCCCCCACCTTCTCCGTCCCTTGCCGCTAGTTCTACCTCCCCAGTATGTTCCCTAGAGGATCATCACGTTCTCTCCCTGCTCTCAATAATTCGCTGATATCATACTCTTAAATTCTAAGCGGTCGTTCCTCGGTGAATGGCACAATTTTAAAGAATCAAAATAATAGCCCGAATAGCCTTCCATCATTTTGGTGATTACTTTATAGTCTTGTTCAGACGGGGTTTTGCTAGTAGGTGTAAGTTAATCCCGACAGCAGTAAATACATGATGTATATTTCCCCTAAAGGGCCTAGGGTAACTTGCCCCCGCCTGAACAAGACTAATGGTGTCCGGAAAATCTGGATGTGGAATAGATTATATAGATACCTTTACATAGTTTCGATATTGATGAAGTATGTACACACGTAGAGTTGGTTTATCTGCATGAGTCATGCATAGAGGCTGGAAGACTACACATTTCAGCTGAATTCCTTGCAGATCGGTCGATGACACAGCCCAGGCTTGAAGATGACGTGTATGAAACTCGATCTTATCTTTTGAGATTGTTGATATGCGCGGAGTCAGATTCATACGACCAAAGGACACTGCGAATTAAAAGAAAGATTTTAATATGAAAACATTATTATTAATTAGTAGGGTAGGAATTTTTTTTCGACTCAGTTCATGTTTTGATATTCGACTATATGAATTTGTAATTAGCGGGTAGATTCAAATAGCATAACGGTACATGCTCTTATTATTGATTATTTATTAAACATCAATTCTTATCAGCTAATTTCTGTGATTTGAAAGCAGTCATTCACCTAATTTCTGAAATTATTAGGGATCTAATTTCAAATGATGATGTTTCTATTTTATTTTAAGAGAACTGAAACAAAACATATTGATAACTTTGTACCTGGTCCTATTTTTGTGTACAGGCTAACAGAAGAGTCATCTTTCTGTTCATGTCGATTGATACAGTGTGGTAGTACCACCGTTGCAGGCTTGAGCAGTTCTTGAGTGAGAGAACATTCTACGGCTGGAGTAATGACTACCTCACCCTCCCGTACAGGGATCCTAGGAGTATCATGAGTTGGGACGCGAAGGGTTACAACTGATCTTCTCATCCTTTTTGGTATAGCTCCTTCAGGGATAGATACGGTAATACCAAGTTCACCGAGGGTCAGTTCTCCACCCTTGTGATCAATGATGCCATGTGAGATGGAAGGTATTTCGCTTGGTTGGTATTCCATGGCTAAGGAGGATAGGAAGTCAAATCATCATCACCAATCTCCATAAGAAACATGAACGAAATTAATTGAAGTGAAAAATATTAATTTGTACCAAATTCTTATCACAGTTTTATCCAGGGCAGGCCCTTAATTGTGAGTGTTTTGAATGTAAAGCAATCGGTTAACAAGAGTATAATAACACTTGTTTGAAGGGGGAATAAAATATTACAATCATATAGTGAGTCATGATGTGATTCCATTAAGAAATCCCGCTTTTCTGAATTTATTTTTAAAGAACTGATCTATACTGTCTTTAGCAAGGTGTAGTCGCTGTTTAAAAAAATCGAAATCATTGAAAAAATCTCCGAAATGTTCCTACAAAATTAAAACAAGTTGAATGTTGGTATACCCTGATTCGTAGGTCTGAATGGTAACTTGTAATGGGATTATTTCCTTTCCATTTCTCGTTTAGTAATCTATAAACACGGATCACGATTACCCCTTCTTAAAAAGAAATTAAAAGTGCACATGCTCCTGCCGATTGTAAGACTTTTTTTTCTCTGAAGGGGGTGTGTTGGTATATTTTATAGTCAGGCAATAGTAAGTAAACATAATGAATCAGTCAAACGCTTATTTTACACTGATCAAGTAGGCCCTCACCATAGATGTTATGGGTAACGCAATGGAGTTGTGAAATGTCATTACCTTTTGCTATCTCGACTGCTGCATCGTTGAAACAGAAAGCCTGAGCAACTTCCAGAAGCCTCTCCCTAGTTCCACCTTGGTGTACCCATTCTTTAAGCATCTTGAGAGCACTAATGTAGAGACGGTGGATGATGTGTGAGGGAAAGGTTACAGATGTGCACATGGTCTGCAAGACGCCAGCGGGTGTGATATTCAGACGATGACACAAGTCAAGTAGGTCTTTCTTAGATCCAATGCCTTTCGAGATTTCTTCACGGCCTGTGGACACTGAACAAAATGCGTAATGTCAATATGAAGAAAAATATCCAGGTTAATGCAAACATCATTGTGATGGTACTAAATGAGGACATTGGCGGTGTCTAAAATAGTGAAATACAATGTAAAATAATGTTGGATGTATGAGCAAATAAATAAAACAGAAATAATGTCCATGATTTGTAGATACATGTTAATACAAATCTTTACCTACTACAAAATATGCTGTACTTATGTACATCATATTACCTTTTTGCAAATAAATGCAATAGATGGAATGTGGACAAGAATTGAAATGCAAGTTGAAACTTGAAAATCATCTTTTAAAGGGTAACATTACAATTTCATATTACGATTACGATTGAGCTCAGCCTTTTGAATCCAACGCACCTGTTTTGACATCTTGACTTTTGTACTCCGAGAGAAGCTTAGCAAGTTGGTCTTCTCTTTCTTCCAGTTTTAAACCATTCCACCAACTGTCTACAAGCTCCCGTGTGATTGTATGGAGTATTGAAGAACTGGGTAGATCGATGAATCTAACAATGAGGTCATCATTTAGACGAAGGGCTTTCCCAAGTGAACATGCTAATTGCAGACTTTTCACTCGAAGAGCGACGAGGGAAAGCTCTTCTGTATCTGGTACTCCACCATGTCGGTCGAGGTTCTGAAGAGACTCCGCACATTCTTCCGAAGTTCCACTGGGAACATCATCTTAGATGAAATTTGAATCGTTTATTAAAAATAAATATTTTCGGAACAACTATTTACTGAAACTTTTCTGGTAGTTTGTAGGTACCTTTTTTTTTTTTTTACTTTCTATAGCTTGAGTTTGGTTGGAAATATATATAATATCGGATGACTATTCCGATTTGGTGTTGCACTATTTTGTTAAACGTAGATTATCGAGTACTCTATTTGTACACATTCCCTAAATCAATGTAAGGATGACATTACTAGTATATGGATGTCAAAGACATGTATGATGACACATCTTCCAAATTGTGCGTCTACTTACCAACATTTGAAGTTCTAATGATTTCCATATCTTCAGGCTCACAACTAGGATAACTTGGTTTTGTCTTTTCTTCAGGAGTTTGTTCTATCTCACGAGAGCTATCTTCGTCTGAAAGAAAAAACGTGATTACCTAAACGTATAAATATAGTTTAAAAAGCGTTAATGAACTTAATGTGAAGGACTGTTAAGGTTTTAAACTCATAAAACGGAATGGAATATGGGCATATCTTAGTTATTTCTGCACATGTGGATGAATATATTGTCCGAATAAATGGTGTTGAAAAGTGACCTCCCCATGCTCAAGAAAGTGTAGTACAGTAGCATGATTCGCATTCATTCTACATGCTATTTTCTTTCTGGCAGTAGTCTAATAAAAATGTGTTCATGTGACCTTGTATCCTGCATTTGAAGTTTTACTGTACAGATACATCGTTTGCTTCTACATGGTACCATGCAAGATTTGTCTCATCCCGTGAACAATGTCTTCCTCCAACTCGTGTGTAAAAATAAGAAATAATGTAAGTCGTTGTACATAATATTAGGCAAAAGTATTACCCATACCTTCTAGTTTCTCCACCTTTGGTACTGCTTGCACAGATTCCCAAACCCGTTGTAATGTCTGAACTGCTTCTTTCCACGATGTTTGAGATGCTTTCCATTTGGAAAGCATTTGGATGTTAGCATCTTTCCTGTTAGACAGGGTCCGGTGTTGTATGTGTTCAAGCTCTGTCTTATCGAGACCTAGCTTTCCGCCAATCTCGAAAAACTTCTCTGCCTTGATCCTCCGGGAGAATGCAAGAAGTGTATTGTCCGAGACTTCACTGTTGGATGGAAGAAATATAATTTGCACCAGGTGGTAGAAATTAGTATTTACTATATACCAATGTGGGTGTATGTGTATGCGTAAACAATTTATATTCTGTTTCTTCTTTGTCCTTCTCCTCCCCCTCACAGTCCTTTCCCTTTTTTTTTTTTATTCTTTTCATTTAGTGTCATTTCTAGCGTTTGTAATATGTTTAGCTTTTGCAATCTTGCGGTAGACTCACCATATTCCGTTGACAAACACATAGCATGCTGTATACCAGCCCTACATTCATTTGATGTAAAGCCTTGAATTGTATAATGTACTTGGATACCAATATTTTTAAAAAAATACAGAGAGACAGTACCATACGAATTATAGACTTACCCAGCAGTACCGATGTCTGATGCACGTACATCAAGTGAAAGGAGACGATATACATGTAAGGATATAAGGAAATAAAGAGAATACTATCATAACTTATAATAGCTGATAGAAAGGCTGGTATGAAGTTGCTCTTTTCTCTCTTTCTTTATCTTTGTCTATCTACTCCATCATGGTTTCTTAAGTGTTTGATATGATTCAAAAGCGATAATTAAAACGAGATATTTTTCGAATGAGTAAAAACACGTCCATTTTAAATCGTATTTCTTTGAACACATTTGATGTTCTATCTTTTCTGCTGCAACTATATACATAATATTTCTTCGCGCCGACACAAGACTATGAGATGTTGTAAAACTAATCAAACGAAATATTTAAAGAGATCACCACGAATTCATAAAATTAGAATCATAATGCCTTTGTATTTGTTTCATTGTTAGCTTGACTGGTCGAGTACCTTTTGGTAGACATTTGTTCAGGTTTTGTGTACCCTTTGGAATATATTCATGTAACTGCACCCCTGTTCTTCCTTTATTTGTTTTTAAATTATATCAAAGTTTAATCTTCTTAATATATTCCTATCGATTCAAAGTAAAGTTGAAAGAAAGGCAGATAGTCAACGGCAAACCTGTCATATCCATATCTTCGGCATGTGAGTCTAAAGATTCCATAAGTGAAAGTAACGTTGTCTTTGCTTCTTGACCAGATGCTTGTGTCTGTCGCCATGTTACCAGCATATCATAGCTGGCCTGCTGTCTGTCTCTGAACCTCCCGTATTCTATGACGTCTAACTGCTGAATTCGGAAACCGAGAGCCACCCCCAAATCATAGAATTGATCCACCGTCATCTTTTCAGCAATGGTGTGGACATCAATATCCTTGAGGTCACTCCTAGAGACTTCATCAGCTACCCTGAAAAGCAAGATAGAGGTATCGCGGTAAATTAGTTCTAATAATAATAATAACAATAATTAACATCAATAACAGTATCCAAAATAATGATGATAATATTACCGATAATACTATTACACTTATGGTAAAATTACTTCTAATATCAATAATATAGGTTTTCCCGCTCAATTTTGCAATTTGGTAATTCAAATTAATGTTAAGAGCATTCAAGTTCGCCACGACAAATTGTCATTCAATAATAAAAAATAAAAAAAGGCGATCGGCTTGTAAAAGTCATGGGACTCCTGACTGACCTAAATGTTTATGATTATGATTGCAGCATGAGCTAAATCCAATTTTTGTTTCAGAATCTGAGGAAATGTTACCAAGTCACTTTAAGGTCTATGTAAAATCTACGTCAGCTGTTGCCCAAAACTCGCTCAGTGGATAACGGCAAATGAAATGGTGAATTGTGAAGAAAATCGTTTCGTATTTAAGACAGAAATCACCTTCTCTACCCCCGTCCCCCTCCCTCCTCCCCCCCCCCCCCCCCCCATCCCCGTGCTGCCACTGATAAATTTTGATATGAACATTACATTCATTTCATTGGCAAAAACAAGCATTATTCAATGAACAAATCTGCGAAGTAAAAAATATTGTTCCAAATGCAAGCTTACCGAGCGAAGGAAGCGGGTTCTGAAGAAGGTTCAGACTTCAGTTCATCTGAGATAGAAACGAAATTAGGGAATGATAGCAATCTGTGTCTTAGTGTGTGCTGTCTAGAAACGTGATTGATTGATTGATTGATTTTTATTCGCCAAGCTTCCAACATAAAATAATATACAGGAATAACAGATCAAAATTGAGTCAGCTTGAACAGGATAACCCACGAAAGCTCGAGAGGTTATTTCCAGTGGGGTCCCCATTGTCAAGTGTCCTTATTATTATCTAGACTTTCAGTTGGCAAATGTATTCAAAGAATCCTGCAAAATATTCCGGTATGAAGGCAATCAGGTATTTTAGACGAGTGTTAACTTTCAATGACAATATCTAAAAAATGTACTAACAAACATGTCCATAGGAATCGAAGGTCAGATAGCAGCGAACCCTTCCAATATACAATGCCATAATATTGCGATGCTACTGCTGAACCTCTGCTATTAACATGGCTATGTATATACAGTGCGTCCCAGAAAAAACGAAACCGAGAAGTATCGATGTTCTATCATAACTTAATCACAACTATAATTAATGAATGATACATATTTGGAAAGCTTAGAGTCTCCTCTTTCATGTGATGCTACTCAGATGATGCATATTTCACGTATGAGTGATTAAAAGCAATTTGAAGGAAGGAAACCAAAAAGACATTTGGCGGGCGGTATCTGAATTTCGAAGAAAAATTCACATTTCTAGAAAGTTGAGTTTCTGCCCTTTCATATGACACCTCAATCAGGAAAATGAGCGAGGAATGACAAAGTTCTGTTTGTTTAAAGTAGTGCTTGCATTTCCATAATTTTATTAAACGAATTCGTTTTCACCGGCTTCCTGCCTTATCAATAAACGGAATTAACAAAAGACTTAACTCCGTTTCGTTGACAATCAGCCGTAGACGAGAGTCTTCATGCATGGCTGATTTTCAACGAAACGGAGTTAAGTCTTTTGTCAAATCTGCTTTTTGGTACGGCAGGCACCCAGTGAAAACGAATTCGTTTGTTAAAATTATGAAAATGTAAGGGCTACTTTAAGCAAACAGAACTTTGTTATTCCTCGCTCATCTTTCCTGATTGAGGTGTCATATGAAAGGGCAGAAACTCAACTTTCTAGAAATGTGAATTTTTCTTCGAAATTCAGATACCGCCCGCCAAATGTCTTTTTGGTTTCCTTCCTTCAAATTGCTTTTAATCACTCATGCGCGAAATATGCATCATCTGAGTAGCATCAACCGAAAGAGGAGACTCTAAGCTTTCCAAATATGTATCATTCATTAATTAATTATCATTATAATTAATATGGTTGTGATTAAATTATGATAAAACATCGATATTTCTCGGTTTCGTTTTTTCTGGGACGCACTTTATATGTGTACACCTCTTTTCAAGCATTTCTTCCTTAACTTAAAGGTACAATGCCCCTTTTGCAGCCAACCTCAAATTCTGTAGAACTTTGCAGGAATTATGAATATGTCATGTATGTCCTATCTGTGAAATTTAAACGTTAGCAGTGTCCTAATATTCAAATTATGCAAGGAAACCCGTTTCCTTGCTAGACTTTACTGTCAGACACTATTGAGTGACTGACTGACTTTTTTCTTCTTTGGTAATAACATACATAAAATGAGCTGTAAAGGGTACATGATCATTTGTCTACATCAATAACCCACTTCTTGTAATGGCCAAAATTAAACTGATTGAATCTTTGCACAGCATAAAACGTACGACCATGCAGTACAATGGTCTGAAAATCAAGACTTTTACTTATTGGCTCTATAGCTTCTAAGTCGATTTGACAACTAATAGTCGTTATTTTGCCACTTAGAAAACATTTTCAAGCCTCTTTTTTTAAAGGAGAGTTCTAAATTAGTATTATCTTTCAAATGCCATTGGAATTTAACCTTTTCATTTTTTGGGCTTGCAAATGGGACATAGTACCTTTAAGATAATAAGTTCTTGCCCCCTGATTTCTATCGGAGTAAATTCATTACGAATGTAAATTAACTCGAGCGCATTTCCAGCACACTATTGTAATAATTCGTACAGAAGTGACGCTATTTTCATTGTTATGTTTTCATGTTTAAATAGGTGACAAACAACGCCATTGAAACTGAATTAGTTTGAGCATGAAACCTACTACAAAAGGTTAGAGCATTTGAATGTATTTCAATATATAGATAACGCTTTCAATTCATACATCACTATTCAGATATAAGGGTATTCACTACATCATATCACAATTCCCATGAAAAATAGATGGTATACATACCTGAACATCTGATGACGAAAGCAACAGATATTGAAACCCCGACCTTTCCAGTCTGTGCAATCGTGATAGTAACTGGGATGTCTGTATCCTCCTCGCGCGAAGTCACTGTTAGGAAAATGCTGTGTTTCATTTTGCTTTGAACATCTTTCAGTGGGAGAACCTGTGGTTTATAATAATGATAATAATAATGATGATAGTGTACTTTCCTTGTTACCTTTAAATCATTGCTGATCAGGATAATGATACAAGTAATCATAAACATAACAATAAAAATGATGATTATATCAACAATTATACCGATAATGATAATAGTCATAATGGCACTTAGCGAGTACACTCTAAAAAAGAATCTAGTCAGAATTGAATAGATTACCGTACCAGAGGGGAACTCACGAGATTCTATTTAAAACAAATACTAGATTCTAGTCAAAATGACATAATTCTATTCAAGTGTCATTAGAATTCTGGTCATTTTGACTAGAATCTAGTCATTTTTCAAAGATAATCTAGCATGTGTCCCCCTTGATACGGTAATCCATTCAGATCTAACAAAAAGCATGTTAAAGGTATATTCTGTGACTTGAGTGAAGCTTCTGGTTTAAAGATTATTTAACAAACAGAAGACAATATGTTACATTAAATAGTTATGATTCTGATCCTCTTTTAATCAAATGCGGTGTTCCTCAAGGCTCCACCTTAGGTCCACTATTATTTCTTCTTTATGTAAAAGATATAATGAATACATCCCCCTTCTTTCTTTTATCTTATTTGCCGATGACACAAATATCTTTAATTCTCATAAAGACCTTAATTCTTTAAACAATATTTTGAATTATGAAATTAACAAAATACAAAACTGGTTTAAGTCCAATAATCTTTCTCTTAATACAAAAAAGACTAATTTCATTTATTTTAAACATCATTCTCATAATACAGAAACACCGATATATATTAAAATCGATGATATGCTACTAGAGAAAAAAAGTAAGTCCACGTTTTGGGGAGTTATATCGCCAAATTTTTTTTTTATGAGGCCGCCATCCATCTCCAGCTTAACCGCTCAAGATGGTGGTCTACTGCGTTCTAAATTAATAATATTTACTATATATTTCTTATTTTATCTGTATGCTTCGTATGTGTTTATTGTATGATATAATATATTGTACATCATTTGCTATTTAATAACTTTTGTAAACATTTTATTCATTGTATTTGTTATTGTTCGAATTTTTGTACTTTGAATTTGAATTCGTATTTTTGTAAATACAGAAATAAAATCAATCAAACAAACAAACAAACTTCAAGCCTTTGACTTTTGGCCTACTTCCTCTAAAATACAATCAGATCGTCATCCTAAGGAGGTACACACTATAACGAAGTTTGAAGCTCATACCTCTATATTGGTTTTGAGATACTGCGATAACGAGGTTGAAACCTGTATTATCAGAAACAAACCTCTATCACCTTTGAGCTTTGACCTTCTACCCCAAAATTTACTCAAGTTCGTATTTATATGGTAATACACCCTATCACCAGGTTTGGAGTTCATACCGTATGTGGTTCTTGAGATATCGCGTTAACAAGAAAGCAGGACGGGCAATCCCAAAACATAAAAATGTAATTTCAACTTTATTACCTTCCTTTCCTCAATCTCACCCTGACGATAGCATGTGACTTGAACGTCATCAGACTTTGTTGAAACATTGATTGGAACCGAGGGATGAACCTTGCGGTATGACTGCTTCTTCTCCTTCTCCTGAATCTCCTGGGTGAAAATAGTATAAAGTGCTTGGACAAACGTTATCAAGTCAATGTAAAAGTAATATATAAATTAAATATATTTACACCCAAATTAATCACAATATAAATTAAAAAGTTTGGCGACATCGTAATGGCGGCAAAACGGTATGGTATCTTATTACAGTTATTATTTAGATGAAGTGCCTGAATGTGTAGATGCAGTTTTGAATAAACGTAAACATAGCATGTTTCAAAATAGCGGTAAGAGGGATATAGAGAGAGTGGGTCGTACATAGCGAGTGGAAAGGGAAGCGGACCTTTTGACCCCTTCTACATCCTCGCCTCATCCAAGTTCCCTCGTATTTCTTCTACAGTTTTCAACATTTTCGTCGCCCCCGCCAATGATACCAGTGCCTTTTCAATGATTATCCCAAGCTAGACCGGTAGACATTGCTATGATTCTACTATGCTGTCGGTGTTTTGCGCTTACCGCGTCCATCCCAGGAAGGTTCGCATGGATATGAAGATGAACTTCAATCTCTTTCCCTCTTTCTATCGTATCTGGGATGTATGGAGTGCACATAAGTTGGTGCCGGATCACCTGCTGTTCGACAGGAATAAGAACCCACCACTCAGCACAGTGACCAATGTACAGCTCAAGATGTCTCTTGTACACTCTGCAGTATGGTGGTTTGTCTGGTGAGCTGGATGATATCCTTCTTGATGTTCTTGGTAGATCTATTGTCAGTGGGTAACGAAATAAAATGCGTTTGTTTGAGAAGTTTTATTTCGAAACGGAGCCGATTTGTCCTTTAAAGATACTATGTCTCTTTTGCAGCCAACATCATATTATGTAGAACTTTGCAGGAATAATGAATATGTCATGTAAGTCCTATCTATGAAATTTAAACGTTAGCAGTGTTCTAATATTCAAATTGTGCAAGTAAACCCTTTTTTGCTAGAATTCACTGTCAGACACTATTGAGTGACTGACTGGCTTTTTTCTTTGGTAATAACAAACATAAAATGAGCTGTAAAGGGTACATGAGCATTAGTCTACATCATAACTCATAACGTCTTGTAATGGCCAAAATTAAACTGATTGATCTTTGCGCAGCATAAAACGTACGACCATGCAGTACAATGGTCTGAAAATCAGACTATTACTTAAGTCGATCTGACAACGTCGCTATTTTCCCACTTAAAGACATTTTCAAGCCCCCTCCCTTTTAGGGAAGTTCTAAATTAGTATTATCATTTAAATGACATTGGAATTTAACCTTTTCATTTTTTTTGGCCTGCAAATGGGACATACATAGTACCTTTAAACTGTTACGCCTGAATATAGTAAAATCAAATATATATATATATATATATATCCATGATGGTGTCCTCGTGGAGAATTCCCAATTCCCGTTCAACATTAAAAGCGGGTCAGTTTCGGAATCTGGTCGGATTGACTTACTGTGTACAGAATCCCATGCATGGGAAACGATGTCTGGCTTCACTTGATCAGGGTTGATGAACAAGGTAGAGTGTGGTATCCTGATCTGAACAGGTTTGTCAAAGATCATGTTTGGAGGGTCACATCTGATCCCGTAGCAGGCCACTGACTCATCATCTTGGATGTCAATACTAGAAGAGTCTCTTAAGAGGGTTAGATTGATCTTGCACGAGTCACTCTGATAAACAGCCTCCGGAGGAATAGACAGTGATACGCCATGGTCTTCTAGCTCGATTTCCCGACTGGTATTCCTTTCAACTTCAACAGAGACGATGGCGGGTGTTGATGGTCGATGTAAAAGTTTATTTTAATCATAAGAAAAGTACAGGATAATTAGATTATATATAATTAACTAAGAAGATGTCTAAGCAGATCTGAATAGCCATCAAATGAAATACCACTATATGAATATGGTTTCCATCACAATCTCGGTCACAAAATGAATTGACTTCATGCACTGTCAGAGGTCGTGTTGAATACACAAACGTTGCCATTTAATCCTGGTTTGTAATTAGGGCCTATGTCAAATCAATAATGTATTATCCATATTGATTCTTGATTAATATTTATACGTTTATTTCTGTTTTCTTTGTCAATTGAGGGGTAATTCAACATTCATCTCTCATATTTGGTAGGTATACACACATTGGAACGAATGGAGTCTTCTTAAGAGGACAGTTAGTGGGTTGTGTAGGAGTAAGTAACACAAATAATATCTTATTATATTCCTTGTTCTTCTGGATGAAAACCATAAATACCATGCTTGTCATAATCATCTAATGGATATGTAAATTTCTTTGTTTACTATATTTTTATTTACACTTATTCAGTTAGCGTTTCAAGAGTGTTCTTACCTCGATAAGACTGGATCTCTTCTAATGAAGCTAACCTGAGATTAATCATAAGTACGGAAGTTTAGTCTTTACTATATGTGCTGTGAAAACATGTATTTCTTTATACTAATGAAAAATTGACATAAATGATATTGGCATTAAACGAACAACTGTTGAATGTCAGACACTTATCGAGACCCATTATTAAAACAGAGGATCTAATTTTGCATTAGGTCTGGAAAGAAGAAAATAACACATATTTCCCCACCTGGTAATGCGGTAAAATATAATTCTCAAAATCCAGACATTTAATAAACAACAGTTAGATAATATATTCTGATTGAATTTTGTAAAACAAATACTGTCACAGTAAAAAGACAACAAAGATGAGATGGAGTAGTCGGCCTAGCCCCAAAGTAATAGTCACATTTGTCACATAATATCTACAATTTATCTTCTGAACAACACCCATACAGTATAATTTACTATTCAAATATACAGTAAAGCTAGACTTTCAATCAAAAATGTCATTCCGTTACCTAATCTTAAAAAGAAAGATGGAGATATGCAATTTTTTCTTGCGTTTTGATAATTTTTGGCCTTACAATTGACGGGTACGTTGATATTCTTAAAACATGAAAGAATCACCTCGACAAAATCATCTGTTTGACCACTTCGTCCTTGGCATATTGAATTGGTAGGTTGCCTGTCTTGTCCTTCACATCAAACTTGGCTCCATTCTCTAGGAGATAGAACACGAAGGCCTTCTCAGGAGATAGTTCGCCCTTGTAATACTCATCAGAGATCTGCAACATACAAACAAAAACAGTTAAACTTGTCTATAAAGACCAGCCAAGGGAGACAAGAAAAGTGGTCTTTATAGGCAGGTGGTCTTTATGTACAGGTTCCTTTAGTACATGTGTTAATGAGAAACCATTTTCAAGGGCGAAAAAGGTGGTCTTTGTAGACAGATGGTCTTTCTATACAGGTGTTCATTTAAGCAGGTTTGACTGAACATGAACCTTTTTTTCTTAGACCAGTGTCGTCCATCAATAGTCAAGGTGGATGTGTATCACGGTCATATGTTTTCCTGCTTCTCGGATTCACAACATGGTAATCGCTATAATCATATGTGGTAGTAAAAATCCCCTTCCCCATCCCGCCCATATCAACACGCGAACACACACACACACACACACACAAACACACACACACACATTATTGTTCGAACTTCATTGACCAGGTGTCGGTCTCGTTGGTGTTACTTTGGTGTGACTCACCTTTCTTAGTGTATCAGTTTTCTGAACACTTTTCTCGGTCTTGTAGCATAGCTTAATAGCTCTATGGAGACACGTCTGGCCGTCAGTAGACTGGACATTGAGATCAGCTCCCTCAGAAACTAACTTCTCAATGGTAGAGGTGTGACCGTGTTCTATGGCAAGATGGATATCCCTTAAATCTTTCGGGTCGAGCTGGATAAAAGTTTATACACAGTGACAAATATTTTAAGAATATACAAAATTGCTACGAAGCACAAATTTATGTGGCCAAAAGGTCTGACTTGTGATCAAATTAAATGCAGTATTTCGATTAAATTTCAGGCACTCATCGCAACACGAAAGAGAATCTATGAAGCATGACTGAGATCTAACTTGTGTTTTATATACATGGTTACAAATATAATACTGATTATACACTAAACTTCATTTAAGTTTTTATTATGTTGCATGTATGAATTGTATGCACAAAAATAGATGAATTAGACATAAAATGTGTAAAAAAAAAACTACCTTGGAATTTGAACGGTTGATGAATAGATCAGCGATGCTTCGACACCGAAGGTTTAACGAGAGTTGTAGAGGTGTCTGGTTATCAATGTCATCAATGTCAAAGCGTGCTCCACCTGCCAGAAGAATTTTAACGACCTCAAGGTAACCATTCTGTACAGCATGGTGTAAAGGTGTCCTACCATCATTATCTTCCGTATTGACCTCAGCTCCTTGACTGATGAGATGCTTGGTGACATGAATATGTCCATTGAAAGCAGCACTGCATAATGCAGTCCAACCAGCATTATCTCCCTTATTGACCTCAGCTCCTTGACTAATGAGATACTTGATGACATCAAGATGACCCTCCTTAGTAGCACTGTGTAGCGCATTCAAACCGTGATTATCTCCCTTATTCATCTCAGCTCCTTGACCGATAAGATACTTCGTGACATCAAGATGACCACTGACGGCAGCACTGTGTAATGCGGTCATTCCGTCATCGTCTCCCTTATTCATCTCAGCTCCTTGACTGATAAGATACTTCGTGACATCAAGATGACCACTGACGGCAGCACTGTGTAATGCAGTCAAACCGCCATTATCTCCCTTATTGACATCAGCTCCTTGACTGATGAGATATTTGGTGACATCAAGATGACCCTCCTTAGCAGCAATGTATAATGCAGTCCAACCGTCATTATCTCCCTTATTGACATCAGCTCCTTGACTAATGAGATACTTGGTTACATCAAGATGATCCCCCTCAGTAGTAAAATGTAATGCAGTCCAACCGTTATTATCTCCCTTATTCACCTCAGCACCCTGACTGATGAGATACTTGGTGACATCGAGATGACCACTCAAGGCAGCAATGTTGAATGCAGTCACATCGTCATTAATTCCCTTATTGACCTCAACTCCTTGTCTGATGAGATATTTGGTAAAATGAGCATGACCATATAAGGAAGCATTGATAAATGCATTCATATTGTCATAATTTACCTTATTGATCTCATTTTCTTGACTGATGAGATATTTGGTGACATTAAGATGATAACCCACGGCAGCCAGGTGTAGTGCAGTCGCACCGTCACTATCTCCCTTATTCACCTCAGCTCCCTGACTGATGAGATATTTGGTGACATCCAAATGACCACTGGTGGCAGCAAAATGTAATGCAATCACACCGTCATTATTTCCCTTGTTGACCTCAGCTCCTTGACTGATGAAGTATTTGGTGACATTTACATGACCACCCAAGGCAGCATTAATTAATGCCTTCGTATCGTCATTAGTTCCTTTATTGACCTCTACTTCTTGACTAATAAGATATTTGGTGACATCAAGATGACCATGGTAGGCAGCAATGTGTAATGCAGTCACACCGTTATAATTTTCCTTTTCGACCTCAGCTCCTTGACTGATGAGATATTTGGTGACATTAAGATGACCACCCAAGGCAGCAATGTGTAATGCAGTCACATCGCCGTTATCTACCTTATTCACCTCAGCTCCCTGACTGATGAGATATTGGGTGACATCAAAATGACCACTGAAGGCAGTACTGTGTAATGCAGTCACACCGTCATTATTTCCCTTGTTGACCTCAGCTCCTTGACTGATGAGATATTTGGTGACATGAAGATGACCACCCAAGGCAGCCAGGTGTAGTGCAGTCACACCGTCACTATCTCCCTTATTCACCTCAGCTCCCTGACTGATGAGATATTGGGTGACATCAAAATGACCACTGAAGGCAGTACTGTGTAATGCAGTCACACCGTCATTATTTCCCTTGTTGACCTCAGCTCCTTGATTGATGAGATATTTGGTGACATTAATATGACCAACCAAGGCAGCACTGCTTAATGCAGTCCAATCGTCATAGTTTTTGCTATTCATCTCGGCTCCTTGACTGATGAGATATTGGATTACATCATAATTAACACCCTGAGCGGCACTGTATATTGCAGTCGAACCGTTATCCTTTCCTCTATTCACTTCAGCTCCTTGACTGATGAGATATTTGATGACATCAAGATGACCCTTGTTAGATGCATTGTGTAATGCAGTCAAACCTTCATTATCTCCCTTATTGACCTCTGCTCCTTGACTGATGAGATATTTGGTAACATGAAGATGACCCTCCTTAGCAGCAATGTGTAATGCATTTACACCGCCATTATCTCCCTTATAGACCTCTGCTCCAAGACTTATGAGATATTTCGCTACGTCAAGTTTTCCGCATGCTGCTGCAATAAGTAAAGGAGTCGAGCCTTTTGTATTGGCCTGATTGACTTTTGCTCCCTGACTGATGAGATATCGTACTAAATCAAGATGACCATTTTTTACAGCGCTGCCTAGTACCGAGTATCCCTCCTTGTCTTCTTTGTCCATATTTGCTCCATGACTGAGTAAAAGTTTCGATGCTTGAAGGAGTTCAAGGGATGCAGCAAGATGTAAGGGTGTGTGTCCATCTGGAGTCGCCTTCTCCACATCAGCTCCATGATTTATGAGAAACTCGATGACATTCTCCTTTTCATTCTGGACCGCCATGTGTAAGGGTGTGTTTCCATCTTGGTCTGTCTGGTTTATGTCAGAACCCTGTTTTAGCAAGTCTTCGACAATTTTGATTTTACCCCTCCTTGCTGCCTCATGAAGCTGTTTATTTATGTCCTCCATACTTGAAGAAGCACCGGTTTACCAGGCATCCTAATCTTGCACACTTCCTTGTAATCGTCTACTTCTCTCTCAGCGCTCGCCTTCGAAATGTTACGATTAAGAGTCTAAGTAGTATAGGGAAAAGTCGGGTTGCATTTTGCGTGTTACAAGCATTAGTATTCACTACACTGATTTGCTTTTTCAAATTCATAACGCATTGTGCAATTGTCATTTTTTGTCGTTTTCAATAGGTTCTAAATTCCTGTGCAGTGAACTAAATCGTAGTGCAAATAAACAACGTCATGAGAAACTCGCGAATTTGGCCGGGAAATCCTGCACTAAAACATTATTACAAAATAACGCTGATTCCTTTCCTGTAATAATTGAACTACTCTTGAAAACAAAAACAAATTATCGCTGATAATGGCACTAATATATAAGTATGGTAATGATAATGCGAAGAAGATTGAGACAAAAATCCAACTGAAGATACTCTTAATTGTGATAACAACAAAGATGACGACGACGGCGATGATTTATACAGTATTCCAAATCCAATGAGTATGGCGACCACGGTAATGGAGGCGAAAATGATTTTATAAGATGATGACGTAAATCCTAATCAAATGGTTGGTTGAAAGCGTACACATGACCAGGCATTTATTTTGCCTAACGCGTAAGTTGGGTAATGACCGGTCATTACCCAATGATAATGGCCGATCATTAACACATCTTGTTGTTGCTATCGTAACCATTGAGATTTCATCGTTTTACTTTTACTCGCGAGAATGACTGCCGCGGCATTTAAAGTGCCTACGTTTGATATGCTTTCAACTGCACAAGAGTTATTGAATGGGACTGATTCTGCTAGTACCAAGAAGAGCATAAAGTTTGGCTTTGCTAAATTTGAAGCTTTTTTAGATGTAGACTGATTAATGTATGGACATTGGCCCGAATTTAACTCATGGTTTAAACCCGTTATTTACATAAACCATGGTCTAAAGTTAGCGCAAAATAAGCGCGACACAAGTCAGAGGTCCAATCTAGACGCGCGCAAGGCAATGTAAGGCTCAATTTGCGCTTATTTTAAACCATGGGTTATGTAAATTAGGATTCAAACCATGGGTTAGAGTTAAACCTCCTTTGTGAATTCGGGCCATTGAGTTTGAGATGAGGGTCATGATTGATCCAATAAAAAGGATCCACATCATAACTTTATAAAACAAATAATACACATCATTTTGTTCGGGCATTAGTAAAATTACCCACACTCGGTACCTTTGAAAAAGTCTACCGAGGGCGTGTAAGACTTTTCCAAAGGTACCTTGTGCAGGTAATTCTTACTAATGCCCTCACTGCTGTGTATTATTTGTATACTATTTCCAGTCAACAGTATTTATCCGTTTCATTGCAGTCCATGGAACTTACATGTCTAAGCAAAATACATTTGTACGAAGTCTTCTATATGGAAGTCCCGGTTGAAGAGAAGTCAAAGTGCTGCAGTGCCCCTGTGTAAAACATTAATTTTCGGTCCTATAGCCACATTTACCGGGTATGCCTTGGACGCATCGTGCATTTTCCTTGCATGTTAAATCTGCTTCGTTGGATTGAGGCACACATACATTTGTCAATGCTTTAAAAAAAAAATTACATCGATGCATAGTTAAACATTGAATCGAGAAAGCAAGGAGGCAGAGACAGAATTGTTTACAAAATATAATTCATAGAAGGAATCAAAACGCCCCCCCCCCCCCCCGACCTCATTGGGAAAGACCAAAAGAATAGTTTGGAACTTTCGTATTTAGAAGGAAGATTCCCGGCTACAGCAAAACTCATAAACACATATTTTGTTTACACATGGGTCATCATAGCATGACCTTTAAAACACTTCCATTTTATACGGCGTTTGGAAGACACGATTAAAGGGATTACTTTGGGGAAAAGATAATCATTACGTGACTGAACATGTGTTTTCTATCATAATTTTATTTAATTCGGTTACCTTAATTTCATATGAGATGACACTGGGGATATCAGGGCATTGCCTTGATTAATAAAATGAATGCATGCGATATAAATAATATCAATAGACAAGTTCGTGAATTCATGGACATATTTTACCCACATTAAAAACTATTGCATTAGTAAGCTTCTTCTACGTCAATGGTCAGAATGGTTACAGACATTCATTTGGGAAAGCTTTGTGCTCATCACTGATCAATTTTGTAGAAAACAAAGATTTGTGCTAGCCCCTTTAACTTGTTACCTGTTCAAAATTGAATGACACATATATTTTCTCTTTGTCAATTACCTATGACAGCAGTTACCTTCTGGACTCGATTATTCCCCGCTTACATGACGTGTATCTTGTATTTCGATAAGAGGTTACTGTTCTTTATTATCTATGGTTCCATCATGAAAAGAAAATATGTACATTGTTTGGAAGGAGTGCAAAACACATTTCAAGTCTATTGTGATTTCATGCACAATTTTGTGATGATAACCCATACAGTGCCATTGAAGCACTCTTGTAAAGACCCTGCATGTAAATCACGTACATTATTCAGCCTGGTATTCTTAGAGTTAAATTCTTTTGTGATCCCCCTTTTGATTATGTGGCGCATTTTCTTTGGCATCGCTTCAAATGCTGAAGGGCTAACGATTGTGCAAGTGCACACTCCTTGAACTATATCTTCTTTGTTATTCAGTTTAGGAAAAAAACAGAATTCAAGAAGTAAAAGAGACTTCATGGCTTCCTGCATGGCTTATATCTCTTTACAATTAAAGTCAAACAAGGCATTGAACTCTTTCCTTTCGAGGAGAAAAAAAGATGTGTATAGAAATGGAATGAAATGTAGAGAGGGATGAATCACCGGTTGTTCATTTAACCAAAGGCATAGACAACATTAGAAATAAGAATATTTGAGCGATAAAAAGCTGAACTTGTAAGGAAGATTTTACAATGTCTGGCCAGGGAGATGATAGGAAGGAGTGGATTCAAGCCGCTCTCCTTTGACCTCATGCTCCAAGTTACGCGCTAATCTGCAACTGTTCACCATGTGGTGAGATAAAAGAGCGCACGCATTATCAGGATTTAGAATTCCTACATCAAAAAATGGTATCCCAGCAAATGTTCGCTGTCCCTTTCAATGACTTCTCATCCATTGTTGAATGTGTAATGAGTAGAACAAGCGAACACAAACTTTTGTAATTTTATCTTTTTTTTTCCAACTGCAAAATTACAAAAAAACACGCGAAAACACGCATTAGCTTACTTAAAGTTATCGAAGATTGTAAATCATGGATTACATGACGGGACATTAAAACATGCGCAATTAAGTGAATTATCCTAAAATATTGAGTTTATGTCAGGATCTAATTTTTCCTTTACCAACTCTGGCACATACATTTTAGGAAGGGCAGAATTATTGCAGACAGGGAGAAGCAAAAAGAGACATTGAGAAAAACGGTGAAAGGAAAATTGGCAGAAATGTGTAAAATTGAAAAGAGCAAAGAGAGAAAGAGAAATAAAAAGTAAGAAGAGAATGGAGGTAAGTGAAACCAATGCTAGAGAGATGCGTACACATTGAATGGGATAGAAAGAGAAAGAGAAAGATCGAAGGAGAAAAACTGATGATGTGGAATAGAGCAGGGAGAGGAAATTGAAAGAAAAGGAGGATTACATACTGAAGCCTCCTCTGTATTACTCTCAATCTTCTTTCATTCAATAGTTGTGCCATCTCCAGTTGGTACTTTCCTTGCTTCATGATGTCCGTCATCATTATCTAGTTATTTCAATCTATCTTCCCTCGATCTTCTTCCTTATCATGGTTACTCTTTCCCCTTTCAAACTACATTTTTTCTCTCTGTTCTTCAGTGGCCCCTTCCCAAGAGCCCTTGCTCCTTTATTTAGTCTCCTTTCTATTACATGTACTATCTCATTAATCAACCTCTTTCGTTCCATTTCTCAGGCTCTACCTCTTCCCCTCTCTCTATCTCTTTCTCTCTCTCTCTCTCTCTCTCTCTCTCTTTCTCCTCTCTCTTTCTCTCCCTGTCTGCTTTTTATTTTTTCATTACATTTACCAATCATTCTTTCGTCAACACATGTCAATGTCAACACATATCTAAATTGAAAAAGAAACTGCAATTATCCATACAGGGCTTTTATTGTTTCCAATCAACTACTAACAGTGTTTGAATAACAATAGTATTTCCTCAGAAACATTCATGCAATAAATAAACATGTTAACATCAATTTGCGTACCACAAAACGGGTGTCTGAAGATAGTGAAATACAATGGCTATTCATTGTCTGATGATTTGAAGGAGTGGTTTAAATGTATATGAATAAAAGGTTTGCAAGAAATTTTCAAACATTTATGGATTTCTTGTAAATTACTTAATTGATGTCAGTCATTTTAAAAGTAACGCTTGTGGATATTTTCTATCGTATCGTACAGTATAGGGTGCAAACTAAATTCTAATTCTAGTAATCTATTGAGATGAAATCCTGACATGATTTAAATAGGATTGTCATTATAAAAGCAAACAAACACAACACAGCAGAACTAAATATGGTGGATAGAAACGAAAAGAAAAACAAAGGAAATTGTAGAATATGTATATCATTATGTTCCGATGGCATTCAATACAATTAGTGATATCGCTATTATCACAATCAAAACAAAACACAGTCATGACCACAGGAGCATGTAGAATACAATGTATATACAAAGAAGCCTAAACAACACGAACGCATACTACATGTATTTTCAACAAAAATTATTATTCCTAACTAAATCAGAGCCGATATTATACAGAAAACCTTAATGAACTATAAAACTAATAAGAAAGATAAAGTTGGCTTTTATTTCAAAACGAGATTCAACTTCATTTTCACTATTTTCCTTGTTTGGATCCGGCAGTACGTTTCGAGGGCATTTAAACGTTTATGGGAGATTTGAAGTCTTAAAAACGTTTTGCGTTCCCTTTGGTTTCCATTTGGTTTTCCTGAAGGTTGTTGATTCGTTTTCTAATTTTAATAAGGCAAACAAAAGAACAAAATGTGTGTGTCAATCGACTTATTTCAACCAGACTATGACATGAGTGATTAAGTACTTGGATTGAGCCTTATTTTTGTTATACATGATTTGAAATCAAGAGCCTTATTACTTATGGTCATTATACGCAAAACTGTTGCAATATTACATCACTATTAGACCTAATGGTTATTGCGGCACCAAAACTCAATATAATACAAACATTACTATATATCGTCTTATGTACATGATGTTTAACATAACACTCCCGAAACGCCTTTTGTACAACCTTAATATGGCTTAATACAAATACATCCTCGGGTATGTCTTTATACTTGGTTGTTGCAGATATTCATCATAATTAAACCTTGATACATCATAATAAGTATAAATCGAGATATTGGTTCGGCAAGAGCATTGTTAAAAAAAATGTCTGGTAGTCATTGAAAAATGTTAATTGTGTTCATAGAAATATACATGGGGTTCATTGATTGCTAGGTCTAGAAATCATATTTTTCCGAATGTATTCACATCATAAATCTTCCGCCTATATAAAATTAACACAAATCAAATTTATCCTATGACACACAACTTAACATTAACCGTTATTCATATTATTCATAGCAATACAACAGAAACAGTTTTCATACAAACTTGCATTAACAAAAATATGTGCTGTTATCGTTGTTTTCTGTACATAATCGTAATACAACTAGAGATGTGTTCATACAAACCACAAAGTCGTGAAAGTGAAGCACATACTTACTGCAGTTATCAACTATAATGTACATGATAATTGCTGCAAAGGAACTGAAAAGGTTTAAAAACAACCTTGCAATAAAGAAAATATCCTCTGAAATTATTAAGCTTTAATACGCGATTGTTGTAGCCGTACTACTAGAACAGTTTTCATACAATCTCAGAAAACATATATTCAAATTATTACGTAATGTACATGATCCTTGTAGCAAAAGAACTGAAAGAGTATTCATGAATCCTTGCAATGAAGAACATAAACGTTGTAAATATTTTTTTTTATATATATATGCATGACCATTGTAGCAAAACAAGTGAAACACTAGTCACATAGGCACTACATGTATACTCACCTGTAATTATTGTCTAATATACATGAATATTCTAGCAATAAAAAATGTAACATTTTGATAACACCTTATAATTAACAATATGTTTCTTGTATTTATTACCTTATGTACATAATCCTTGTAGCAATTAACTTAAACAGTATTCATACAACAAAGAAAATGTCCTCTGTTAATATATCTTATGTACATGATTATTGTAGCAGTGCTACAGGAATTTTTTCATACAACCTTATTTGAAAGCTAATATCTACCTAAATGTTTATCTTATGTAAACGATTATCGTAGCAAGAGAACTGAAACAGTATTCACACAACCATACAATAATGAAATGTCTTATGTTATTATAATGTACATTAAAGTTGTATAAGAAACAGCATTATAATACAGCCTTACAATACAGAAAATATATTGCGTAATTATAATGTACATTAGTATTGTAGAAGTCGAAATGAAACAGCATTTATACAACCTTACAATCGAGAAAATATATTGTGCCATTATGATGTTCATCAATATTGTAATAATAGAACTGAAACAGCTTCCATTACAACCGTACAATAAAGAACATATCTTACGCAACTATAATGAATATTAGTATTGTAGTATTAGAACTGAAACAGTATTCACACAACCATACAATAATGAAAATGTCTTATGTTATTATAATGTACATTAATGTTGTATAATAGAAACAGCATTATAATACAGCCTTACAATAAAGAAAATATATATTGCGTAATTATTATGTACATTAGTACTGTAGAAGTCGAAAGGAAACAGCATTTATACAACCTTACCATCAAGAAAATGTCTTGTGTTATTATAATGTACATCAATATTGTAGTGATAGAACTGAAACAGTATTCACACAACCTTACAAAAAATGATGTATTTACTACAGTTATTATCTTATGTATATAGTAATTGTGCTAATAGAACTGAATTCTTTTCACAAAAGGGTAACACTTGAATTTGTTGGGGTTATCAATTGCTTTCTGAAATGATCGTTTTAGTAAGTTAACTAAAATATTTTTCATGCAACATTAATATAAGTAAAAATATTTCTGTAGTCGTCATGCTACGCATAATATGAATGTAGTGATAGAACTGAAACACTTTTCACACAAACTTGTCACAAAGAACATATTATTGTAGCCATTACGACGACTAAACCAAATTTGATACATCTTAAAGAGACATGACTAATGGTCATGCCATTGTATTGAAAAGGAAACTGTCGATAGGTTATTGGGACTGTTTAAAGGTAGGGTTTATCAGAACAGTTGTAAATTAAAAATGTTATTTAATCGAAATAACATAGAATTCACTCAATTTTGCAGAAGGTCGCATGAGGTGTAAACACTGTGCACGTATGTGGCTTCAATATTGATTCCAAATTTTAAAAAAATTGCGATTATTTTTATTTACACGTATTTTATCTATTCATGTCTTCTTTAAAAAGTAGGGTAGTTCATTCAGTTAAAACAAAACTGCTTTACAATTACGCCCTCACTGCTGCAACATACAAAATATATGTACAACAACAATAACAAAATAGAAGAAAAACGTTTAGCATGAAATACTAGAAGAAAAAAAATGTACAAATATAAGTGAAATATACAAACCACAACATTGCGAGAGTTACAAAAGTAAGAAATAAACTTAACAAGTAATATAGGATAAAAACCATGTGATTATAACACATTTATATTCACTTTCAAATATTCATAAAATACTCATTTTCTGTCCGATTTCCTTCAATCCCTTACTAGTCTGCTTCTCTGATTGTTCTGCTTTCTTTTAGATAAATTTAATTTCAAGGTTGGATATCCCTTCAATCATTAAGGAAAGTTAAACAGAATCATTCTCATATGTAGCTTAACAACATTACTCCCAACATCATTGGCTAGGGAAGAAAACTGCACTTCGAGAGTGCGTACATCAAGTGAATCCCTTTTCGGTCGTTGGATGATGATAAACATTGCAAGGACATATGCTTGTCTATTTCTTTGCTGATTCCCATTTTTCTCTGACTTGTGCAAAGCGCCTCTTGGAGGTGATACTCACTAAAAGGAAATAGTGAAGGCGATGACAGAAAATTAAATAGTTTGAGTATTTGGAGTGTTACTTTACAGATTACATTCAAATTGGGGGAATAAAAGAAGGAAATTCAATTATTGGAATATTTAGAAATGCCGCTCACTGATGGTTCACATAAAATATATAATATTTATAGCTGCTGTCGTTTAAAAAATTACAGCCACGGATTAAGGTAGCGCTCCTAGGGTTGGGGGCATTGTGGTACATTGGTGGCTCTAGACTATGAAACGCCAAAAGGGCAATCAAAGCCTTGGTGTTCCATATTAGCCTGACTATCATATCCAAGGTTATATCCTTGCGGGGTTCTTACAATATAAGACAAGCTTGTTCCCCCAACTTACTAAATTCCTGTCGATGTGCATTAAATGGGTACCTACCAATGCTGGGGCAGGATTCGAAATAGTTTGAGCAAATAGCAGATCGCTTCTCCGAATAATAACAGTGAAAAGCTTTTCTTATAGCGCCTTTGCCTATAGTTTAGTGCAAGAAAGTTCAAAAATATATTATCGTTGCCATCTTTTGTTAACAATATAAGGGAACCTTTTTTAATTTTCAAAACCCGAAATAGTTGATAGTACTTAATGATTCACTCAGATGTGTGGCCCAACCAAGCATTTTAAAATGCCAGATGAAGTTTATATACCTGCTCACTAGGTCGAACCTTGTCTCCAATCACACATCACCACGCCAACGCATACACACATACCCAAGAGCGCATTTTTTGGACAAAGGGCAATTAATATAGTTATTTTCTTGGATTCATTAGTGATCTATAGAACCCTGCATATCTAAGTCACACCGCCATATAACGAGTTTACACAGACTTCAAAACCGATTAATTAGTAGTCTTGGCCGTTCGGAGAAGTTTAATTTGTTGTTGGAACTTCGTCGACCAGGTGTCGGTCTCATTGGGGTTATAGCCTCCTTTGGTGAGACTCACCTTTCTTAGTGTATCAGTTTCCTGCACAATTTTCTCGGTCTTGTAACAGAGTGTAATCGAGACACGTCTGACCATCAGTTGACTGGACATTGAGATTAGCTCCCTCAGAAACTAACTTCTCAATGGTAGAGGTTTGACCTTGTTGTATGGCGAGATGGATATCCCTTAAAACATTCTGGTCGAGCTGGATAAAAGTGAATACAGAGTGACAGACTTAAGAATATACAGAAATGCTACGAAGCCCAAATTTATGTAAACAATGGTCCGGGCTAATTGTTATCAATTAAATGCAATAATTCGAGTATATTTCAGGCACTCGTGGCATAAAAGAGAGTCTATGAAACATGACTAAGGTCTTAATTGTGTTTTATATACATGCTTAAAAAATATGATTGTGATAAAAACTCTTATTTCAGTTCTTAATATTTTGCATGTAAGAACTGTATGCAACCAAATAGATGAATCAAACATAAAGTGTGTATATAAAAAAAAAATTACGTTTGAGTCGGAACGGTCGATGAATAGATCATAGATGCTTCGGTACTGAAGGATTAAGGAGAGTTGTAGAGGTGTCCTGCCGCGAATGTCCCCTATGTCAAAACGTGCTCCTCCTGCCAGAAGGACTTTAACAACCTCAAGGTAATCATTCTGAACAGCATTGTGTAAAGGCGTCACACCATCATTATTTCCCTTATTCACATCAGATCCTTGACTGATGAGAAATTCGGTGACGTTAAGATGACCATTCTGAGCAGCAATGTGTAATGCACTCAAACCGTCATTATCTCCCTCATTGACCTCCGCTCCTTGACCAATAAGACATTCGGTAACATTAAGATGACCATTCTGAGCAGCTTTGTGTAATGCACTCAAACCGTCATTATCTCCCTCATTGACCTCCGCTCCTTGACTAATGAGATACTTTGTGACATCACAATGCCCATTGTAAGCAGCTTTGTGTAATGCAGTCACGCCGCAATCAGTTTCCTCATTGACCTCAGCTCCTTTACTGATGAGATATTTGGTGACATCAATATGACCATTGGAAGCAGCAAAGCCTAATGCAGTATCACCGTCTTTATTTTCCTTATTCACGTCAGCTCCTTGACTGATGAGATATTCGGTAAAATCAAGATGACCCTTGATTGCGGCAAGGTGTAATGCAGTATTTCCGTCATTGTCGCTCTTATTTACCTCAGCTCGTTGACTAAAGAGATATTTGGTGACGTCAAGATGACCCTTAATGACAGAAAAGTGAAATGCAATCTTACCGTCTTTGTCCCCCTTATTCACTTCAGCTCCTTGACTGATGAGATATTTGGTTACATCAAGATGACCACCGACGGCAGCACTGTGTAATGCAGTCCTACCGTCATTATCTCCCTTATTCAAATCAGCTCCTTGACTAATGAGATATTTGGTGACGAGATGACTACTGAAGGCAGCACAGTGTAATGCAGTCATACCGTCTTTATCCCACTTATTGACCTCAGCTCCTTGACTGATGAGATATTTGGTCTCCTCAAGATGACCCTTAATTGCAGCAAAGTGTAATGCAGTCTTACCGTCCTTTTCCCCCTTATTCACTTCAGCTCCTTTACCGATGAGATATTTGGTGACATCAAGATGACCCTTAATTGCAGCAAAGTGAAATGCAGTCTTACCGTCCTTGTCCCCCTTATTCACTTCAGCTCCTTGACTGATGAGACATTTGGTAACATCAAGATGACCACTGACGGCAGCACTGTGTAATGCAGTCCTACCATCATTATCTTCCTTATTCAAATCATCTCCTTGACTAATGAGATATTTGGTGACAACGAGATGACCACTTCTGGCAGCACTGTGTAATGCAGTCCCACCGTTTTTGTCCCCTTTATTGACCTCAGCTCCTTGACTGATGAGATGTTCCGTGATATCAAGATGACCCTTATTTGCAGCAAGGTGTAATGCGGTCTTACCGCCTTTTTCCCCTTTATTCACTTCAGCTCCTTGACTGATGAGATATTTGGTGACATCGGAATGACCTCCGAAGGCAGCACTGTGTAATGCCGTCCAACCGGCATTATTTCCCATATTCACCTCGGCTCCTTGACTGACGAGATATTCGGTGATGGCAAGATGACCCTTCTGAGCAGCCCTGAGTAATTCAAACCAACCGTCATTATCTCCCTTATTCATCTCAGCTCCTTGACTGATCAGATATTTGGTGATATCAAGATGACAATTGTAGGCAGCACAGTGTAATGCAGTTCTGCCGTCATTATCTCCCTTATTCACCTCAGCTTCTTGACTGATGAGATATTTGGTGACATCGAAATGACCTTCGAAGGTAGCACTATGTAATGCAGTCCTCCCTTCATTATTTGCCTTATTCACTTCATCTCCTTGACTGATGAGATATTTGGTGACATCATAATGACCATTGACGGCAGCACTGTGTAATGCACTCGAACCGTAATTATCTCCCTTATTCACCTCAGCTCCTTGACTGATGAGACATTCAGTGACATCAAGATGACCATTGTGAGCAGCTTTGTGTAATGCACTCGAACCGTCATTATCTCCCTCATTGACCTCCGCTCCTTGACAAATGAGATACTTTGTTACATCACAATGCCCATTGTAAGCAGCTTTGTGTAATGCAGTCACGCCGCGATTATTTTCCTCATTGACCTCAGCTCCTTGACTGATGAGATATTTGGTGACATCATAATGACCATTGGCGGCAGCACTGTGTAAGGCAATCGAACCGTAATTATCTCCCTTATTCACATCAGCTCCTTGACTGATGAAATATTTGGTGATATCAAGATGACCTTTAATTGCAGCTAAGTGCAATGCAGTCTTACCGTCTTTGTCACCCTTATTACCCTCAGCTTCTTGACTGATAAGATATTTGGTGACATCGAGATGACCACCGAATGTAGCACTGTGTAATACAGTTCTGCCGTCTTTATCTCCCTTATTCACCTCAGCTCCTTGACTGATGAGGTATTTGGTGACATCATAATGACCATTAACAGCAGCACTGTGTAATGCAGTCGAACCGTAATTATCTTCCTTATTCGCCTCAGCTCCTTGACTGATGAGATATTTGGCAATTTCAAGATGACCACTAAAGGCAGCACGGTGTAATGCAGTCCTACCGCCATCATTTCCCTTATTTACCTCAGCTCCTTGACTGATGAGATATTTGGTGACATCGAGATGACCACCGAATGCAGCAATGTGCAATGCAGTACTTCCGTCAATTGTTGCCTTATTCACCTCATCTCCTTGACTGATTAGATATTTGGTGACGTCATAATGACCATTGACGGCAGCACTGTGTAATGCAGTCGAACCGTAAATATCTTCCTTATTCGCCTCAGCTCCTTGACTGATGAGATATTTGGCAATTTCAAGATGACCACTAAAGGCAGCACAGTGTAATGCAGTCCTACCGCCATCATTTCCCTTATTTACCTCAGCTCCTTGACTGATGAGATATTTGACGATTTCAAGATGACCACTAAAGGCAGCACGGTATAATGCAGTCCTACCGTCAACATTTCCCTTATTTACCTCAGCTCCTTGACTGATGAGATATTTGGTGATATCAAGATGACCACTGACGGCAGCAATGTGTAATGCAGTCCTACCATCATTATCTCCTTTATTCACTTCAGCCCCTCGACTGAAGAGATATTTGGTGACATCGAGATGACCTTCGAAAGCAGCAATGTGTAATGCAATCAAACCGTCTTTACTTGCTTTATTCACCTCAGCTCCTTGATTGATGAGATATTTGGTGATATCAAGATGACCACTGACGGCAGAAATGTGTAATGCAGTCCTACCGTCATTGTCTCCTTTATTCACTTCAGCTCCTCGACTGAAGATATATTTGGTAACATCAAGATGACCCTTGAATGCGACAACGTGTAATGCAGTCTGTCCGTGGTTGTCTCTCTTATTCACCTCAGCTCCTTGACTGATGAGATATTTGGTGATCTCAGGATAACCTTTAATTGCTGCATAATGTAATGCAGTCTTACCGTCTTTGTCACCTTTATTCACCTCAGCTCCTTGGCAGATCAGATATTTGGTGACTTTGAGATGACCACCGAAGGCAGCCCCGTGCAAAACAGTTCTATCGTCATCATCTGCCTTGTTCACTTCAGCTCCTTGACTGATGAGATATTTGGTGATATCAAGATGACCCTTCTGAACAACCCTGTGTAATTCAATACAACCGCCATTATCTACCTTATTCACCGCAGCTCCTTGACTGATGAGATACTTCGTGACATCAAGATGTCCACTGACGGAAGCAATATGTAATGCAGTCCTACTGTCATTATCTCCTTTGTTCACTTCAGCTCCTTGACTGATGAGATATTTGGTAACATCAAGATGACCACTATTCGAAGCACGGTGTAATGCAGTCGTACCTGTATTACTTCCCTTATTGAACTCAGCTCCTTGACTGATCAGATATTTGGTGATATCAAGATGACCTTTAATTGCAGCAAAGTGTAATGCAGTCTTACCGTCTTTGTCACCCTTATTCACCTCAGCTCCTTGACTGATGAGATATTTGGTGACATCGAGATGGCCATTGACGGCAGCATTTTCTAATGCAGTCCTACCGTCGTTATCTCCTTTATTCACTTCAGCTCCACAACTGACGAGATACTTGGTGACTCTGAGATGACCACCAAAGGCAGCACTGTGCAATACAGTCCTACCGCCTTTATCTCCTTTATTCACTTCAGCTCCACGACTGATGATATATGTGGTGACATCGAGATGACCACCTAAAGCAGCAAGATGTAATGCAGTATTGCCGTCCTTATCTCCCTTATTCACCTCAGCTCCTTGAATGATGAGATATTTGGTTACATCAAGATGACCACTGAAGGCGGCAATGTATACCGCGGTCCTACCGTTTTTAGCTCCCTTATTCACATCAGCTCCTTGACTGATGAGATATTTGGTGATATCAAGATGACCACTGAAGGCGGCAAAGTGTAACGCGGTCCTACCGTTTTTAGCTCCCTTATTCACCTCAGCTCCTTGACTGATGAGATATTTGGTGATATCAAGATGACCCTTCTGAACAACCCTGTGTAATTCAATACAACCGTCACTATCTACCTTGTTCACCTCAGCTCCTTGACTGGTGAGATACTTCGTGACATCAAGATGACCACCGACGACAGCACTGTGTAATGCGGTCATTCCGTCATCATCTCCCTTATTGACCTCAGCTCTTTGACCGATGAGATATTTCGTGACATCAAGATGACCTCTGAAGGCCGCAGTGTGTAATGCAGTCGAGCCGTTTTTATCTCCCTTATTCACATCAGCTCCTTGACTGACGAGATATTCGGTGATAACAAGATGACCCTTCTGAGCAGCCATGTGTAATTCGAACCAACCGTCATTATCTCCCTTATTCACCTCAGCTCCTTGACTGATCAGATATTTGGTGACATCGAGATGACCACCGAAGGCGGCACCGTGCAAAGCAGTTCTGCTGTCATTATCTCCCTTATTCACATCAGCTACTTGATTGATGAGATATTTGGCGACATCAAGATGACCGTTTTTTGCAGCAAAGTGAAATGCAGTCCTACCGTCTTTGTCCCCCATATTAACCTCAGCTCCTTCACTAATGAGATATTTGGTGATATCAAGATGACCCTCGAAAGCAGCATGGTGTAATGCAGCCCTACTGTCATTATTTCCCTTATTGACCTCAGCTCCTTGACTGATAAGATATTTAGTGATATTAAGATGACCCTTCTGAGCAGCCCAATGTAGTTCAAACCAACCGTTATCATCTCCCTTATTGATCTCAGCTCCTTGACTAATGAGATATTTGGTGAAAACGAGATGACCACTGAAGGCAGCACTGTGTAATGCAGACCTACCGTCATTATTTGCCTGATTCACCTCAGCTCCTTGACTGATCAGATATTTCGCGACATCAAGATGACCTCTGAAGACCGCAGTGTGTAATGCAGTATCACCGTTATTATCCCCCTTATTCTCCTCAGCTCCTTGACTGATGAGATATTTGGTGATATCAAGATGACCACAGAAGGCAGCACGTTGTAATGCAGTCCTACCGTCATAATTTCCCTTATTCACCTCAGCTCCCTGACTGATGAGATATTTGGCGACATCATAGAGTCCGCTACAGGCGGCAATGTGAAATGCAGTCCAACCCTTATTATCGCTCTTATTTACATCTGCTCCTTGACTGATGAGATATTTGGTGACATCAAGATGACCATTCAAGACAGCTTTGTGTAATGCAGTTGTACCGTCATTTTCTCCTTTATTCACTTCAGCTCCTTGACTGATAAGATATTTGGTGACATCACAGTGACCACTGAAGGCAGCACTGTGTAAGGCAGTCCAACCATCTTCATCTGTCGTATTCACCTCAGCTCCTTGTCTGATGAGATATTTGATGACAACGAGATGATCACTGAAGGTAGCACTGTGTAATGCAGTCCTACCGTCATTATCTCCCTTATTCACCTCAGCTCCTTGTCTGATGAGATATTTGATGACAACGAGATGATCACTGAAGGTAGCACTGTGTAATGCAGTCCTACCGTCTTTATTTGCCTTATTGATCTCAGCTCCTTGACTGATGAGATATTTCGTGATGTTAAGATGACCCTTCTCAGCAGCCCTGTGTAATTCAGTCCAACCGTCTTTGTCTCCCTTATTCATCTCAGCTCCATGACTGATGAGATACTTTGTGACATCAACATGTCCATTGAAGGATGATCTGTGCAATCCAGTTCTACCTTCATTATCTCCCTTATTGACCTCAGCTCCTTGACTAATGAGATATTTGGTAACATCGAGATGACCACTGAAGGCAGCATTGTGTAATGCAGTCCTACCGTCATTATTCGCCTTATTCACCTCAGCTCCTACACTTATCAGAAATTTCACTATATTAAGTCTACCGTAACTTGCTGCAATTTGTAAAGAAGTCATGGCTTTAGTACTTCCCTGATTCCCTTCTGCTCCCTCACTGATAAAGATTCGTATTATATCTTGATGACTATCCTTGCATCGATGTATAATGCAGAGTAGCGTCCTTGTCTTCTTTGACCATACTAGCCACTTTCATTGCTTTAAGACGTCTGAGTGATGCAGCAAGATGTAAGGGTGTTTGTCCATCCGGATCCAGTCGCCTTCTTTTCATCAGCTCTATCAGGTTTATGATATACTCAATGACATTCTTCTGGTCTCTCTGGTTTGTGTTAGAACCCCGTTTTAGAAATTTTGTTTACGCTTTTCATTTTATCCCTCAATACTGCATCGCGGATCTCTGGTATACTTCACACATATTTGTTAATGTATCGCGGCATCACTAGATCAGAAAGTTGTTTGGTCGAAGAGAATTAAATCGTAGATTCTTTCCCTGTGATCATCTGTTAAACTGCCATTACTTTACACTATTGTGTAACAAGATAATACCTAGAGTAACAGTAGATTCGTTTGAATCTCGACCTGTTTTGCTCTATATGCACAGGCAAGCTTAATATATCAAAATTGTTAACCGCTTTAAGCAAATAAAAAGTTAATGATGAACACGATAAAGTTACTGACAATTAATGAATGACAAATCCGGAAAGAAGTGATAAAAGAATCAAAGTTTAGATTCATAACTCTTTGCAAACATCAATATGAAGCAACACACTATCTACTTTTTTCTTGAGGGGGGGGGGGGGTAGTCAAACCCGGGAGCCTATAAAATTGGATTTTGTTTCATATTTCACTCATCGCTTTTTAGGTCTAATTAGGTAATGGATTTTTGTTGTTGCTTTTGTTGTTGCTTTTGTTGTTGCTTTTGTTGTTTATTCATCATTTCTATAAAAGTTACATTAAACTTTCAAATTCAGTGTAAGCAGGTACGTTGTACAGTGACTTCGAGTAAACACCGAAAAGGTGAATTCCTCCAGCAGCAGATAAAGTTGAAACTACATTGTGATAAAAAAAGATGCAATACATTTATACCGACTTTGCAATTGCTCACGTTTTAACCCGTTGGCTACTGAATTATCTTATTCCCATAGGCTTAACACAGGGACCACCAGGTTCACGTAAGCAAAGGGTTAATAATCTCCCACACAGTCCTGATATACAAAATATATATGCTTCTTTAGGTATATAGTTCCTCATGGGAATGATGAGTCGTGTTGCCCCCTCCCAACCTCCCTCCGTCCTGGCCTATATCCTATCGTATATATATAGAAGGAATTAATAGTAGTATATTTTGGTCAGTTTGAAGTTCATGTACATTTTATTTAAAGGTCTGCTATAATATCAAATGAACAATATAGTTATAAACGCTCATTTTTATTCTCGATTCCTAAATATACTACCGAATATATAACCCACACTTGATACATGTTCTCATCAGAATTCAAATAATGCATAACAGTAGGCCTACATAAATCACCAGGTTCTTCAGAAAATGGCAACTCGTATTTTCTGTAGGTGTCAAGATAAAACATAATGATCAGGAGTGCTTCTAGAAGAGTATATATATAAGTGCGAGAATTCTCAACTCTGACATGATCTTCACGCCTATATAAACCTTTTTTTCGAGGGGGTGGTACGTCCCCTCGATTTCTTTCAAGCGTCCCCCTACCCCAGAACCGCTACCGCTTATGTTGACATTTGTGTCGTATCTGAACGTATCTGCAGTATACTAATTGAACTTTCGTCAATGACAGATTAGATGATTATGCCTAATCTATTAATTCATATCAATAACTTGAGTACCGCGTCCATATCAGTATGTAGGCTATGCAATGCTGTCTTTGATGAGTAATTTGTCAAAGTTGTTTTTGAAGTAGCTTATAGTGGTAATATTGTGTGCACATAATATTCTCCAATCATGCTTGCGAAACTGTTAGGTAATAAAGGCCTGGACCCTATTTCATAAATTAAGTATCAATAACAACAGCCACTGATCTATTCACAATTTTCTTAAAGCCCATCAAATGTAAGTATAGTTTATAACAATGATTGTAGGCCTACCTTACAGAAACTACATTTATGACACGGGGCCCTGTGAAGCCAAATAGAATGATACACCTATATCACAGTCTTCTGATATATTACAATATGTGTCTTTTCATGGAGGCTATACGCTTATTATATTAGGGGAGATCTTCATTTGTATTTTAAATTTCTGTGACTTCTTTCAATTTAATACAGTACGAAAAGATTAGAATATTATGATGTGCGCGCGTGAGTGTGTGTTCGTGTATGTGCGTGATTAACTGGTTGGTTCGGTCGAAATAAATATTAGAAAGTTATACATTTTTGAACTTGCGATAAAACACAAATTGGCACCTCCTTGACATATCTTGTGAGGTTCCCTCCCATTCTAAAAGATCATCAGGAATGTCTATCTTCCCTAAATAAATGGTTCAATTACACATGTAGGCATATCCTAAATGTAATTAATGCAATACATGTGTATGTTTCTATACAATGCCAGTATAAAACATATATTTCCAGTCATCATTAACTAAGAAAATGAAAGTAGATGTATATGAAATTCTGTACGGAGCGAATTGAATTGAAGAGGACCTCGCAAGATGCGTCACAGGGTTTTCGATTTGTGTTTCACTGACAACTATACAAATTCATAACTTTCCTACTTTTAATCGGATATTGCTCAAACTTTCACTAATCTGTTGTTCTTGATGTTCCGCTTTCATTAAAGGTAATTGAAGGGGAAATAGCAAATCGGCGGATTGTAGTCAAGAAACATTTTTTTAAAGATAAAGTAATATCAGTCTTGAGAGGGAGCTATACAAGATAAAGAGTTTATTATTAATAATTTAATATTTAATTTAATAACTTTGTATTACCTTTTATACCAGCTAATTATATGGGTGAACTTCCCCTTTAAAGCCTATCTGGCTTTGGCATGGAGGGATTACACCTCCCTGCGAGGTCACTGACAGGTGGTTATCTCATCAAATTAGTAACATTGTGTTGTAACTTAAGAAAACAATTTGTACATTAAAAAAAACAATACATGACGCAAATATCCCTCTCTTTAATTGACTTTTCACAAAGTACGATAGAACTGCATAAGTTATCTAGAGAGTCTTCGTTTTATTTCATTTTCAGGGAGAAAACATATGTGTTTTACAAACGATAGGTAACTACATAGAATATGATCGCAAATGTTTTCGAAAAAACAACCTAAGGCAGTGTTAAAGATAAAGTTGAGTTCTGGTCATGCGATTGCATTGTGAAAAAAAGGTGTGGAATGGATCAGAAAAAGTTGATCATGTAGCATGTAAGTATTGGTGTGTACTGCAAGGTTCTATAGTCATCAAAATCATAATAAATTTGGTAAAGTAACAAGCACTGTACACAGAAAGATGTATATGGGACTACACAATGGTGTCGGGCGGGTTACCAACCTTGATTTCCTTATCTTTCTATGCTCATTACTCAGCCAGTATACATTTTCTACCAAAATTGTTTGGCAAATGACATTTATTTGTAATCTTGAACATTCAGTGTAAGTTTCGTTTGATTATGTGAGAATTGTTATTTTTATCTTTTTTACCAGAACTCAAGTTTATCTTTAACAGGATTGTGCGTCACATACATGTATTAAAACGTGTGAACTTGACACTGAAGTATGACGTAATCCGAACATGATTTCTATCCAAGGGATTTACAACAGGGACCCGTTTCACAAAGCCTTTTTTCAATGACAAATGACAAATACCAGTGACAAATCTGCTGATAACCAATCAGAAGCAAGGATTTCAGTAGCTTTTAACAAAAAATGTCATATGTCACTGATGACCAGTTCTGTGAAACACCCCCTGGTATCAAATTCGCCCTTGAGTTGATTTGTCAAAAATAGTTGTGATCGTGTTATAGCTGCGTACAAAATATATAAATCGCATAAAGGAGACTCTTCAATACTAACATATTTGTATCCGCAAGTTAAAAAGAAATGATACATAATATACAAAATAATAATACACATCAGTGGGGGCATTAGTAAGAATTACCCACACGAGGTACCTTTGGAACAGTCTAACACGCCCGAGGCGATAGTCGAGGGTGTTTGGACTGTTTTGAAGGTACCAAGTGTGGGTAATTTTACTAATGCCGGAACAAAATGATGTGTTTTATTTCTTTTATAACATGATTTTGATAATTACCGTTCATTACCATTGGATAATGAGTGGTCATTATCCAAATTACGCGTTATTCAAAATAAATGCCTGGCCATGCACGTGGACGCTTTCAACCAATCATTTGATTATGATCCACGTCATCATCTTATAAAATCAATGAATGAAATTTCGGACAGAACTGAGTTCTAAATAAAGCATTAATAAGACGTCATAATTTTAAGCGCCCTCAGTTTTCCCTTTCTCCCTGTAATAAAAACACAGCATTATGATTGTGAACAATGTAATAACAACATTTGGAAGATCTTCGTAGTGTGGATAGAATCGGTATTAAAAGCATCGCGTCTACCCTTTGAGATATATTCATTGACAATAGATAAAAGTTAATATATTTTCAGAACTTTACTAATCAATCTAATGAGTCACAGAGATTGATCAATAACGTTACGAGAAGATATAAACGTTATCTAGCAAGAATATTTCATATTCTCACAATCCATTCATGAAAATAGTTAAGAAAAAAAGTTTTCAAACTTGAAACATTATCCCCTTTTCTATAAGGGGTACACCTTAGCTTGAGATGTGGTGATTGATTTCATATTTCGATGGAGAAATGGCTTAAGATGCAATATGCTGTATATTTGGACCTAAAAATGTCAAGTTTGTTTGTTTGTTTTTATTTCCGAAATCCAAATATACATGTACATACAAGTTTTAAAAACATACATTTAAAACACATTTCAAATGATAACGGAAAGTAAGAAAATGACTTGTGTTAAATTCAAATTCAAATCAAATCATTTATTTCCAAATTCAACATCAGTTAAAAACAATGTGTAAAAAACAGTCAATAGGCAATAAAAACATTGTAAAACTATGACATTTCAATCAAACGATTAAGAAGAAGACAAATCAAAACAAGTATAGCAATAAAAGAGAAACAAGGTATAGGCTACATTAAAAACATAAGTGGATAATTGGAAAATGGTGTACACAATAAAAGCCAGGTTTTTGACTTGTTGGGGGTGTGTTCACTTAGTTTTTGCATTTGTTTGTTTTTACATTATTATTATAAAAATTAGATATCGGTCGAACAATACATAAAACGTATAGACAAACGGTTGGATAGCCCATTTCAGGACCATTTTCAAAATGGTCGTGTTCTTCCATGGGGTCCAAAGCAAAACGTCAAATTAATTTACATACAATATCAATTTTTGATCATAGTAATTTACCAATTACAATTTACCATTTAAAGTAACAGTGACTGCCCGGATTCATATTAACTAAAAACTTCAAATAATAATTTTAGACAACTATGACCAAGTCTTTTGCACGTGGGTAGGGATGATTAGCTCCATTTCATCGTTTGTTTTAGTTTTTGTTTCATTCAACATTTATAAATTGTTTACCAAAACATTTGGCAGATATCATTTATCACCATAGAGATTGAGTGTAGGTTCCTAAGGATTATCTGAGAATCTATTTTTCCTTATTACCGTACCTCAAGACTGTAGGCTTATATTGAATGAGTTTTTCTGTCATTTTCATTCTCTTGCTACAGCACATGTCATGTAGGGAACAGGGTTCCTTGATATACCCAATACTCCTTCAAAAGAAAGAGTCGGTGAGTCGTCAGGTTTCTTGAAAGTGAATCGGTGAAGGAGGCTTGTGAAACCCAAGAATGTTTCCATCCGGGCTAGCTGCTCTCCGATACAGACACGGCGACCTGGGGATTATATGAACAATGATAATGGGAGAGAGAGAGGGGGAGTGAAAGAGAGAGGGATAGAGAGAGAGAGCGGGAAAGAGGAGGAGGAGAGAGAGAAAAAAAAGGGGGGGAGAGAGAGAGAGCGAGAGAGAGGGGGAGGGGGAGGGGATGACGGACAAGGTGAAATAAATTGGATTTATTAATGAATAATTGCACAAATTGAATGTTACCATCATCGTCAGCGTTTTCCGTTTTACGAGGGGAAACATGCAATGATGACACTCCCATCCTCCACTTCTTCTTGCCTCGAGCTTCCTGTTCAATAAACCAACCTTACACCGTGAGGGCGTTTAATAAAAAACTTGTCATCAGTGACAAATGACAGTTTTTATTATAAGCTGCTGTAATCCTTGCTTCTGATTGGTTATCAGCAGATTTGTCACTGATTTTTGTCATTTGTCATTGAAAAAGGGCTTTGTGAAACGGGCCTCATATCTTTCCATGAAATCTTCGAGCTCCCTCTTAATGCCATCAACTTCCAGTTCACATGCTCTTCTCACATGTTCATCATCCCCTCTTCTCAACACAATGACCCATCATCCCAATACACTTCTCTTTACCACTTCCACCACAGTTTCTTCCAGACCCCACAATTCCATGAGCTCTCTTGTGTTCTAAAATCGCACAGTTTCACACCGCACATCTTCCGAATTATGGTTCTTTCTCTTCTCCTCAGTATACCCTCTTCTACTGCCTTCACATTCCTGGGGGTGTTTTACAAAACTTGTCATCAGTGACAAATGACAGTTTTTGTTATAAGCTACTGAAATCCTCGCTTCTGATTGGTTATCAGCAGACATTGTTATTGATTATTGTCAGTTGTCATTGAAAAAAGACTTTGTGAAACGCCCCCAGGTTTCTGAACCATATACAATCGCTGTTCTAACACAAGCATTACAAATCTTGCCTTGTATTCTCATCATAAACCTTCTACTAGTTAGGATCGGGGCCAGCTCATTTAACTCCATCCACCCCAATCTGCATCTTCTTGCCACCGCAATCTCACACCCACCACCACTGTAGCCTTTTGGCCAAGGTCTCGTGACTCTGGCTATTTTCCACCTAAATCAGCGGCTGAGATGAGTCAAGAGACCCAGGGTGAACGCGCGATCGAGTGGCGTTAGCCGCCACTCGCTCTGCAGCCGTTCACTCGGGTTTTCGCGATTAGTCTCTTTTTAGTCGCTCGGCGTCTATCAGACATGCAGCCTTGTCTAAAGGCTACCACTACTGTTGATTGTATCCCAAAGTTAAAAATAAACCCATCAACCCTCTCAACATCTCATATATACTATGTACATCCCTTCTAGCTCCTCCACTACTCAATTAAAGGGAATGGGTCATGGCAAATACTGGTTATCGCCGTCTACGTCTTATTTTGGACAACTGCACGTTATCGAAAGGGACTTGATTAACTGGGTCAGCGTGCGCTAAACCGGGTCAGTGCGCATTAGCGTTGGCGAAACAGACGACTCCTCACGCTTCGGTTTTGCATATATTGCACGCACGCGAATGCTGCGGTCGCATCGTCCGTAGTCGTATTACCCGATTGGCCCCGGGTAGGGCCACGGGAAAGACACATAGTCTAGTCATGACACACTCCCTTTAATAATCTGTCTGCATTTCTTGCCCTAAAAAGTCTTAGCCATTATGTTGGTAATTTTCTTGTTTTTATATCAAAATGAAACATGCCAGTTGGTCATTGGGCTTAATTTTACATCATCAAAAGTTTGATAAAGCAGGTTGTATTGGTCTTTTGTCCGAGAGGATATATTATGTGTTTCGTAATACTTCTCACGAAACGAATAACTGCCAATAGACTTGTCTTACCAGTGCTGAAGAAGATGAGTTCATCTCTCTTGATAAGCTCTCCATCTGCGGTCAGAAACCTCTCAGGTTCGAAGGCCCCAGAGTCTTTCCAAAGCTCCTCGCTATTCAGCACCTCGAAAATGTTGGACACAATGATGGCGCCCTTCGGTATGGTGTAGCCTCGTATGGTGGTATCCGCAGCAGCCACATGGGGCACACCTAGTGGGACTACCACACCCTTCCGTTGGACCTTGGACAAATAAAAATCCGGATTACAACCAAAAAAACTCTGATAAACAAAACAATAAATTAGTTTATGTTTACTTAAGGAATTAAAGATTGAATTAATGGAGGGGGTCATGTGCCAGTTGTCCACCGCGGTGGAAATACTGTCCATATGTACCCCCCCCCCCCCATCCCGTGTCTCTCATCCCTATGTTCACCCAATGACTTAAAGGTACTATGTCCCATTTCCAGGCCCAAACAAATGAAAAGGTTAAATTCCAAAGGCATTTGAAAGACAATACTAATTTAAAACTTCCCTAAAAAAAGGGGCTTGAAGTGAGAAAATAACGACTATTAGTTTGTCGAATCGACTTAGGAGCTATAGAGCCAGTGAGTAATAGTCTGATTTTTGGACCATTGTTACCGAATGGTCGTACGTTTTATGCTGCGCAAAGATTCAATCAGTTTAATTTTGGCCATTACAAGAAGTAAGTTATTGATGTAGACAAATGCTCATGTACCCTTTACAGGTCATTCTATGTATGTTATTACCAAAGATGAAAAAAGCCAGTCAGTCACTCAATCGTGTCCGATAGTGAAGTCTAGCAAGTAAACAGGTTTCCTTGCATAATTTAAATATTAGGACACTGCCAACTTTTGAATTTCACAGATAGGCATACATGACATATTCACAATTCCTTCAAAGTCCTACAGAATTTGATGTTGGCTGCTAAAGGGACATAGTATCTTTAAGGCAAGTATCTGGTATGCCAAGATGTCCTTTCGTCTCCCGAAGCCGAACCCGTACTTATTCCTTGGGGATACAGAGATGGTAGGAAACATCATTATGAGCATTGATTAGATATCCCGTTCTCTTCAAGTTGATTACATGTTGTTGTTGTTGTTGTTGTTATTTATTTATTTATTTATTATTATTATTTTCTTTTTTTTTTGGGGGGGGGGCGGTTGTTGTAATACCTTTCAAGGAATAATTTAAATGGCAGCCGCTTTCTTAAGGAAGAGGGGGATCCGGTTTTGTCAAGTGGGCGGGGATCCCCTCCCCTTCTTTTTCTCCCTCTAATTTGAAACAAAATAACTTAAGATCTACCTCTAAGATAACGGCATTGGTGTAGGGAAGATCTTTGATATCATCCAGCCTTGGGATTCGTTCTCTGCCAACCACGTGATCAAGTTCATCTTGAACACGTGACTGAACCTGTGGGTAGGCCATCATGTAGAGGATGCACCACTTTAGGGTAGTAGTTGTCGTGTCAGACCCAGCGGAGAAGAGGTCGGCGATACAAACGGTTAAATTGAGTTTGGTGAATGAAGAAACTGTGTCCTGAAAGCAAACGATAGAAAGAATACACCAGTTTACGGTTATGGGCGCCATTTTAATTTACTAGTAAACAAACCAAATGACCTCTAGAGGCCAGTGGTTTGTGCGTAAATTAAGATTGCGCCAATGCAAATTATGATGACATCACTGCCTGCGCGCTGCGTTGTGCGCGCACATCATCATTTGCATGGGCGCAATCTTAATTTACACATAAACCACTGACCTCTAGAGGTCATTTGGTGTGTTTACTTGTAAATTAAAATATTGCCCATGTCTGCGCATGCGCACTGTTGTAACCGTAAACTGGTGTATTGCCTTTGATAACGATTGGGTAATAATGCCGCCTGAAGAGAACATACAATTTTCTGGTGAAAATTGCAAAACGTGTCACAAACAGAATTGTAACAGGTGATTTGGATAGCATCTCATAATTCACAAGACATGACATATTTTTCACACTTTGAATTTATTTCTTCTGATTTTGTGCAAGTATCCACAGTGAATAATGCAATAATACATGTTGGATGCAGAAACACTTTAATAGTACGGACTTTGTGGACAAACTTTGGTTGTCCCGTGAATTATACATCCTTCTTTAACTTTTATCATGCCACATGGCTAATCCCCATTGTGCCAAGCCCCAAATCACCCAGTGCCAAGTTTATATTGAGATAATCTGATTAACGCGATGGTTCTACTATAGATAGCGCGTGTAAAACACACATCACACTACAACTAGCATGAACAATAATTGCTACTACGAATGTGTGCACGCACGCACATGGCAGCATAGCAATGGTTTTCTCGCATGTACAAAACACTATAACGATAGCGTGCATGCAGACTTATGGCAGGCTATGAGTTAAAAACATGTTGGTCCTACGTCCCATTACAAAGTTGAGGGCGGGAGTAAGTTTTAGGGTAAAGGTGAATTATAAGGTTAGGTTCAGTGTTAGGATTGGACCAACGAAAAGCAGAACAAATTGAACGTATAGGAACCATAAATCGCATGACCACTGTAACAAAAAATTGTAGAATGTAAACGCATTTATCTAAGTTGTTGGTACGTTTATGCTCAACTTTTTTTGGCCAGAATGAGGCACTTGTTACGCGTTTAGTTCAAAACACGGTTGCATCCTTTCTCATTTTTGTAGAATCACCGAAAAACGGCGATCGGTAACTTACAAAAAGGATCGGCGATTCTGCAAAATCATTTGTAAACGCGTTTAAATGGGGTCAACGTAGCTTGCGCAGTGCAGGTTTGCGAATCAGGCTGCAGAGCCAAAATCGTGCCTGGAGGAGCCAGAGGAGTGAGCATAAACAGTACACCGTATAACTGCGATTACGATGAGCGTTTACGATGAGCGTTTCAAATCTCTCATTCTGTCTACAAAATTGAGCATAAACGCACTCTTTTGCTTTTACTCACCTTGGTTTCATCCAACTTATTGAGGTACTGGTCGATGAAATCCCTCTGGCTATCTGGATCCCGATTCTTTTCATGAGACTCAATCTGAGACTGGATGAAGGCGGTGAAGGTCCGAATGTTGTCTGTGAAGAGCTTCATTTTACCAAACGGAATCTTGGAAATACCAGGAATTGGCAGAAACACAAACGATCCGCCCCCTCCTGCCAATTGTACATTCATGTTCACCAGGTCCAAAATCTATATTAGAGGAAATAAGAATAATGTCTTAGGCTTAGAATGATGTCTGTGACAATGAGGAGAACAAAGCTCTTACTGTCTTATATAAAAAGTTGGAGGAACCTGAAATAACGCCCGGAAGCAAAAATATGCCCAAGTCTAAATCGATTTTTTTTTCTAGAAAGGTTATTGCGTTAGGGAGTGAGGGGAACAGAGGGAAGGAGCAAATGACGAAAGGGAGGGAAAGAGAGAGAGAGAGAGAGATAGAGAGAGAGAGGGAGAGAGATAATATGGGTGACATAGAGTCCGCCTTTAAACCATTTTGACTAAAATTGATTATCTTTAAAGGGAGTGTATCATTGGAAATAGTGGTTAACGCCATCTACGTTTTCTTTTGGATAACTGCACGTAGACGAATGGACTTGATTAAAGTCACATAGAAGTCAGCTCTCATGGGGAATTCGACACCGTTCGGGTGTTTACCCAATAACAGGTGTTGTCAATAACCAGGGTTAGCCTTGAGTTTTATTACCATTAGACCTTATGTAATGCTTTGCTTTTCCTTCGCCCGAGAAATCTCCGAGCATGCTCCGAGAGACTAGGGGGTAATTCTTGACTGGCCACCGGGTTTGCTGTGTGCAGATTTGTACTCCCATTAATGGTATTTCCACCAAGTCTGGTGTCAGCGAATTACGACCTTCTGCACATGGAAACTGACTACCCACTACCTTTAACTGGGTCAGTGCGCGCTAAACTGGGTCAGCGCGCTAGCGTTCACGAAACAGACCGAAGTTCACGCTTCTGTTTCGCGTATGTTGCACGCACGTGAAATGCTGCGGCCGCGTCGTCCGTAGTCGTATTATACCCGATTGGCCCCGAGTAGGGCCACGGGGAAAGACACACAAGGGGCTTTTACATGTACACGACGAGAACGTGGACCGCCACGTGTGACATCCTTTTAAGGTAATGTGACGTCCTTTTAAGGCACTGCCGGGCACGGCCCAGTGCCTTAACACAATGTCACACGCGGCAGTCCACGCTCTCGTCGTGTAAATCTAAAAGTCCATATAGTCTCGTCATGATACACTCCCTTTAATATGAATTCATAAACTGTCATTCAAGTACTGATGTGACAATCCACAGGGATTGTCAGTGAAAGTCAGGATGATACACATTCAGCTTACTTTGTTGAACGCGGCGTCGTCGTATGTGTACTGTGTGCCGAAGACAATAGAGCAAATGACGTTGGAAATGGCTTGCATAAAGTGAGTGCTGGGGTCAAAAGGAGAACCTTTCTTTTCTTTGATGACTGAGCAAAGCTGGGTCATCTCGGCTGCTACGGTATCCTCATAGCTCTTCTTACCAACGCCAAGACTCCGGAATACAGAGTGGGTGAACTTACGCTGCTCCTTCCAGACTTCTCCGATAGAAAGTACAATACCTTTAGAAGATACCAAACATGGAGTTTATCATGATGGCGCTAGGATTGTCATGGTTATATATATATATCATAATTCAATCTGACCACAAAAAAAAAATACAAAAGAAGAGTAGTGGATTAGTGACGGGGCTTTAAAGATACTGTGTCCCTTTTACAGCCAACATCGAATTATGGAGAACTTTGCAGGAATTATGAATATGTCATGTATGTCCTATCTGTGAGATTTAAACGTTAGCAATGTCCTAATATTCAAATTATACAAGGAAACCCGTTGATTTGCTAGACTCCACTGTCAGTCACTATAAAGTGACTAACTGGCTTTTGTTCCTTATTTTATAGGAATAACATACATAAAATGAGCTGTTAAGTGTGCATGAGCATTTGTCTACATCAATAACCCACTTCAAGTAATGGCCAAAATTAAACTGATTGAATCTTTGCGCAGCATAAAGCGTAAGACCATTCAGTACAATGGTCTGAAAATCAGACTATTACTTAATGGCTCTTTAGCTCTTAAGTCGATATGACAACTAATAATCGTTATTTTCCCACTTAAAGACATTTTCAAGCCCCCCCCCCCCTTTTTTTATGGAAGTTCTAATTTAGTATTATCTTTCAAATGCAGTTGGAATTTAACCTTTTCATTTTTTGGCCTGCAAATGGGACATAGTACCTTTAAGCATGGACCTATTACGGATGGACATTCAACGTGATTTTTTTTTTTGATCCAATGATAGTCGCCGCCTTCTGATTATGTGCATCTTAATGTGAACATTCAGCTATTCTAACAATACGACTGCGTAAGCATTTTCGGTCATTGACAAAGGAGCAGTTTCCCTCTCTTGGGTTTTGTTTGGATGGTGTGCTCTGTAAGAGTGTGTCTTATTATGAAAGCATCCCCAATGGGGAGCAGCAAAGTTGAAAAGCAGACGATTTTGGTGATATGAAATGTATTATTACTGATTCACACACTTTCGCACACACCCATGACCTTATAAAACAGTTAGAATGCCATGATCTTTATAAGCACTGTGCTTTGTAACTCTGGAATATTATGAGGAAATAGGGGGAAACGGGATTTTAAATCACAACCCCAAAATCCAAAAATAACCTCTTACTTGTTTTTCAAAATAAAATACATGTACAGTACACGGAACAGTAATTTCCGATTATAAGTCAGAACTGCACATTGATTTTCCATGATTTAGGCGAGTTGTTATCTTCTGCGCATGTAGATTAACATGTGTAAAATCACTATCTTGATTCTGTCCCGGCTTTTTGGTGGTGCCCATCATGAGATCAAAGTGACGAAACATGTACGGAATGTTATTGAGATGACATTGACGGAGACAATCACAATGAATTTGTTAAGAAAACGATGAATGTTCATCCGTAATGGGTCCATGCTTTAAAGGTCCTATGTCCCATTTGCAGGCCCAAAAAATGAAAAAGTTAAATTCCAACTGCATTTGAAAGATAATACTAATTTAGAACTTCCCAAAAAATGTGGGGCTTGAAAATGTTTTCAAATGGGAAAATAACGACTATTAGTTGTCAAATCGACTTTAGGGCTATAGAGCCCAAAAGTAATAGTCTTGATTTTCAGACAATTGTACCGAATGGTCATACGTTTTATGCTGCGCAAAGATTCAATCAGTTCAATCTTGGCCATCACAAGAAGTGGGTTATTGATGTAGACAAATGCTCATGTACCCTTTACAACTCTTGTCATGTATGTTATTACCAAAGAAGAAAAAAGCCAGTCAGTCACTCAATAGTGTCTGACAGTAAAGTCTAGCAAGTAAACGGGTTTCCTTGCATAATTTGAACATGAGGACACTGCTAACGTTTAAATTTTACAGATAGGACATACATGACATATTCATAATTCCTGCAAAGTTGTACAGCATTTGAGGTTGGCTGCAAAAGGAACATAGTACCTTTAAGAGAGGTTCGCAAGATCCCTTGATGATGTTCGTTTATTTATTTTTATATTTTCCTTTCAGGAGACGTTTTCGTTTCTATATTTAAGAAAAGAAGTTAAGCTAATTATGGTGAATACTCGGATGGATCTCGTCATTTCCATTCGAGGTATGGGAGTTCCTTTGATACTCAAAATTATTATACGAAGTGCTATCCTCCATTGCACTGGAATAAGCGAGTTCATGGTTGCAGTCTGAGCATGAGCAGATCAAGGTCATTGCAGAACAAATTGTGAAATACGCGAAGACGAAATACATGGAGACGAAATACTGGATACGTGCTCATGAAAGTTATGTAATCGTTATTCATTCTTGCACATTCAGTGCACTCAATGATACACAGGTGGAAGTATTTTTTCAAAAGGGGAAAACAAAGGCTATAACATAGCACCTACATCGATGTAGGAGTGCCTATGTCAAAGAGTACAAAGTGGGGCCTTTCCACTATATGTTGAAGATCTGTGAATTTTCGGGGTCATTTGGGACATGTGCTAACCGTGAACGGGTCTATTGTATTAAATCCTTACCGCTGTTCTTTAATCCCATTATTTCTTGAAGTATTCGGCTGTTCAGTCGATCTTGGAGATCGGGATGACGAAAGGCTTCGAAGATGACTGGGTAGGAGTTGAGGATGATGATCGGCTTTGGACCAACGTAGAAGGATACCATCTCACCGTACTTCTTGGACCATGATGCGAAGAGAGCAAGAGGATTCGACCCACCCCTGCGATTAACAGGAAATTATTGCAAAATATATTTCGGCAACGGAGTCAAAATTTGAAGAATATGGTAGAAAATACGATATGGACATGAGAAATAGAAGGGGCAGTGAGAGAGAGAGAGAGAGAGAGAGAGAGAGAGAGAGAGAGAGAAAGAGAGAGAGAGAGAGAGATGGTGAGAGGGGAAAGATATTTAAATAGATAGGTAGCTAGAGAGAGAGAGAGAGAGAGGGTGTGTGTGTGTGTGTGTGTGTGTATGTGTGAGAAATGAGGGAGAGAGAGAGAGAGAGGGAGAGAGATGGGAGATGGGAAAGGGTCTAATAGTTGTAGCTGAAGGAGTTGGATTGATTGAAAATGGACTTAAGATAAAGAGAGAGAGGGGGAGATCGAGAGAGAGAGAGAGAGAGAGAGAGAGAGACAGAGAGAGAGAGAGACAGAGAGAGAGAGAGAGACAGAGAGAGGCAGAGATAGAGAGAGAGAGAGAGAGAGAGAGACAGAGATGGAGAGAGAGAGTGAGATAGAGAGGGAGAGAGAGATAGAAGGGAGAAGGAAGGCGGGAGAAGAGAGAGAAGATTGAGATAGAGAGAGAGAGAGAGAAAGAGAGGGGGAGGGAAGATAAATTATATAGGTTTTAGGTACACAAGGGGGTTTATAGCTTGTAAAATACTGTAATGAGAAACACGTACTTGACGAATTGCCACGCTACACCCAGGAAAGGTAGTCCAGTGGGGCCTGGTGGAAGGTTCTTGGGCCTGGTTAGCAGATGTTTGACCAACCAAGCTACGAGAAGACCAAGTACTCCAGCAAGCAACCAATAGCCCGGTTCCGTCCCTGTGAACCCCATGATGGACATTGATGAATCTAAAGAACAGATATTTAATATTATATCATGCATCAACAATTTATTGGTTTTTTGATTGGTTGAGAGCTCGTCACGTGACCAGAAATATTTTAACTATTTTAAGGTTGCTTTAAATCAGTACTTTATGAGAGTACTATTTGGGAGTTGAAAAAAAATCCCTCTCAAAACAGTGTATATTTGTATACTAAATGCATCACTATTAATAAAGGTAAAACGTATAAAATAGGATCTTCATTAATGCTAATCTGAAGCACATGAAGTATTGCCGTAAGTCAACCCTTTATAGTAAGCAAATAATTAACGTTGGTGAAGGTGATGGGACAAACTATCACTTCCGAGGCGATCTGGATGCAGCTATCTTTCCGAAGGGAAGCTGAGAAAAGAACTTGTTGTTGTAGTTAAAGTAGTTCCAAGATAGACGTATTCATCAACAACTTCTACAATATCATCATCAAATAGTTCGCCATAGCTCACTATAGTTCACCATAGTTCGCGCGTGACCAAAGTTCGTGTAACACTCTACACAGTGTAACGAACCTTTCTTCTCCCATCAATGATAGGCGAACTATCTTTCATCACGTGATTTACTTTTGACCAATCGTAGAGCAAGATTCTTAGTATGTGGAATATAATTACCACTTGATGTACACTAATTTGAAATCCAGAACGATTTGTCGGTTATCCATGGAGCTTGAAAAACTGAAGTCAATTTAACGGATGAGATTAGTCTTTATCTATCCTCTTGCGATTATCTAAGCGTCCCTTGTCATGTTGTTCAGAAGAGTATAATGCATTGTTCTCCAAGTTAGTGTCAGACTATACATTTTCTCTCTACATGATGTCTGCACAAACACTTAAATATTTTTTCCCAGAAAGGGGGGGGGGGGGGAGGCTTGAAGGTTCTTGCATTCATTTTCCTACATGTGCCTCGCTTAAAGTAATTTATAATCAATAATCATTTTGTGGTGTGGGGGGGGGGGGGGCTGAGCTCAAGCTCCCGTTCAGAACCGCGTCTGGCGTTCAAGTCATTTACATAAAGGTGTGAAGCAGAATGTGTACGGTAACTGGATTTAAACGATTATGTTCCAGCAACTACTGATCCGCTGACACTTTATAATTCTAGTCGAATCCCAGATTTCAGCAGTGGAGCAAACAAAACTTACCATCGACCTTTGATTTAGAATTAAACCAATCCAAGTGTAAATAACAACGATACAATAAACTCTGTATTTTTGATGTAATATAGCCTGGAGTATAATGTCACATCAAGGAATTTCAATGGCTCTTCTAGAATCTCCTTGGTCAGATTCAGACCGCCATTGTTTGACCAACGTGTCAACAATCAAACTAACATTGGTAGTGGTTGTTATATGTCCTGACTGCTAAGAAAGCATAAATGATTGTAAGTAAGCAACCAGACGGCTGACGGCTTTAGATCCTCTCCGAGGGACCTGGTAATGAAGATTAATGTCTTACCAAAGGGCACTGGCGCAGTCGCCTTGGTTTCGAACCCGGGTCGCCGGATTACGAGACCACTGCTCTACCGACTGAGCTATCGCGCCTCCTCTTGCCAACGCAGATTGTAGAGTTTTAAAAATGTCTCCATTATTTACAAATCGCTTCGCTCATCATGATAATAATAATAATAATAATACATATGATTTGTAAGACGCCAAATCCACTTGACAATCAAATGCTCAAGGCATCATGGGATGACTTCAGAAGCGGTTGTAGAAGATTTTGTTTTACTTCTTCGTTTTGGATTGGGTGGGGGGGGGGGGGGCTAGGGAAGGCTTGGGCGTTATTACATATATTTTATACATGTGCCTCACGATTTATTTTCTTTCTCTTGTGGGGTGGGGGGGGGGGGGGGTAGTCAATTGAGCCCCAGACTGCGGCCCTCTAAAACCGCTATTGGATAACGTATGCGAAATCAAGATTCTCAATGTCTAATCTCAAAATGAAATGATAAATATGAAGCACATAACACCTCTTTCATCCGTTCAACAAAGTTAAACTAACTATGCTAGTCAGTATTCTTGCGATTGGAAAAAAACTGTTTTGCATCTAGACAGTGACGAAACGAGTCGGAATACAGATAAATATGTGAATCTGAATGCCATTCCCTTCCTATTATTATTATGAGCAATAACAAATAAATGCGTACTTACATTCTGTTTTAGATTGATCCTAGGTATATTATTCCAAATAATATCTTACCCTGAAGAAGGCGTATTCGCAAGTGAACGACAAGATGAGAGTCTATATCCACGTGGCAAGCTAGCTGACAATCGAAAGGTAAACATTTATAGGGAACATTGCCCAAACATGTGAGGGTATGTTTCCTTTACGGTAATACATCGATGACTATTTGCCACATGATAAAGTCCAATTTTGCTCAGTATGAAAAAGAAATTGTGTACTTTTTGCTGATGCAGTTGCTGTTCACCCACCCTCTGAAAATTGTTGATATTATTACCATTATTATTATTATATATATATATATATATATTGGGGGGTGCTGGGGGTTGGGGGCTTGAATGGTTTTTCTTCCTGGGGCAAATGCAAATCCTATATTCCTCCTACAATAAGCTAGTGGGGGAAACAATTCAATAATAATAATAGATCGACAATAGCGTAGCCATATGAGGAGGAAGGGGGGGGGGGGGGGGTGGGGGGGGGGGGGGGGGGGGGGGGGGGGGGTGGGGGGGGTGGGGGGGGCGTATGCCTCCGAATCGAATGGCGACAAAAGAGAGAAAGTGAGAATCCCAGAGTGAGAAAGACCTAGATAGATGTAGAGAGAGAGGGGAGAGAGAGATAGGGAGAGAGAGAGAGAGAGGGCGAGAGCGAGAGAGAGAGGGAAAGAGAGTAAGAGAGATCGAGGGAGGGGGAGAGAGAGAGAGAAAGAGGTAGGAAAGAGAGAGAGAGAGAGGAGAGAGAGAGAGAGAGAAGATAAGCTAGATAAGGAAATATAGGGGGAGGAGAAATACAATGAGAAAAGGAGACACAATACCTTTTGCATATTCATCGAGTATAAATTTATATTTCCAGTACCCCCTCATTAGCCATCAATGCCTGAACTCACGCCAAGCTCATGTCGATCAACGACAAATTTAAGCATCAAATAGCACTCCCGGTAAACCATCATAGGCCTACAGCTACAGGTACATCAAGACATGCTTCTGCAAGTCATTGCTGTATTCAGAGCGTACATCTGTGCATGGCTTTTCCATTCCTTCTCAAAATATGTGTTCATTCTAGGGAGTTGTCATTGCATCTTTTTTTTTATTCTGGGGCGGATCCCACACAAGGCCCCTTAAACACGCTAAACTCTTTATGCTCAGTGTTCTTTTGAAGGCATACTATGGACGGAGCACACCCCGACCCTCCTCCTAATCCCAACTCAAAATAATTGATCCTCTCATAGTTTTTAACATCCTATAGCTTAGGGAAAGAAAAAAAATGTACTTTAAGCATACTTTAGGTCCTAAATACACTTTTTACGACTGTATATATCGTTGCTACACAACTATCATTGCTCTTTTCGAAAACTACTCTTGCCTTATGATCTTTTAAAGGCCCACTGCACTACTGGTAGCTACTTACGCCATCTATAGAACAAACAATACCTAATCGGTGACCATTGGTCCCCCATGATCCTCTTTTTCTTATGTTAACTGAGAGCTGAGTTGATGAGATAACCACCTGTCCAGTGACCAGTTGTAGGGCAGTCTAATCCCTCCTGTAAACTATGGCAGATACGCTTTAAATTTGTAATTGGGGTGTCACAACTGAACCTCGCTTTTTGCAGCAAATTCCACTAATACACTCCATCGCCTCCCCCCCCCCCCCCCCCCCCCCATTTCCACTTGATTTGACATTTGATTTCGCAATCCTAGACCGTGTAATGAACCATATACCAAAAGATGTCACGCATAATGCATTCAGCGTGTTAAGGGGCCTTGTCTGGGATCCGCCCCAGAAAAAAAAAAATCGACGTTGTGTGACCTAGTAAGACTATTTGACTAATTTTTACATGTGAATATTTAAAGATAAAATTGAGTTCTGGTAAAAAAAAAAAAAAAATGAATTCTCACAGAATCAAACGAAACACTGAATGTTCAAGATTACAAATAAATGTCACTTGCCAAACAATTTTGGAAGAAAATGTATACTGGCTAAGTAATGAGCATAGAAAGATAATGAAATCAAGGTAACTAGCCCCGACACCATTTGTGTAGTCCCATATACCTCTTTCTGTGTACAGTGCTTGTTACTTTACCAAGACTGGGCCAAATTTATTATGATTTTGATGACTCCAGAGCCTTGCGGTACACACCAATACTTACACGCTACATGATCAACCTTTTCTGAACAATTCCACACCTTTTCCTTTACAACGCAATCGCATGACCAGAACTCAACTTTAATTTAGATTTATGAAATTTATCTGTGTATCCTAAGATAATCATCAGAACGGTCGTGAGATTGTGAGCTTCCAACATGTAAGAATCGCTTCAGTAGAAATAAAGAAGTTGGAGCAGAGCGTGAGAACATTCTTTAATCGTATATGGTATAATCAAAAGGCCATGTATGTTTAGGACAATCATGACTCTGCAAGATTTTATTGTTTGCAAATGACATGTGAATGTAAATATTCATATGCAAGAAGTTCTATGAACTTGCATGTGCTTCGAGATTCTAGCTCGATCGGTAGCCATAAAGGTTTTGACGTTAGCGATATCATTTGCATGTTCAAGTATGTTTATATTGTGCCATGCATGGGCAAACAATGTGGGGGGGGGGGGGTACAGAGGGTGAGAGGGGATGTACACAAAGTGATAGAAAGGTTTGATAGAAACTTAGTTGGGAGAGTCAACCCATTGCTTACTGGAACCTGATGGTTCCTGTGTTAAGACTATGGGAATTAGATAATTCGGTAGTCAACGGGTTAAGCCTCGGTATCATATTTATTATCTAATATTCCTCCATCTTCCCCATGCCTCTGCTGCAATCTCTCTCTCTCTCTCTCTCGCTCTCTCTCCCTCCCCCTCTCTTTCTCCCTCCCCTCTCTCTCTCTAGCTGGCTCATCCTTTATCCCTCTCACTTGTCGGTTAAATCTTAAAATATGATGGGCCCTTTATAGTGACGAAGATATGTTGTTAGGATGCGAGTTTACTATGTATGCCCAATATTTGGGACTATGACAACGATGACGCTATTAAGCTCAACATACTATATAATGAGGGGGAAAAGAGGGAGGGAAGAGAAAAGGGAGAAGCAGAAGAAGAAGAAGAAGAAGAAGAAGAAGAAGAAGAGAAGAAGAAGAAGAAGAAGAAGAAGAAGAAGAAGAAGAAGAAGAAGAAGAAGCTAGAAGAAAAAGAAGAAAAAGAAGAGGAGGAGGAGGAAGAGGAGGAGGAGGAGGAGGAGGAGGAAGAAGAAGAAGAAGGAAATAAATGCTAACAGTATACACATCAACAAATACACATACAACAGATCAGTTGTACATAGTCTATTTAGAATAAGTTTTACAGATGTATGAATTATACTCATAAACAACAGCTAAGCCTACCAGGAACTTCCAATACACTGCGCTACATGTAATTTTCTTTTAAGCAAACAATCATCAGTAATCTACTTGTAGAAAAGGCGCTATACAAATGTTCATTATTATTATTATTATTAGTAATGTATATACCAATACTTTTAGAGAACACCCTGTTCTCTATTTTCTCCTTGTTTAAATAAATATTGCATCAAAAGATTGAAATTTGTGGGTAAATGTACTTATTGCAATAAGAACCCCTCTCCCCCCCCTCCCCCCCCCCCCCAATCAGGAAAATTTCATTTAAAACCGTTTCATTGCCACAAAAAAAAAGTAATGATTTTGAGACTTCGGTGGTAAGCGCTTTATAAGTAACGTTTTATTGTTGTTATTATTATTATTATTATTATTATTATTATTATTATGTCAGGATCGATGCACAGAATATACACAAAAATGCATCATTTTCTTTTCTGGATCTGAATTGGTATGATCGGATTCAATCTAAATTTCACACATTTTGGGGTCTAAAATTACCTTCATAGCAATTTTAGTTCCTGAAAAGGCACAACAAAAGTCATAAATAAGAATAAGAGCGATAATTACACACTTTGAAGGCATTTGAAGTCTTAAACAAGAACTCAACTGTCCCTTTAAGCATATCCTTCGCACTCAATGTTAGACAGTACTTTTTAACTTTTATAATTAACTTTCACTTAGGAAACAAAAATGCAATTATAAACCAATGTTTTTGATAAAGTGATTGAATACAGTTTCACTTTCACGAAGACATGTCCGGATGTAAAACTTTCTCTTCTATACGAAGAAATAAACTAATAATGGATCTAAGCAATCATACGACTTATTTATAAATTGTGCAGTAATATAATTTTTTTTTATGTAATCTCGATTTGGAGCCAGAAGGGTGTTAAAGGTAAAGGCCAGTTATGGTCATGCGATTGCATTGTGAAAGAAACGTTGTGGAATCGATCAGAAAAGGTTGATCATCTAGAATCTAACATCTGCAAGGTTCTGGAATCATCAAAATGATAAGAATTTGGCCCATTCTTCGTAAAGTTACAAGCACTATACACAGAAAGATGTATATGGGACTACCCTATATCTCTCACAGACCATGAGAGAAACAAATTTACCAAATATATGAATTAGTAGGCGGTTTCCCGGCAAATTTTTATCATCATGTATTAGTCAAAACATATTCTTTCACATGATTGGTAATGAGAGCTTCCATTTCATTTTTTGAAATTGGGGCGTTTCCAATACTGGTCTTTACCTTTAACTAATGCCATTACATACAGAATAAATGCCCTTCTGGCTCCAAACGGATGAAGAAAAAAAATGTATTTCCAAAAAATAGGTTTCAGTCAAACTGGGATTCCTGGGAAACTGTCCATAGTTAAAGAGATAGTTGAATTTTGGTATAGAGGGCGCTAAACAAAATAATTTTTTTGTGTGAGATAATGAAAAAGTGAGTATCAAATTTGAAGAGCATACAATTTAAATGACAAAATCATCCTTGTTTGATCAAAATCGGTTTAGAGATGGATGAAAAATCCATAATTATAACCATTTTTAATATATCTGGAGCCCCACAAATGTTATTTTTAACGTCATAATTAGCCGCTTATATTCAGGAAACAAAAATGCAATTATATACTGACGTTTTCATCGAATTACAGTTTCACTTTCATGTCTGAATATACAACTAACTCTTCTATACAAACTAATAATAAATATAAGCATTGCCTCACGACATCATAAGACATATTCACAAATTATACAATAATACTATTTTCTATGTAATGTCTGTTTAGAGCCAGATGGGTCATTATACAGGGGCGGATCTAGCTTTTTGCCAAGAGGGGGAGTTGACCCAGTGGCGGATCCAGGATTTTCCAAAGATCGCGCAGTTTTGCTGTTTTTCTTCTTTTTTCCTCCCCCCCCCCCTTTTTTTTCTTTCTTCACTTGGCCACACAAGGGGGGGGGGGGTTTAAACTGCCAACCCCCCCCCCCTAGATTTGCCCCTGTTATATAGACATAATAAATGCAATTCTGGCTCCAAACAAATGATAATTTAATTTTTGACAAAACACATGTTTCATTCAAACTGATATTTCTGAGAAAATTGGAATCTAGTTCAGCATATCCTTTGTCTTCAAGCTTATCTGTACTAGTTTATAGGAGGGATAAGACCGCCCTGCAAGGTCACTGCATGGATAGGTGGTTATCTCATCAACTTAGCTCTCAATTAACATAAGAAAAAGAGGATCATGGGGGACCAATGGTCACCGATTAGGCATCGTGTTCTATATAGAGGGAGCAAGTAGCTACAAGTAGTACAGTGGGCCTCAGTTGCAGCTGAGCACTCTTCAAGAATATGTATGGGTATGTTTATGCTCAACTTTTTCTGGCCAGAATCAGGCATCTGTTACGCGTTTAGTTCAAAACATGGTTGCGTCCTTTCTCACTTTTGTAGAATCACCGAAAAACGGCAATCACGATCGCTGATCGTAAACTCACAAAAAGGTGCGTTTACAATTTGTAAACGCGTTTAAATGGGGTCAACGCACTGACCTCTAGTGGGTCTATGTAGCATGCACAGTGAAGGTTTGCGAATCCAATTAAGGCCACCCAGCGAGAATTGCCTGGAGGAGCCAGAAGAGTGAGCATAAACAGTACACCGTGGAACTGCGATTACGATGAGCGTTTAAGATGAGCATTTCAAATCGCTCATTCTGCCTTCAAAATTGAGCTTAAACGCACCCTATGACCTTTCAAGATGCCAAGAAAACAGAATCAAAGAATACGGCTGCCCTTTCCTACACAAAACTATATAACACATGAGCAGCATCTGCACAGGATATTAAACTCCTTTTCTTACTTGTCTTTCATATTCAATGACATTTTGATGGTCTGCAAAAGCAATACAATATTTTAAAGCATTTTGAGGGTTTTGTGACACAAAGACGTAACTCCATATTTTGCCAAAATGAGTATTTTATTTTAAAAATGTTCAGAAAATGTGGGCTTTCCAGAAAAAACAAAGACTTAACTCCACCCAACACAATGAAGTCAATGGCTAGTGAAACATAGGCTTAACTCCTTAAAGGGGCATGTTCCCCGTATTCCAGAGGGATGTCAAAATATGTACGCGCTGGCGGACGGTGCTATAGCTGCCTATTGACACCAACAGAATACGGCTCTTACGCAGATGGCATGTTCCGATAACTACACTGGGGTGTGTGCCCCTTTAAGGCCCAAGTGTTAAGTGACGCATAAACCACTTTTTCTCAAAATGGCCAAAATGGAGTTACGTCTTTGTGTCATCACTGACCCCTCGATTTGCGTGGAGGAACAGGGGAGGGATGAGGCAGCATTAACATAAAAACATTGAAAACATCCAAAAGGCTTGTCCAATTGATCATCAATGTTCACCAGGGGGGGGGGGGGAGGGGTGTTTCACAAAGATTTGAAGTCAAACTTAACTCTAAGTTGGACTTAAATATTATCGAGAGCCATTTGTAGCCTTATTTTGAAATATATTCAAAAGCAAAAATTCAAGTACTTTAGACTTTTCATAAATTCCACATCAAGAACATGAAATCTCTCATGATAATAGAAAATATGAATGATTTGAATCAACATTCTATGCCTTTTAAAATAACTTTTACAAAATATATTCAAGGACGCTAATGGCTTTCCATAATTGTTAAGTCCAATTTAGAGATAAGTTCAACTTAGGATCTTTGTGAAACACCCCCAGAAAGACAGGAACTATGGAGCATAATGGCTATCATCTTCTCCAGATATTGAATGAAGGGTTTGAGTTGTTTGATGATGTTTCCTGGCCTTCTTCCTCAATGGAAAGCACGTCTCCACCCTCAGCCATTTTCTAAAAAAAATTAACCAAAAACAAAATGAATTTAAACTAAAATTGAGCTTATAATATAATTGAACTTACATGTATACAAGTACCAATGTTTTTTTATTATATACCTATGACATTTTCTTACCATCTCCTCTACTTATCATTTGTCATAGTAAATCTATTTGAAACAGGTTACATTTGATTACAATTTTGCATGTTGTTTTGTGTATACCTACGACATTCTCTTGCCATCTCGTTTACCTATTATTTATCACAGTAAAACAACATGAAACAGGATTTCATTTGAATAGGGCGTTAATTAGGAAACAGTATAGCTGCCAAGTGCTTCTCTTATATGGTCCCACTAAACTATCAAATCTATATTCTAATTCAATGTCAAATTAATCTATCTCTAAAAACAAGCACTTGAAACCGAGGGACACTTTAATGAGTGGTTTCCTTCAATTCTGAGCTGATACTTACCCAGTATTTTTTTCCTGACATACGTAATGCTATAATGTCATAGATGATGCAATAGCTTGCACACCATGTAATAAAAGAGTGTCAGTACTGTGTTATACTCAATCTATCACTGTCAATAGTCTGTTTGATACTGACACTCACAAAATATTTTTTCTTTTGATGTACAGATAATGCAATAAAATGCTCACCAAGTAATACAAGAGGACCAATTCTGTGTAATAAATGTGAAGACAAGTCTATAGTTTCTGTCTATCTCTGTCATTAGTTTGTACGATACTGACACTTATGGTACATTTTTTCTTTTGACGAATAGATGTCTGTCCTCCCTACCCCTGGCCTCCGTGTTCTTTCTTTGTCTATATGTCTCTCTCTCTCTCTCTCTCTCTCTCTCTCTCGCTCTCTCTCTCTCTCTCTCTCTCTCTCTCTCATTTGACTGTACAGGGGCTTACCCTCTTGTAGTCTATATTTGCATCCCCTCTCATGGGTTGTGACTTCATGACGTAAGCTGATCCGGGTCTCGAGAAATGGGCGTAGTCTGATGAAGGCGTGGCCGGGTCATAATCCTTTACCTGGAGTGAGAGAGAGAGAGAGAGGGAGAGAGAGAGGGAGGGAGAGAGAGAGAGAGAGAGGACAAGCGGAAAGATAATACATGTATAAGACAGGGGAGAGAAAGATATAAATATATTCAAATAAACTAGTTTTGAAGAGATTAAAGGTAATACAAAGTTTTGATATAAGGATCATGAATTTGGTTCAAATGAACATATTAGAAGCATTTGCAATTTTACAAAATTCAATGATCGTTGCAGCAGTTGACATCGAGTCTAAAGTGATAAAAATTTAAATAGTAAACTCTTTATGTTGTATAGCTCCCTCTCATGTCAGAAAGGAAGAAGCATGGGAGATAAATAGGTGGAGAGAGAAGAAGGAGGGATAGAGGAAGAGTATGAGAGGGATGGATACATTCCCCCCCCCCCCAATATTTTGTTTAGAGTATTAAAGAGAGAGAGAGAGAGACAAAGAGAGACAGCATGGGAAGATGTAAGCGGAGAGAGAAAGACATGCAGAGAGAGTGTGTGAGTGAGTTTAGTAAGACAGGGAGGAATTGAGAAAGAGAGAGACAGAGACAGAGAGAGAGAGAGACAGAGACAGACAGACAGACAGGAGAAAAAAGAGTGTGTGAGTTAGTTTAAAGAGTCGAGGAGAAATTGAAAAAGTGAGAGAGAGAGAGAGAGAGAGAGAGAGATGAATGGACAGAAAGAATTCAGAGAGAATTTGAGAGTTGGAGAGAGGGGGAGAGAGAGAGAGAGGGAGGGTGGGGGGGGGGGTGGTGATATATAGATATATAGAAAGAGAGTACATGCACATACAAATCTTTGACTGAAAGAACAAATGCTATCATATGGACACACGCACATGATATCCTTTTACACATTAAATACTTGCCTGCATATTTCAAATAATTTGATATGTCTAGCCCAGATGACGTTCAAATGTAATTCGCTTCCAAGGGATTGAATTTCAAGCACGCACATGAAAGTGCACCGTAAATGCAAATAATAATTTTCTTTTGTATCAGCCTTCATTAAATTGCACCATACCGCCAGACAATACACAATAATATCACAAGGTAATTGTTATATTTTGAATATAAATATGTTCTCTTTATGAAGTATTCTTGTTTACATATCTTGTATTCTAAGGTATATAGACCAGTTCTAGTCATGCGATTGCATTGTGGAAGAAACGATGTGGAATCGATTAAAAAAAGGTTGATCATCTAGCCTATAAGTATTGGTGTGTACTGCAAGGCTCTGGAATCATCAAAATGATAAGAAATTTGGCTCAGTCTTAGTAAAGTTACAAGCACTGTACACAGAATGATGTATATGGGACTATACGAAAGGTGCATGATATCTATCCGGTCCAGATAGATATAATAATTTACCAAATATATCAATAAGTAGGCGGTTTCCCGGCAAAATTTGTATCATCACATATTAGTAAAAACATATCCTTTAAGCGACATTCATGCCCATCCTAGTGAGAGATTTGAGCTCTCTTTGCTAACTTGGCAGGGCTGTTCAGAATGGGCAGAATGGCTGCCGAGCCAAGTCAAACCTTGATCCATCCATACAGGATTTGATTTTCTTTGGACACAACTTGAATACTATATCATTTGACAATATTCAGTATGACTTATTCTGCATTTGGTGTTTTCTAAACAGGTGTTGAACTTAAAGACAAATCTCTCTATAATTATAATACATGTAACAGGTTCATTTACTGTGCCTAAAGGCATCGTTTAACAATGTTAAATCTGAGATGCACGGCCCTACATGTTATTAGTGTCCGTGATATGGTGTAATATTGAAGCCCTAAACAAAACGCACTTCAAAATGATCAAGAAGTGCCTCAAAAAAGTAAAAATCTTTACCGGTTTTACCATACTCGTTTTCCCTAATAGATTGTATTGTTATGAAAACCGTTTGGCAAACGGTTTTCAAAATTTGTAATTCCAATCATAAATATCTTGATAATCAGACAGGCGATCGGCTTGTAAAAGTCATGGGGTTCCTGACTATGACCTAAAGTTTTATAATTATCATTGCAGCATGAGCTAAATCCAGGATTTTGTTTCAGAATCTGAGACAAAGTTACTGGATCCCTTTAATACAAAATATAATATTATTACCCCTGCTGTAGCTGGGCTGCCCAAAATAAGGCCCTCAAACATCCAAGGAATCTCTTCCTACTGGGCACCCACTTACTTCACCTGGGTGGAGAGTGGCATATGTACATTAATGTCTTGCCAACAGGAAACGGTGCTCGAGTAAAAGTAAAACGTGGTCACTCATGCAAGCACTTGTCTATATACATGTACTTCACTTGTATGAAGGATACCAACAAGGACTACACAAAAGCCACTATAGACAGGTGGCTCTTCTTTAAGTTGCTCCAGAAAGACAGTAGAGCGCTTTCGCAAATACGACAGGGAAATTACGGCGTTAAAGCTCTTCCGTCGTGTTTAGGGAACGAACGCTATCATTGCCGCATATGATCGTGAAAATCAACAAGACAGAGAAAATTCTGGTTGGCGCATGCGCAGATTTTTTTTTTTTGCTCGCGTTTGCGAAAGCGCCTTACTATCTATAGGCGAACACTACAGAAAGGTGATCTTTTTAGATATGTGGCTACTAATAGAGGTTTTGAATGTCTTAATCTGAGCACAAATTGAATACTACACCTTTTTGACAATGTCTAGTCTGACCAGTTCAGACTTCGATGTTCTCTTGCATCCTTCTGTCGCAAAAAAGGGCCAAATGGCCTCCATCGCTGAAGCAAAATCAGCGGCTGTTCTGTGGAAGGAGCAGAAAACAATAAAATATCTAATTATGTCTTCCTGGACGCGCAATTTTTTGTTTACACGACAGCCTAGCCTACAATTGTCTGCCAAATAATTTGTAATAGTGCTCTGGCGAAAGAGACTATGTCAATAGCTCATACGTGTATAGATGTATAAATAGCTGAAATGAATATGTGCCACACACATGTACAAACGTTATCGTTAGGCACTGATGTATAGAACCCAGCAGTAGCATCTACAGAATGATCACTTGATAGTCAATAAATAAATAATAATTTATAATAATAATAAATATATCCAGATGAGCTAATGACTTGTCTCTTTCGCCACAGCACTCTTATTTTAGGAACATGGCTAGGCAGTTATGTATAAAAAATAGGCACTTGACAGTAACTGAGAAAAACAAATAATGAATTAGGGCAGGTCAAAGCTATTTTGTACCATACATTTACATGACCACCAACATCTAAGATTTTAGCACAATCATTTATTAGCCATCCTGGAGCTAAGATCAGACCAAATAAAGCAAAATAGATTTAATGTCACATTTAAGTTCAGAAATCAACAATACTCAGTAAGGTATAGCACCCTATGACCATAAATAATTTTGAAGCCCATTTACATCCAACATTTTAAATCATCATGTGATTGGTTATTCTTATGGATATTGTACATGGATTGGGATTATAAATACAAGGATTTATTCAACATTCTATGGTAAAATTGTACTCTATGGCAGCATTTCACAAGACCGTCATGGGTAAAACTTTGCCAACATCCCATTGAACACGTTGCAATGCAACGCCTACAAAATTGTAGTTTCATGTAATGATACCTGTACTCTTACCTTCATGTAAGAAGTGAAACAACATTTCAATTATTGTTTAGAAGTGTATTTTAATTGCAGTGAAACTATCTCCTTGAATTTTCAGATAAGACAGTTAAATTTTAAATGCATTGTACAATATTACAGGTACTCAAAGTGTATCATATTCAATCTGAAATTAAATGGTACATGCTATAATTGAAGGCCTTGAACAGGTAGATGATCATAAAAGAACAACAATCATACCTTCCCCTATTGTCTTGTAAGCTAAGGTTAGGCTTGGCCTCCAGGAGTTTCATTAAAACTTTGCCATGTCCCTGGAAAGCGGCACAGTGACAAGGGGTCCACAGCGTACCTCCGTTGCTCAAGTTGACATCAGCTCTGGTGTATAGAGAAAAATTACAATGTGAAATGGGGTCAAAGGTCAATCCATCTATTCCATGAAAAATGAAATGGCCTTACAGTGCATAAATGCTTGGGGGAAAAAAAAGCAAGTTATAGAACGTTTATTGTCTGTTAAAAAAGAAAAAAAAGGAAAAAGTTTTTCCCCCTTTTTGTTTTTCTATAAGACTTTTTATTTTAAACACACATGGAAAATAATGAAATGTAACTGGAGTTTATTAAATTCAGCTTACTGTTTCAAAACTTTTTGACTGGAGGGGTAAAGTTGATGTGGACATGCAGGCACAATAAACACTCAAAAGTTGATAGCTGTAAACTCAATTATCTGACAATAAACGGATAGCCGAGCACTGTGCAGTCAAAAATGCTGAAAGCAGAAACAAGAAATTGTTGTATTTCTGCGCAAAATCATCAAAAAGCCGGCAAAATTCATTTCATCGTTTTGCACATTTACGGAAAATTAACAGTCCAAGCTTTTGAGCTGGGTATACTCAGACGTTTTAAAAGAGCAAGTTTATTAGCAATATTTCATAAAATTTCTAGCCAGTTCTAGGGCCTATCTGTTGGACAATATTATATTTATAAAGGACAAATATTCATGATGGTCTGTGCCTTTTTTTTCCCTGTCAAATCCAGAGGTCTTTATGATTTTTTACGTGTCCAGACACTCCCCTCTCCCCCTCCCCCCCCCCCCCCTCATCATACATTACGAAAAATCAACCCTTTCCCCATTCCTTTCTTGTCAGAATTGTGTCTCATAGGGGGTTCTGAACCATTGATCATCATCCAATCCAGGTATTTATAAAGCGCCAATATCTAGAAGCCAAATCAAAGGCACTGATCGAGACACATTATTAATGAGGCTTTACCTGTGTTGTATGAGATACTCTGCTATATGACTGTACCCCCAGAAGGCTGCATTGCAGAGCGGCGTGAATCCATCTTGTGACTTGCGATTTACGTCTGCACCTTCATTCACCAATCTCTTCACAAGCTGGAAAAGGTAATATTGACAAATAATGGCGGTGTTTAACAGAAGTTTAACCTGCAAGATGCCAAGTATCTTCAGGATCAACGGAGTTGGAGGAGGAGGAAGTGATGGGGTAGCAAAGGTAGAGGATTAAGAGGAAGAAGAAGAAGATAAAGAAAAAGAAAAGAAGAGGAGTGGGGAGGAGAAGAAGAAAAGAAGAGGATGAAGATGAAGATCGAGAAGAAAAAATGAGGAGTGAAACTGAAAGAAGTGGAAAAAGAAGAAGAAAAGAGAGAAGATGAAGAAGGAGACGAAGAAGAAGGAGGCGAAGGAGGGGAGGAGGAGGATAATAAGGAAAAGAAGAAGAAAAAGAAGGAGAAGAAGAAGGAGGAGAAGGAGAAGGAGAAGGAGGAGGAGAAGGAGAAGGAGGAGGAGGAGGGGGGAGGGGAGGGGAGGGGGGGGGGAGGAGGAGAAGAAGAAGAAGAAGAAGAAGAAGAAGAAGAAGAAGGGGAAGAGGAAGAAGAAGATGAAGAAGAAGAAGAAGAAGAAGAAGAAGAAGAAGAAGAAGAAGAAGAGTAAAGAAGAAGAAGAAGAAGAAGAAGAAGAAGTAGAAGAAGAAGAAGAAGAAGAAGAAGAAGAAGAAGAAGAAGAAGAAGAAAAAGAAGAAGAAGAAGAAGAAGAAGAAGAAGAAGAAGAAGAAGAAGAAGAAGAAGAAGAAGAAGAAGAAGAAGAAGAAGAAGAAGAAAAAGAAGAAGAAGAAGAAGAAAAAGAAGGAGAAGGAGGAGGAGGAGGAGGAGGAGGAGGAGGAGGAGGAGGAGATGAATTAGAAAAAAAAATGGAAGAGAAGGAGGGTAAATGAAGAAAAAAACTATCTGAACTAGGGTCTATAAGAAGATAATGGGAAAAAAGTTGTTAACATGTTATCAATATAGTCTAGACCTATACAATTATTTCAATTTTGTTTGATGTCACGGACACAGCGAACATGACTAGAGACTCATATAATTACAAACAGGTCCCATTCATTCGAATTTGTGTAAGAAAAAATACATTCCCATCCCAAGCTCCACTGCAATAACCGATTAAAAGTGGTTTTTCCCCAACAAATGTTAAATTATACAACATCAAAATGCACATACATGAATGGTTTATCTCAAACATCACATATAGACAAATAAAGTATTAATAAACGAGAAGGAATGCATGAATTACATACGTTCAAATCGCCACTAGCTGCTGCTGTTGCCAGGTCACAGGACGCTGCCATTTTAATTAATCGACTAGTCTTCATTCCTAACTGACATGTACATTTTTTCCATTTTGTTTTGATTTAGTTTGTGTATTTGGTTGTTTGAGGATAATTCTTATATATCAGATTGATTTCAATAAATTAATGAAATTAGATTGGACTTAGTATATTTTTCAATTTATGTCACGGAAGTCTAATTTTGCTATTATTCATTCAGGTCTGAACTCTTCAGCCTTTATGAGATGATCTTTAAATACCCAAGGAACACTATTTTGCATTGAAAAAAGATGGACATTTTAAGGAAAAATTATTTCCCGGCACTAACGAATAAAAGCGGTTTATAGCAAAAACCCGGCATCCCAACCCCATTGAAGTACAAACAAACAAAAAATTCACAGAAAGCCGGCTCTTTTTCCTCAATGTTCTGCAAACTTTTATGAACATAATTATGTAGCTTAGGCACTCATATTTTATTTTTAGTAACGTATGAGCGATACTGTTCATGGTGGAGATGTTGAATTGTAGATTATGAAGTCTTCAAGTTTGTAGGGTTACACCAGGTATATGTAATGAATAACAAGATACCAGCACATCCTGCATGAAAGCTATATTTTCAGCATAGGTGAAGTGGTACCCGAAACAAAAAATGGAAATATAAACTCCCAATCCGGTTACGGTATTTACTTTGACCTTGAAGTTCAATTAGGGCCTTTCACCCAGAGTATTCAGTTCAAGTTCCAATGGGGGATCCAGAGTGGGGGCATGGCGGGCACGCCGGTCCCCATCCCTGGCAAACAAAATGAAGAAGTAAAAAATAAGATGATAACCGAGATACATGCACACATAATGCAACAACCCTCTAATATAATATTATTATATATAAATACACATTGTTGAACCACTCTCGGCTTCTTGGCTCTATTGTATTAGTACTCTGTATATTATGTGGCCATATTCTGAGTTCACGCCAGGCTTTATTATTATTGTCGATACGTGGGTATAAAGGAAAGGACAGCGGAAACAAAACAACTCACAATTGTGTTGGGATCGCCTTCCTTTTCCGAGGTCAGAGTATATACTGTTCTCGAGAAAGTTTATATTTATACAATATATTCGCCTTCAACTTTGGTGTCCCACCTTCCTTGTGCATATTGGACATCTATGAGTCATCGTGGTTATGATAATACACATGTATCATACTTCTTTATGGTGTATTTTTATAGTGTGATGGTTTGATGGTTTGATGGTGTATTCTACCAGACTTTTAAGACAGCAGTTGTATGCATGTTAGAAAGCAAACAGGGAACCGACGGCTTTAAGTCCTCTCTGAGGGACTATCCAATGAGGATCAATTTTACCAAAGGGCAATAGAGCATCCACTTGGCTTCGAACCCGGAACCTCCCGGTTACGAGACCAGTCCGCTCTATCTACCACTGAGCCATTAAAATTGTGAAGCGCATACAATTTGTAGATTTACTTTTTTACCCAGCCGGCAGAAGCAGTGGCTATTAGAAAGCTTGTACGATTTCGCCTTTTTTGTTAGCGCCTTGCCGTTTTGTAGTTTGTTTGTGTTTTTCTCGTTTGTGTTGTTGCTGTGTGCGTGTTAACAAAATGAATTTCAACGTCTGTCACGGTCATCCTCCGTAGGTCTTCCCACGTAACGCTATAGCAACAAATAACTTTATCAAAGCGTGGGTTCATTTTTTTTGGAAGAAAACAAATAATATAGGCAACCACAATAAAAAGGTGTTAAAGCTATTTCAAAAGCAAACAATATATTCCATATGTGTTATTTGTATTGCCCGATTACATGCTAAAGAAAAGCACCAGAAAGCCCTCTTATTCTATAAGATGTGAAGATTCCAGTGGTGCATTCGCTATATAGTGGTACTGAAGCCCCCCCCCCCCCCCCCCCCAAAAAAAAAAAAAATAAAATAAAATAAATAAATAAATAAATAAATAAAAAATAAATAAAAATAAATAAATAAATAAAAATAAAAAAATTAAAAATTAAAAAAATATATATATAATATAAAAAATAACAACAACAATACTACGTGTAGTGAGTCTACGTTACGAGCAACGTATCATCTTCTCTCCCTCCCCCTAACCCTCCACGTCTAGAAACATAATTCCGCCCCTATGTTTCTAGATGTCTGGATACACCACTGATCAAACAATAGATTCAGAGAAAACATCAATGTGGAAAAAAGCCCGACACTGTTACCAGCATTATCAGACCAAATATATCAATTAGTAGGCGGTTTCACGGCAAAATAATTCATCACGTGTTAGTCAAAACATATTCTTTAACATGATTAGTAATAAGAGCTTCCGTTTCATTTTTGGAGAGGGGCCGGGACGTTTCCAAAAATGGTCTTTACCTTTAATGTAGAAGGCACTATTTATTAAAAGCACATTTTTGTTGGTATTGTCTTCGTTGGTTATATTGTTGTTTTACATTTAATTGTGCTTATTTCGCTTTCTGTATATGCCTATACAGCACGGATGAGGTTATAAACCTTCCCCTTTTCTGCTAACATGGAAAGCAAAACTCCTGCAATGGTGATGACGTCGTGAGACCATTATCATTTTGCGCTTCCGTCTCTATCTGATTCGATGGTTTTACCAGTGGCCTTTAGTGACTCCAATTTCAGTTCTCATTTTAACCCCGAGCCATGTTCAGCCGACAATGTGTCTGTCTTTGTCATTCGTCTACATATGGTGAAAACACTGCCAGCTTTGGACTAAATTAGGTGATGTATCATTGAGCGAAAAGGGAGAGAAGCCAGGCTTTTAGAGCTGGATAGATTTCCATGCCAGGAACCGGTGTATTTAGCATTGTATTTGGGCGGACAGAACGCACTTCGTAATTTTGTATCATCGGTTGATTAGACTGTGATTATCATTAGATCAGTCATTTCGTTGAACGTAAGCTGGCTGGCTAATGGGCGGTGCTTCTGTAGTAGGAGACAGCAGAGTCTCATGTTGGAGATAGTCAGAGTAAATCTACAAACGGTCTTTTTGCAGACTTGTGTTTTACTTCAACTCATTTAGCAAAATTTGTTTGCGAGTATATCATAGTCGCGGTGCTCCAAATTTCTGTTGCATTTTGGTCTTCATCGCAAATGCGTCATCAGACATCGACATTACAAGAAAAAGTTGGCCTATAACTTCAGGACATAGGCAGAATACATCTATATAAAACACCGGCTTCTTGTGAACTGAAAGCAATATAACTTTGTAAGAAGACTTGAATTCGGTGATCAACTTCTTTGTTGTTTTTGACGTGTTCACAATCTAGACAAAATGCATCATCACAATTTTTTACTCGTCGTCGTCGTCATAGCCGCGTTCTGCGCCTCGATGATGACGGGCGAAGCTGCGGTTGTCATGAGTAGCGATATGAGTCCGGAGGTTCAGTATAGAACGAAGTCGAGGGCGAGTCTCGATGATGACAGAGGATACACGGACATCGTCGTCGCGATCGACCCGAGTCTTGATGAAGCGGAATACCCGTCTCTCATGGAGGATATCAAGGAAAGTTTCAAGAACGCGTCGGCGTTTCTATACAAGGCAACCAAGTAAGTCGAGAGGCACATAACTTAGTGAACTTTGTGTATCATTTCATGTCGATGTTTTTTTCTCCTTCTTCATACATGCATAAAACGGGGTGCATAAAGTGTCCTGCGGATTCTTGGAGGGGGAGTGGGTGGGGTTGGGGGGGGGGGTGGGGGGGGGGCACTCCGCTAACTTTAAGAGGCACCGTTTAACAATGTTAATTCTGATATGCCTGGCCCGACGTGTTATCAGTGTCTGTGATAAATTATGGTGTAATATTGAAGCCCTACAAAAAAGCGCTTTAAAATGATCATGAAGTGCCTCAAAAAAGTACAAAACTTTGAGTGACCGGTCTTACCATAGTCATTTTCCCCAATATAAAAAACCGTTTGGAAAACGAAAATGAAATTTCGATTTCAAATCATAAATATCTTGATAATCAGACAGGCGAACGGCTTGTAAAAGTCATGGGATTCCTGACTGACCTAAAGGCTCAATCATTATGATTGCAGCATGAGCTAAATCCAGGATTTTGTTTCAGAATCTGAGGCAATGTTACCGAGCTCTTTAACCATATAAGGGCGGATTCATGAATGTTGAACGAGATAATCATAAGAACATATTATTCCTCCGGTGGGCATCTTCTTTTTCTCCTAAACAAAAAGGAGGGGGCGTGGCACCCTTTGGTCGCACCATTAGATCTGCCTATATATACCTCATTTCTAAATCGTCTCAAAGCGACTGTTCAGCAGATAAATATCTCTCCTCTGTGTAATTCACTTTCTCGTAAACTTATTGGAAAAGATTTCGAAGAAAATGACTTCACTGACATGCCCACATTTATCAAGAAGGATACTAAATGATAATAAATTATTGTAATGCACTATCGCATAATTATTACTTAAAGAGAAGGTTGAGTTCTGAGAAGAGGTGAACAATAATTTGTAAGCGTTATCATTGTATTATACACGTGTGGAAGAACATCAGATACAAAAATATTCTCTGAAAACTGAGCATGGCTCTTCATAATTATGCCTAAATATTCTAAATATGGCATGTAACATCATAGCAATCGGGACGGATTTTTATCCACGTGTTCGTGTGGTCACGTATACATATTTATGTGTATTACAATGCTTGTAACTTTACCGAGACTGTGCCAAATTTATAGTAATTTTGATGATTCCAAAACTTTGCAGTACACACCAACAGGCCTACTCACATGTAAATCATGTGCTAGATGCAGGATCGACCTTTTGATTCCACAACGTTTCTTTCACAATGCAATCGCATGACCAAAACTCAACTTTATCTTTAAAGAGACATAGAAAAGAAGGTTGGGTTGTGGGAAAGGGCGAACAATAATTTGTGAGATCATCATTCTTTTCTTTTAGTTTGGAAAATATTGTAGAAATATATTGTAGAACAAATTTTTCGTGAAAAACATTACTCTTCAAATGTTCTCAGAATTATTTATAAGTCAAGAAATAGCTGGAATATTCGGTCCAGAGACGTCCATGCCACTCATATATATAGTTTCATATAATACATTTCTATGTATAGCGCATATGACTTCAAATTATTTTTGTTGTTGGGTTTTTGTTGTTGTAGGTCTGCCTCCAGTATTTAAAGAGCAATTGTGAATGTCATTTTACAGAATTTGTTCAGATTTCTGTGAATGAGGGCGACCGAAAGTGCTTATTAATAAGTGAGTCTTTATTGCCAAAGGAAAGTAAATTCGCAGAGAAAATGAAAATACTTGAACCACTTACACTTAATTAACCGACTTTTTACTGATTGCTTTAATCTCACCCGGATATTGAAATCATCAGATCATGAAATCGATCAGGATTCGTTCAGGAAATTAGTATCATTTTCCATGAATGAAGTTAAATTCGCCAAATATGATGCTTCCTTATTATCATAAAACTTATAAATATCTGTAATATGATATTTGTGAAGCGCTTCTTTTTCATCATATTCAAGTTGAATACCGGCCTCTTAAATAAAGTATCTTCGTATACTTTGTGCGGTGCTTTTGTGCCGTATGTAGGGTGTGGCTGCGAAAACTGTCCTTAGAGATGTATTAAGCGCTTTATAAACCCAGAATATTATGATTATGAAGATGATGATGATGATTACTATTAATATTAGTATCATTTTTATACTTTTTTTTATCATTATCATTATATTTAACTATTTTTATTATCATTATCATTACTATTATTAACATTATTATTATCATCGTTATTATTATTATTATAGTTACTATTATTATTATTTTCGACATTTTGACGAAAATCAGAGACAATTTAGGACGTTTTGCTCGGCCATCATAATAACATCTTTATCGCTTGATAGGGCTTGATTTAGGTCGTGTATTGACCAGCGACCGTTATCGTTTTAATCTTTCAATCATAATTATCATGAAGATTCGATATTTCATGAAGATAATTATGATTTTATCGTCTATAGAACAATCAACAAATTACACAACCCAAATATGAACATATTATAAGCAAGTGCAGCTTTGATTCTGCTGCCAAAATATTTTGGAAGAGGTTTTTCTTGTTGGCAGTATGTCAACGTTTAGTATAGTTTCTCTCTGAAGTATAAGCACATGATCACCTATAAAAAAAAAAAAAAACTATAACAAACTGTCTTACATCAAATTGAACAAAAAGTGAAAGAATAACAAGGATTTGTTGGTGTGTGTGTAATCGCACCACTCTCCATATCCGTAGATTTATCATTTTAATTATTGTTTTCACTTCCACTCTCCTTTTCTCGTCACTCATTCCCCCTTTCTCGCTCTCTTCTCTCTCTCTCTCTCTCTCTCTCTCTCCCCTCTCTTTCTCTTTATTCCGTCATCTCTCTCTCTCTCTCTCTCTCTCTCTCTCTTTCTCTCTCTCTCTCTACATATATATATATGTGGTCCGAATCAAAAGTTGCCTTCATTTTCAAGTGTGGTGAAACAACAAAACCAGAAAACTTCCGGATGATATCTTTGATGTGTTAATTGCATTGGTAAAATATTTAATCAGATCTTATCGGAGAGAATGTCAACCTATCTCAGTAAGCATTCATTAACGAAGTGAACGGCTGAATAGAACACAACCAAGTCGTACATGAAATTCTGAAACATGCTTGATGTAAACAAAAACATTGCACATCACATTCTTCGACCTGACTGACGCGTTAATTGGCATCGTGAGTTATCAGCTGATCTCTACGTCATTAGGCCGTTACGCAATACCCCAACCAGTAGCATGTTACATCAATGTTCTCTACTCAAGACTGAATGGCAGAGTATGCCGTCCGGGGTCAGGGGTGCGTCTTATTTCTTCGTACCACAGCGAGCCCAGATTCCAGTATGAACTCATTTTCATACATAACAAGCTACGAACGCTTGCAAAGAGGTCACAAACAGCTAGACTTTGATTATTTATTGCTTTGCCTAACTACTTATAAAGGCAAAACAAACTGAATAAATACTGAGATTCGAACCCGAAGTCAACTCGAAAGTTCTTTTAGTATAACGCTGTCCTTACCGATTGAGTTAACGATGGGTTTATGAAAGCTTGATTTGTATAATTACTATCACCCTATTAACAACCTTACCGGATTCCATGTGCGCTGCGCTGGTTTCCTTCGCGAGTGCGCATGCGAGCTCAATCTAGGCCCGCTGTGGTACGACAAAATAAGACGCGTCCGGGGTTGCAATCGGAATGCTTTGCTTTCAGGAAAGGGGTTTTTCAGGGAGACCCTCTATCCCCCATTGTATTTCTCATGTGTTTCACAACAACAGCAGCAATATGGTTACGATTTCGCAGGCCAGAAAATAATAACTACCCCGTATATATGCTCATGACTTCAACCTGATAACTGGAAATAAAAGGTATCATCAAAAACTAGTTCAAAAAGTAGACAAAGTTTAACTACTCAGTAGTATGGGCTAAACAATTAAAGCTAAAAAGTGTCGTTTCATCTTTATCAATTACAGGCGGTAAACCAACAGTTATTGATTTTTCCTTAGCTGGGGAACAAGTTGCATCTGTACAAAATAATCCTATTAAATTTCTTGGATCTCACATTACTTTCAAGATGAGGGCTGCAGAAATATATGATTTCATCCTTGATAAGGTTGATAGTACCCTCACAAATATATAATGATTATACTCTCTCCTTTATTAGATATAATGTTAAATGTACATGACCTTCATGCAACTCACCTTGGACAATAATATTATAGCTACACTTCTAGACAAATACATAACAAAATGGCAGGGCATCCCCAAGTGTGGTGGCAATATTGCTGTAGTTCATGCCCCAGGGGGGGGGGGGGGGAGCTCAATATACCCACTATCTCTGAACTAAACCGAGCATGTCATTGCCTTGCCTACAGTAGATCGAAAGTTAAAGGCGATACAATGGTAGTTCCTGCCCTAGATCAACAACTGGCCAGGGAGGAAAACTTGACCAGAAAGTCCTCTACAATCCACTGGTTGCACACAAAATTCATCAAACAAGTTTACAAACAAATTGGAATGATATACTAACAAATCAGTCAAAATGAACTTGAAAGAACTTGTTCCCACACAACATAATATGTGTTTTATTAATTTTAGAAAAAAAAGGAAATACTAGTATTAGTATTTGAGTTGACAATCCTAATTGAAACCAACACACAACAGGCCCATCAAAGAAAAATGAACAAGTACGCCGAACTGATACATGATATATCAGAAGAGATGGGTTCCCGTGGTCTGATAACTCCAAAAAAAAAAAGATTTATAGTTGTGTTGAACACATGTAAATGCAAAGTAAAGTTTACACAACTATAAGAAATGAAATCTTGAAAACCCAGTGTTTGGGGTCGTATATGCTATTTTTTACAGCCGGTTAGAACGCACCTGGCAATCACAAGTAATTGTATTGGGAGTGTATTTGGTTTAGCTATTTTGTATTCTCTCTCTCTCTCTCTCTCTCTCTCTCTCTCTTTCTCTCTCCTCTTCTCTCTCTTGATCTCCCTCTCCTCTTCTCTCTCTCTCTCCTTCTCTCTCTCTTTCTTTCTCTCTCTCTCTCTCTCTCTCTCTTTCTTGCTCTCTCTCTCCCCCTCTCTCTCTATCATAACTCTACATCTTTAGTATTATGTTATACGTATTTTCTTAAATAAAGATAAATAAACAACATATAAATATTCGTCTATGTCCGCCTCTGGTTCTTCCTCTTACTCTCTCATAATACGCTATTATCGTACACGCCCAACCTACTTATAAACTACATTTATCTCGGCCTTGTTGGTCCCAGGTTCGGATGTTCTTATGATAAGGTTATAATGCGAACAACACTAGATGGCGCTGTTATACTTAGTGCATTACCACAGTCATTAACAAAATAGTGTATTCTTTTGAGTCTGTCTCTTCCAAAATGCTCTATAACATTTTTATTGCTATAATACAAGATGCATTTGCTTTTAAACATCCAGAGGTAATAGCTTTAAATCTAGATAAGTCGGAAACTACAACATGTTTCTCAATCCCCAGATTTTCCACTCTAGATGGGAAGTTAAGGGAATTTCAATATAAACTTTTACATAACATCATAGTTTGTAATGATAAATTGTATTTTTTTATTTTATTAACACAGTTAAATTTATGTTCCTTTTGTAGAAAAGAAGTAGAAACCTATCGTCATATCTTCTTTGAATGTCCTGAAGGGTCCAGAATATGGAATGAGATGGGAAACAGTTAAAAGATGTTTCAGTTTCTTAATATGCAATGGATTGATGTGTTGCTTGTTTTCAGAAAAAATATGAAAGATAATATATTGTTAAATCATGTATTGATTTTGGTCAAATATATGATTTACAGTAATCGTAAAAAAGGAAAGTTCCCAACTAGTAAAGAAATATGTAAGGCTGTAGAAAACTCAAAAAAAGTTGAACATGAAAAAGCAAAATTAAAGGACAAACTGCCAATACATTATCAAAAATGGGAAATTAAGGCAGGGGAACTGATTGTATATCCTGTTTCCTGTTCACTCCCTCACTTTCTCATCGATCCGGACACTTATCTGCTATCGTGTTTGCTTGCTTTTTATATTTTATATTTTTATTTTTTTTAATAAGGGTATAGTTAAAGACCTCCACTGATACAAGACCCTTGAATAGTTATAATGAAAAATGCACCATATCATTATATGTAAATATAACAAATTTTGTTATCATGGATTATGAATCAGCACCTTCACCTTATACTTTTTGTTTATATAAGAAAATCTTTGTTCAGATTGCTTAATTTATATTGAACTAATTAATTTGCTTATTATGTTGTAAAAATTGTTCCTTTGTATAATGTTGTATCCAAATATTACCGTCACCTTTTCCTTTTTAAAGGAATTGGAGCACATTCTGTACACATGTTTTGAATGTGTACTTTATTAGTTTGGATACAAATGGAAAATATTTTTTTTAAATATGTCTGTGTTTATAATGTATGAGACAATGTACTACATGTATGTTTATACTCTAAGAACAATTGTGTTCCTATTCATCATTTTGTATGATTATGAAGATCTGAATAAAGGCAAAAAAACTTTTAAAAAAACAAAACAAACAGTCGATGAAATCCGGACAACGAAAACTCGTAAAGTAGCGCAAAAGCATGGTTAACTTGGGACATGTGATCATAAAAGATGTATTGGATAACTGTGTTTTGATGGCGGAAAAAAAAAGTTAATGGAGGAGAGCTCTTTGCTAAATCAATGAGGGGTGCTAATTTTATCGACAAATGTCGAAAGACTTCTGTTTCTCACTAAAATGATCTCCGATCCTCCACCCAAAAAAAAACAAAGAAAATAAAAGAAAGAAAACAGAATAATGGTGATAAAAATAACAAGACAAAACAGAAAGAAGAAAAAAATAAAGAAATAAAAAGATATATCAACAAATAGTATGTATATTAAAAAAATATTAATAAAGTGTCTAACGCGTAGTTAAATAAAAAGTGAAAGAATGAATTGGAAAACAAAAGGCTATTTTTATTTTTGTATAAATACATCTCTTCTCCAAATATCCGTATATTTATCATTCGATTCCCCTTTCACTTTCTCTTCTTTCTCTTCTCTTCTTGTAAACTTCCTCTCTTTCTCTCTCTCTCTCTCTCTCTCTCTATCTCTCTCTCTCTCTCACTCTCTCCCTCTCTCTCTCTTTCTCTTTCTCTCCTTCTTAATCTCGTGTTTGATTGTCTCTTTTTCTTTCTATTTCATTATACCCTCTGTTCGTACACTCCCGTGACCCGTCTATTTATAAACTATCTGGGGTTTGCTGGTCTCAAATTTAGATTTTCTTATGATGAAGTTATAATGTGAAAAACCTTAGATGGCGCTGTTGCACTCGACGTATCGACATGATCACTTAAATCCGTGAGCGATCAAATCTTGCCTGGCAACGAAAAATACATACTGTAAGTACGCTGTATTCGCCCTGTACACACTGCATTCTGTCTGTGTCTATTTCCATCTCTCACTTTAATTTGTAATGATAGGTTGGTAAAAAAAACAAAACATTTTAGTGGGTAATGATATAGCAGGATACATCACTAATTTACTAATGCAATCTTTAAAATGGTAATTGATTGTTGATGGTGTTTTGAAAGACTCCATTACTTTGAAAAGGCCTTTATTGATTTAGTTCAATTTTAGAATTGAAAATTTAATCACGTTTGTCAAGGATTATCTCGAAATACAATCCTCTCTATGATAATCTTCCTGTTTGTCTATTATGTGTCATTAACAATGCACTCTCAAAATATTCAAATAGAAGAAGTAAAAAAATTGTACAAGGTGCACTTAAATTAATTTTATTGAAATTTGAAACTGTTCATTGTGATAGTTTCCATCTTCGATATCAAAGGGTACTTGAATTCTAGTTAAATTTTTCTCCCTCTCTCTTTTTCTCTCTTTCTATCTCTCTTTTTTCTGCTCTCTCTCTCTCTCTCCCCTCCCTCTTTCTCTTCCACTCTCTCTCTCTTTCTCTCTCTCTCTCTCCCCATCTGTCTCATTGTACCCCAGTGTGTGTATCCCCCTTTATTTGTCTTTACCCACTCCGCTTCTAATCAATCACCCCCCCCCGTTTTTCTTCTTCTACTATTCTTTCCCAGCCCCCCCCCCTCCCCCACGGTACTTACATACTCATCTATTGTTAAAAAGGGGTGGGAGAGATTGCTAATAAGATACCACAAGAAGCAAATTGCTCTTAAAGGTGTTTTGTATTTGTTTAACGAAGTACACACAAAGTTACGACACACGATACAAGTTAAACCGGGATTAAACTCACGCCTCCCTGGTTAGTTTAAAGGTACCATGTATTAAAGCACAGATGACAGAGCTCATATTTCTGATGCAAAGGTGTGAATAGATATAGAGAGAGAGAGAGGGGGGAGGCAGTGAGGGAGGGGGAGAGAGAGAAGAAGAAGAAGAAAAAAAGAAGAAGAAGAAGAAGAAGAAGAAGAGAGAGAGAGAGAGAGAGAGAGAGAGAGAGAGAGAGAGATGAGTTAGAGCATACACACATACACACGCAACACATGTTAACCGCATGCAAATCAATAAGACCATTGATGACTCATAAACTGATCATGTATATTATTGTCGCAGTATAATATTCTTCGTAGGCCGTCGCTATTCGCACACGCATTGTCGCATCAGACATTCATTCATTTGGCGGTCGGCCTCCGTAAAAATATATTTCTCTCTCTCCCTCATTCGCTCGTGCAGCAAACCATTTAGCTGGCGGATTTCATACGGCGGCGTTTTAATTCTATGAGTTACCACGGCCACGCGACCGTGCGATTGTGAGTGCGCTTCGCCACCGGAACAAATATATACAGTGAGTTTCGCCACCGGAACAAAATATATATACCTTCGGTTTCTTTGCGTGTTGTGGAATTTAGCAAGTACATACGGATCTTGATTTTAACGGGATTAATTACGATGTGTTGAATTCTTCAGAGAGCAGCCGACACCTTCTTTTTTTACGACCAAAGAATACCTGTGTTGTACGTCACAACGGTTTAAAGACTAATCGACCGGTGACGTTTTAATGATTCGTGTAATTGCGATATATCATAGTGGAAATACCTAGCTGCGAAATTGTGTTTCTTTTCATCTCGATAGCCTGCACAAGCACCGTTTTTTTCTCAGTCACATAATTTCTTTTTGTATAGAAAATGATTTTTAGTCATTTTCAAGCAAATAATCTGTTACCCTCTTCTGTAGGCCTACGGACATTATATCAATTTTGCTAACGTGATACATTGATTTCGAACCACCCTTTGCAGTTTTCATTTTTCAATTCGAAAGAGGAACAATCGTGATTTAGTGATTACATCCAGCGATTCGTTGTGAAATATTTGATCTTCTTATTACTTTAGCTGAATCACCATTTACGACACAAGGGGGTGTGCGAATTTCGTCACGTTTTATTTGTTAACGGCGTCGTCGCAGAGTATCCTATCCACGACTCATAATTCTTTCCATTATACTCCCATCTCCAATACCTGGAATTATATCAGCGATATGGTAACATTAACCAATGACTCGTGTATATCTGTATACTTTATGATATAGGAGTTATTACTCCTAAGTATTACTGCTGTAGACCATCCCTTCGATTCTTTCCCTTTGCTTTGGATTTCCCAGGCATTTGATGACACTGGAGGAAACGTATCTTCGAATTCGTCTAGCTAATTTTACTATCATCGTGCTAACTAGCTGATAGCCAGTATTAGGAACAAACGTGCCATAGTATATTGTGGGTTATTTATATCCATTATCATTAGTGTTCGTACAGTTCAGCAGTAAACACCAGTACTCGTAGTTGTGTGCATGCATATCACCGGCATCGTATTTTTCTATTGATTGTTGGTCGTATTATATTATTAAGCGCCTGACGGGATAATAGTTCTACTATATATATCTACCAGAGTGTTATATTCGCCCGTATCGCTGCATACAGCGGGGACCATAACAGACTAAGCTGTGTATTATTGTATGAAGTAACGTGGCAATATTCAAAATGGAAATCTCGACAACTAAATCACACAAAACGAGGACGGGGAGAAGAACTGTACATTTTACAGCCATGACTATCGCCATATTAGTATTTTTACTCTCATTCCAAGCCGATATTGTGCTATCGGATGAATATGACTTTGGGTCGGAGCATTTCGATAGTCCCACACATGTTAGACCATTAACGCCGGATGATCGCGGGTACAGGGATGTGGTGATCGCGATAAAAGATGATGTGAGGGAGGAGGATTTTCCGAGTCTTTTGGATGATTTAAAGCAGGCGATGACGAGGGCCTCGTCCTTCATGTACATAGCAACAAAGTAAGTAATCTATAATCAATTCGTTTCAAATTCAATAGTTACACTCAACCTATACCCACCCTCAAGACTGATGATATCCATGCTCTAAAAAAATAAGGAACATCAAAATATATTCCTGTTATTATTCCCTAAACAACATGAGGGGGTGTAGCCCAAAATTGGAAATGCATGGGAGGGGTGGGATACCCCCACCTACCACCTTGCGATGGGCCTTTTTTGAGGTACTTATACGGTCGACACCGTCCTAGTGCTAAGTTCTACGCCTGGCTACGGTGGTGACCCTCAAATCACAACATATCTCCTAAATTGTGTAATGATACATGTATTCGGTCATGATCGACATCAAATTAATAGTTACCAGAATTGATTTTATATCATACACTAGTTTCTCAGCAGTGCACATCATACATTGTCATAACATGCATGTAATTATAACCATGTATTCACGTCTTTTTAGTACTATTGCACCTACTCATGTTTAGTAACTTAGGTTATTCGCTTCTTCATACATTTTGTTGATTTGTTGGAGCTGTAGATGAGTTTACGATATATGTGTATCAAGGATGCCCATTCTTATTCGCTTTGATAACTGTACATCCTTTATCACTCTACTGAACACCAACTGCAACTTCAAGCGATAAAAGAAAAAGAATGATCGGCTGCACTTCTGTCCTTGACACTATATCTTCCCTAGGTCCAGTAAATGCTTTACCAGGACTCAGATTTCTATTTGCATCTGCTACTCAGTACTAACAAATTTATAAGAGTGCTATGAATAAAATATTAACCGTGAGAGCAAAATACAACCTTTAAAGATAAAGTTGAGACTATTGAGTTCTGGTCGTGCGATTGTATTGTTTGTAACAGAAAATGTGTGGAAGTAAGGAAAAAGGTTAATCATTTATAGCAGGGAAATATTGGTGTATTTACTGGAGGTTTTGGAATTGTCTAAATCATGAGAAATTGGCATAGGCCTGATAAAAAATAACATGCACTGCACACATAAATCTGTATACGGGACTAGACATAAACTTGTGGCATTTAAGTGTGGTCCACAACCAGGCGCGTACACAGGGGGGGGGGGGGGGGGGGGGTTAAACCCCTCCTTTGGTATTTGTTTGTGTGTAAACCCCCCCCCCCTAAATTTCCCTAAACCCCCCCCCCCCTTTTGTTTTTTTGTTGTTGTTTTTTGTTTTTTTTTTTGTATTAAAAAAAAAAAAAAAAAAAAAAAAATTCCCATGGCTGACTTCAAAAAGATGACCTTACCCCCCCCCAACGGAGCAAAATGTCAAGTTTTCAAATTCCGATACCCCCCCCCCCCAAAAAAAAAGTGTCCTCTTACACCACCCCCCCCCCCCCCCCCCGCTTATTCAGCGGTCGGCTGAGTCGTTGCGATTTTTTTTTTTAGACCAAAAAAAAAAAAGTGACCTCTTACCACCCCCCCCCCCCCCCCCCCCCCCCCCCCCCCCCCCCCTTGAAAAAATCCTGCGTACGCGCCTGTCCACAACCTTTAGCTTTCAGTCATAATATTGAATATGAGGGCATTTGAAGAGCCATATCATTTTCAGGGGACAAGTTTTCTACGATACTCCTACACGCCAACTCTCAATTCTTTTAGCACTCAATCCTTTTACGGTCAAATGATGACAGAGCATTCATATATCGCATGGGCTAGAGTAAGATTTGACTCTTCATCGTAAAATTAATCACTGAAAGTGCGTTTCTTATTGTCAGTCCCTTAATTTGTTTCCTATTTCTGTCATCGCAGATGAAATCGATCTTGCAAGAAGCTTAATAGAAATTGGAAGCTTTAAGATATTGTATTACGTCTAAATCTGATACGAAGAAGGGCAAGCCGGCGTCGACTGTACAGAAAATATTATTAGACAATAGCTTTAAAGACAGATTCACAATTTTTCAAAGTCATTCAAACGGTTTTAGCGCCAAGCAAGAAGCACTATCCTTTATTTTATCCACTTGACCTTACTATACTCCAAGTATAAGGTTACAATGTGTAGTTTTTGACGCCGCTTACCGTTGGTCCGTAGCCTATTATGATCTATTCTCTAAAAAAAAATCGAGTGATCACGGACGTCACTCCTCTGGAGAGTGAAAATGTAGTGAAAATAGAGTGAACATTCACTCTTTTCTTCTTAGAGAGCACTCTAAAATCAATCGATTTTCACTCCTAAACAAGTGATCACGGACGTCACTCCCAAGAAAGTAAAAATAGAGTGAAAATTCACTTTTTTTTTTAAAGAGAGTACATGTATGAAATGGTATGAATCTGCCTTTTCATCAAGCTTGATTCATTATTTTGAGATATATTAGACGTTTTGTTTTTCTACGTTTTGGCCTATTCAACCTTCGAGTTGAATATTTCATTTATTAGTGACTATTATGCTTAATAAAAGATACACAATGCTATGCTCCCCGTGTAGCCTACAAATTCTCGCAATCATGAGTGATCTCTTATATAAATATATACCACCACCATGTGCCAACAATGTCTGCCAACTCCGAACGAAATTAAAGCAATTCCACAGCTTTTTTAGATCAACAGATTATCGTCTATTAATTTGAATTTTGAAATTCGTTGCGACCGTCATGGACTTTTTAACAATATTGTAATTGCAATTTTCTTATTCGATGCATCATTATACGCTGCAAGCGGAACCTTCATTACTGTACAACGATGGAAGAGTGCAATATTTATTACAACTAGTTTAATCCAAATGTCTGAGGGGGAGGGGGAGGAGGGAGGGTCGACTCCCGGATCAACATCCATGCCTCCAGTACCGTACATCCCCTTGGATTGCGAAATTATACTGCATGTACATGTAACATAACTTAATTTAGTACTGGGTCCCATTTCACAAAACTTGTCATCAGTGACAAAATAAATGACAATTTTTGTAATAACCTATCGAAATCCTTGCTTCTGATTGGTTATCAGCAGATTTGTAACCGATTTATGTCACTTGTCATTGAAAAAAGGCTTTCCGAAACGGGTACCTGGTGATAATGAGCCAAGAAGGAAGTCAACATGTGCTTAATGTTGAATTTAGGGGAAATCACTTCAGGATATTTTGGAGATAAGTGCACGCATAGGCCTTCATAACAACAACGAAGTGAAACATGTATGTTTGGAGAAGAGAACTTTAGAGAAGTAAAGCTAGGTTGTACATGTATCTAATGTTTTTTTTTTTTTTTGGGGGGGGGGGGTTGAAATAGAGAATAATGTAGGAATGGCCATTTGAATCAAACATGCTAAATTTTAAACAAAAGCAGATTTCAAATATGACTTGAAAACAAGGGAGTGAGATAATTTAGTTATATTTTGTTGTATCACGTTTATTGAATGGTAGAATGCGTATAGCATACACAGTCACTCATAACTCAATCACTGTTTGTATATATTATATATTCGCTTTTCCTCTTTTCTTGTTTTTCTTTTTTTCTCTTCTTCCCCTTGATCTTCTGTCAGGTCTGTGTGTTTTATTAGTACTCTTATTTCTTCCTTATCTTTCTTCTCCTTCAACCTTATACTCTTCCTTCTGATTATCTCTCCTTCCTTATCCCATGCTTCTTTGCTCTTCTCCTTGAGTGTTTTCTTCCAACTATTTTCATTTTTTCATACGTTATACAACACAACACTTTAGAATAAAACGGGGGGGGGGGGCGTCAAACCAGGCCTCAACTCGGCCATCCAACTACCCAGCCAGCCATCCATCCATAAGTATGAGTCACAAAATCCATCTTTAATGTTTTATGGTTACACTTTTTGAAAGCTTCTATGAATATACTCCTGCATTGTGCGAGAATCCATTACTCTGATCCTCATGATCCCCTTTACGACTGTGTCCCCGATTTTACGGCCAATTAAAATTATCCCAATCACCTTGCAAGTTTTGAAAACTGGTACCGTAACTCTGCAGTTGAATGGTTACCAAGCAAACGTCGTTCTCCGCATTTTACGGCCGATTAGATGTATATCCGATTTACCTTGCAAGTTATCCGAATTGATTCCCAAACTCTGTATTGTCTATAATATTGTCCTAAATGTACTTTGGATTGTGAGCCGAGTGAAAAGTAGAACGCAATACGTCACCTGTTTTTCCATCCCATTCTTTCCCATGTAAATAAAAAAACAATATCTAAATGCCCATTCCTTTTGGGCAATGAACTTCAACGAACCATGCACATACGATATTGAAAAGACTGAAGGTACTACACAAAAGCAAAATACTTGTAAACAAAATAAATCAACAAAATATGGGTTGAGTTATTTGTATACCCTTGGCATATTTTATAGGTTTGCAAACTCGGACGTAATGCTTTGAAGAAAGCAAAAATGCAAACGTTGCTTATTGAAGTTCCAGTTGCCTAGCAACACAACAATGGAAACCTGACAATATAAATGACGAGTCCTTCAAGTCGTATGAGTATGGCATGCAATTATGGAATGGAAAATATGCCTGTAATCATAAGAATGTTATTAAAGTGACTGGAATGCCTCATGATTTGAATGTTGAGCAAGGATAATTGTCGATTATTGTTAAAAATTGCCTTAAGGCCAAAGTGTGCAATGTCATACCAATCAATAGTCAAGCAAGGTAACACTAGCCTTCAGTGAATTCATCACGACAACAAACGGAGATCATAGCTTTTGAAAACAATTTGATAATAATGTCACGATAACGACCTCAATCATATTCAGGAATTTAAAATCAAGTATATCATTGTTTAGTTTTATATCTTCAAAACTTCTGGAATGTCACTTTTTTCTCTGAGTTAGGCGAGTAGCACATTGATTTCACATGCAGATAACGAAAGCATAATTGGAAATATATCCCGACTAAGCCCCCTGTGGAATGTGATAATATGAAATTGAAATACACTGTATATGCATGGCGAAAATATTTGTATTTCGGCAAACATTAACATTTACATTTGACAGCCATTTATCATAAACCGTCTGCGGCTTAAAAAAAATAGGGCAATATGTGTATATAAAATGGAATTTCTGATCTCCATGTGCAACTTTTGATAATGATTGCTGATTCTGTGGGAAAGTGGATACCTCTACTTTCGTTTCATGCAAACTAAATACCTCAAAATACGGGGTTCGTCGGAAGGACAATTTTGATAGCTTCTGGTTTTCGCCACCACATCCCTAGTACACACCGGCAACATTTTGATTGTTCAGGGATTGGTCTTTTAGTACACAGCTCAGGCTAATCGATATGTTGGGGTGATCAATAATGCCAAACAGTAGTGGTTTCATTAATGGGCGAGTAAAAACTATTTTGCACCAGGCAGCGGTTGGGAGGGAGGGGGGGGGGGGGGGGGCTGTGAATATACCAGTATTGGAATATTTATTTATTACAAAATATATACATATACTTTGGGATTCTTGAATGCACTTTCTTTATGTCCATCAAGATTTGTTGTTGATGTTGTTGTTGTTGTTGTTGTCGCCCACAACCCTTTTAGAATAGTTTAAGACTGTCAACTTATTTTCAACCACCGTTTAAAAAAAACACACATCTTACTTGGGTGCATTTCATGAAGAGCAAAAGGGGAAAACATAATAAGTGTCTTTTCTACTTGTTCGCTTCGCTCACCCGCGACTTCGGAGACCGGAAGTTCATATTTGGCCCAACAAAGAACATCACAACGTTTCTAACTATACTTTATCGTAATCGTCTGTGCACAAATTAAACAAATATCGCTTTTTATGTCTGAGTAGATTCAATTCCGTGGAGAAAAAATAAATAAGTCAGTGTTTTTAATTGTTATTTTGTTCTGGTTTTTGATCTTGATTGAATCCATCACTATTCATGGGTACAAAGTCAAGCTTTCATTGTGTACTGATCACACAGATATTTAGCTATCCAAACAGTACGGTGTCTTGTTAATCTAGAAATGCCTACGCAATGTTTGGTTGTTACTCAACCGCGTCACATTAATAAGCAAACCGAAGAATTGGCAACACAGATCAAGGGAAAAGGAATAGGAGTAGAATAAGCACAAACAGTAGTACATATAGCAGAAGGAAATTAAGTATAAGATAAGATATAGACACAGTTCATGTATGATAATGTAAGAACTAAAGGCAATAGAAGCCGCGGAAGGATAGGATAAATAGAACATACGAAAAAGCCTGCGGGCCAAGAAGTACACGAGACTGTTACCATAGAAGGGGTCATTGCACTTCTCATTACTTTAACGTTTCACTCCTGACCCTAATATCAGTTTTCTTAAGACCCTTCCCTAATCCTTAGCCCTACTGAACATCAGATTCACAAGTATACCATTCCAACCTCATGATATCCCTGTTTATCATTTTTAGTTCGTAAAAGCAGTCGAGAATGAGATTATAGGCCTAGTAATTTAATTGGAAAATGAACATTTGTGGACATATTAGATCAAGAGTTTAATACCAACTGATTCTCCATATCGGTACTAAATATATAGTAGATATGTTCCATGCGCACCCACTCCCCCGAAGGGCTACTTTGAACTTCAAGTCAAGATATCACCATGATCTTGTTAAGAGGTTTGTATTACATTACATTCAATGAGCATTACTATAACATGATCATGGTGGCTCCTTTTCATTAACGGTGGCTTTTAAAAAAGTTTGCGGCAAATCGATTCCAACCCTCGTTTTATTTTGTCACTTCCTGAAAATTCTTCTCAAACATCCTTCTGGCGTTCTGCTGATACTGCAAACATGCCTCTAATTCTGTATCTCATAAGGCAGGAATTTCAAATTAACCAATAAATACAATTAACATCCTTAATATTGTCATCGTATACTTCAATGATATTTTTAAAATTCCAAGAAAAATTGTTTCATCCCTTTCATTATGATGCCACAGGCACTGTGGCACAGTGGGCGTGGTTACTAGGCAATAGGATTGCATCCGAGTTCCTGCAATGACCTCTAAAGCTTCCCAAACATTACAGGTCCAAGTGGTAGAAAATATTCCTACCACAGCACCGCAAATTATTGGGCAACTCCTATTTAGTGCATACCTTTGCGCTGTTGTGGTTGCATTGTTGTGGTCAGACGCTCTTATTGTGGTAATATTCCACGTCTGGAATCAGTGGTCCCATTCATACCGGAAACAATGCGTTAATTGATAAGTTATGATGGTTGGAAAAGGATACACTTTGTAATAGTGCATAATCATGGTTGCAATCATTGTTCATCAGGTGTGATTGTAAAGGCTTTGTGGAGCCAAAGAGGTATGATTTACGGATGAGTATACAATATTTTCGGAGAAACAAATACGAGAAAGGTTTTTTAAAATGTTGTTTGGTTTGTTTTTATTCCTCGTTTGGAATCAACGGTCCCCCTTCATACCGGAAACAATGCGTTAATTGATAAGTTATGACGGTTGGAAAAGGATACGCTGATGAATACTTTGTAACAATGCATAATCATGGTTACAATTATTGTTCATTAATAACAGGTGTGAGTGTAGGCTTATATGGCGCCAAAGAGGTATGAATTGCGGATGAGTATACAATATTTTCGAAGAAACGAATAAGAGTTATTTGTTGGCATAGCATGGATGAAGGGATAAATGCATACTTAAATGTTATTTGGTCTGACCGCCTTTTTGAAAGCTTGTGGAGGAGTCAGTGTAGAATTAAAAGTGATTTTGAAACCAGTCAGATGTATGTCAGATGCGCATTATATTCCTTCGAACAGTATTGTAATTTTTAGTCAATTCCCCCACCTCATTCAAGGGTGATAGAATATCAGTAATTTTTATTTGTTTACTTTTTAACAAAATTTGTGGAATGTGGAACAATAATGCCTTTATAGAAATTTGTGTCGTCCACAATTGCAGTAGCGTAGCATAGGCTTAGCTACGCACTAATGTCATAGTGTGGGTTAAGGGGGGGGGGCACTTAACGGTGGGTAACATTAAAGACAACCAGCCATATCCATTCATGACTAGAGTATGGGATCATGTCTTCGTTTCACACTGCTTGTTCCCCTCCTCTTCCCCTTCTTTCTTCCCACTTTCCTTATTCGTCATTCGATGACAAAAAGGAGGAGGAGGGACCGGTGTGTGTGTGTGTGGGGGGGGGGGGGCTGAGAAAATCCATGGCCAATGTTCTTGTAGCTACTCTACGAAAAATTACGATACATGTAATTCAAGACGAGTCTATGAACGTGACTGTCTAACCTCGGTCTAAGTTTTACAGCTTAAAGTTAAACGCGGCATTTAGGCTGAGCTCAGCATCGGGTCTAGATTTTAATAGCTTATGGGTCCATGTGTAGGGCCTACTGTTTTAGAATCCTCCTTCGTAATACACACGAAGGACGTTGAACAAGGGAATATTGTATTCGCTACAAGTGCTTTCAGTGACTCATACATCAGTTGTATATCAAAAGAAGAAGGACGTAATACTTAAAGGTCATAACGATTTTTTTCTTCTCGTGTCTGGTCATGTGATAGTTCTTTGAAGGACGTTTTCTAAAAGATATTATTAATGCTTGAATCAACTGAAAAAGAACAATTGTGCATTCATAGATTCCAAGGATTATCAAAATCAATTAAAGACAATCATGCGTCGCAACATATTGAGTTGCGCATAATTTACAATAAAAATGATAAAACACAGGAAAAGACTTTTCCCATACATAATATACTAGAAAAAGTACAGACAGACAGAGTGCTATTATTGTGATGGGGTTATTATGAAAACAAATTGATATTGTACTTACTTATTGATGGATTTATTTACAAATGTATGATTGCAAAGTACAAGGTATGGAAATATGAGCATTTAAAGAGCGATCTTTTTCGTGTTATTTCTTTTAATGTGCTTCCAAATAGAAATTAGAAAACAAATTGAGAAAGCGCACAACGACCAAAACGGAACTCGACCTTCTCTTTAAGATGCCCCGATCAGGGCCCCCCTTCGTTGATAGATGAATTCTTTATGATGTCTATGACTGTGTTTATGTTGGCCAGAATCGGGGTGGTATGGATATGGGAAAGTTCTCTCCTCGGGTCATTTTTATTTCCACTCATAAATGACAGATCACTCCCATATTTAGACCCACAAAGATGAAATGTCCGGTCTTTGATTCTTTTGATTCCAGGACCCTGTTTCATAAAACTGGTTATCAATATCGAGTTACAACAAGTGTTATAAGCTACTGAAATCATGGCATTTGATTGGCTGATAGCAAATTTGTCATAGAAATTTAGTATATGTTATTGATAACGAGTTTGATGAAACAGTGCCTTGATGCACTCTTTCAGATACGAAACGTTTAGCCTGAGTTTGGTTATTGCACACATGACACTGTGTCCAAACAGTATGTATGTTACTGTTTACAAGATCTAGCGAATATTGAAATGATGGTAATGGTAGTATCAAGGTATCATGTAATTACATTTTTTCTGTATTGTTTGTATTTTTTGTTTGTTCTCCACCTATTTTACCCCTTCCCATCTAGATGTGTATCTCTTTATTTTATGTAGATTATGATTATTATGTAATTTGCATGTATCATAATTTAATTTTTTTAGTTGTTCCACATTTTACAAAAAATATAGACATACATGTACATATCAAATACAAATTATACAATACATGTAGTGTATAAGAGCACATCTCAATGATTCTCAATTCATATAATAGCCTAAGTAGAATATGAGGAGCCTGTTAAAAAGCAGTGCTTTGTGCTTGTACATTATGCATTCATGTTCCTGGACTCCTGGTACAATACACATTGTGGATGTAACAAAAACCGTAGCAGTAGCGAAAGCTATGTTTCATGATATTATATGTTCGTACAGAATATTCCATATAATAGTCCGTACAATATATACGCATTAGCACCCCTGCTATTAAACACAGATACCTATATGATAATTTATCACAGACGCTTAGAGTACGATGCAATGGATGGCCTTTTCGATATTACGCATCAATTGTGATTATATTGAAGTCTCATGGCTGTGTAATTCATACATTATTGTCTGTCCAATGATGGAAGTGTAGATAGGCGTGAAAAATCCCTCAGCTTCGCCAGCCTTGTCCCCAGCGCGAACCACATTCCCATAATTACACAATGAGAGAAAGGGGGGGGGGGGTAGAGAGAGAGAGAGAGAGAGAAAGAAGGGGGAAGAAGGCAATCGTCTACTGAGTGCGTATAGTATTAGTTAGTGTATTGGAATAAGACTAAAGCGAATACAAATCAAATGAAGAAAACAAAAATGGAGAGTAAGCCCAAAATACCCGCTTCCTAAAGCTATCCCTACCACAAAAATGGAATATAAAATATTCCCAATCGAGAAAATCTCCTGTTACATCTTAAAAATGAAGCGGCAACTCTATGCTGTCCTAAAATATGGGTGTCAAGGTATGGCTATGGTTTAGCATTCTTCTAATGACATTGAGAGACTGTATACATGTATAAGTGTGATTGCCTATACAGACGTAGGTGGGATGAGGCGTCATGTTTGAGTATCTTTACTCACCATGTACCGACCTGAAGAGATGAAGTTAACAGCGACTGACCCTCTTACGTTAACAAAGAAAAAACAAAAAACAAGAAAGAAAAAAAGTTTCTGGTAAAAACTTATTACTACCCGTACACTTAAGAATTACGTACACCTATCCATCATTAGAGGTTTACCCCATGATGTAAGCCAACTCATAAAAAGCACACAGCATATATTTAAATAGTGATATAATAACACAATGACACACTTGTTTAAAGTCCAGTCTATTGTTCTTACGATAGGCCATGTGTAAATATTTTCTTTTCATACAAATTTGTTTATAGCTCTTCTCTCCACTTCGCGATAACTGCATTTCATTGTTGATTTTTGTAATGTCTATAGTATATTTTTTCCTTCAATCTGTTTTGTAAACAAGTGGTTAAAATATTTATGTGGGAGATATTTTTCGTTCACATTCTACTTTAGAATAATAGCATCTCTTATGAAAAGGAATTGCACGGAGTTGTGAAAAAGAAAGGACTAAATATTTGTATGTGAACGCGTTCTTTCTTTCTGTTTTCTTCGTTGTGTAATACCGCCCCCATAGGCCGCCCCCGAGTGCCACAACACTCGTGCACTTGACCTTGACAAAGGTTTCTTCATCTGTTTCGAATTTTTCACCCCAAAAATGGTTTACAAAGCTCAAGAGATGACTTTTTTGTGTGTTTTTCAAAAAAGGCAGCGAAGTGAGATAATGGAACGCCGCCCCCGAACGCGACAACACATGTACAAAATTATTGATGCACATCTTTTGCGCTTGACATTGACAAAGCTTTATTCGTCGGCTTACTTTTTTTCCCCACAAAATATTCTTATTTACAATTGCTTAGACTTGTAAAAGAAGAGAGATTAATATTTCTGATGCGAAAGTGTCAAAGGCTCTTTGGAGCGCCGCCCCCAAACGCGACGACACATGCACCGAATTACTGAAGCACGTCTTGTTCACTTGACATTGACACAAATTCATTCATCTGTTTCGAATTTTTCACAAAGGATTACGGCTTACAGAGCCCAAGAGATATGCCGAAAAGCACTGACATGGAAATAACGTGGGAGAAAATGACATGTTATTATTTTAATAATTCTAGATCATTCCCTCCGTTTTATAAGCCCACTCGAGGAGAATGGAGTAATGCACGAATAACGACAATTTTAATTCTCGTCATCAATCACCTTATATTTCGATATTTCATAACTCCGCATCAGTATCACTGAGTCAGTGCCAGAGGGCATGCATGATGTAATCTGTCGGACAATTGTTGTTGTTGCTACGCAACGGCAAACGTGACCTCAGTTTTATAGGCAGGTAGTCTTCAAGAATATCAAGTGCATTTGCAGACTTCCTCAGAACAAATCATAACTTGTATCTTTAGTTCGAGGTCTGGTCCGTATATTAAGACCTCCATTCACCAAAGATCACTCTCCCACCAAGGGGCCAAGATTTGGAATAAGCTAAATCACCCTAATTCCACCATTGTACCAATTGAAGCCTTTAAAGCCCCACTGTCCTACTTGTAGCTACTTGCTCCCTCTATATAGAAAAGTTCCCAAATCGGTGCCTGTTGGTCCCCCATGATCCTCTTTTTCTTATGTTAGCTGAGAGCTGAGTTGATGAGATAACCACCTGTTCAGTGACCTTGTAGGGCGGTCTAATCCCTCCTGTAAACTATGGCAGATGAGATTTAAGACCTCCATTCACCAAAGATCACTCTCCCACCAAGGGGCCAAGATTTGGAATGAGCTAAATTACCCTCATTCCACCATTGTACCAATTGAAGCCTTTAAAGCTTATCTGCCGTAGTTTACAGGAGGGATTAGACTGCCCTGCAAGGTCACTGGACAGGTGGTTATCTCATCAACTCAGCTCTCAGTTAACATAAGAAAAAGAGGATCATGGGGGACCAATGGTCACCAATTAGGCACTGTTTGTTATATAGAGGGCGCACGTAGCTACAGGTAGTGCAGTGGGCCTTTAAGCATCGTATAAATAGTAACCCCATTATCCTTACCAGTATTAGCAATGCATAAAAACTTAACACCCTATAATTAAACTATTAAGCTCAAGATACAAGACCCCCGGTTTTCTTTTCTGTTCTTCTGGAATATTCGTCATTTTTTCTCTACCCCCTTTATATCCGTGTTTACCCTGTAAGGACACGTTCTTCTCTTTGTAGATGTTTTCCCCATAGGTGTTATTATTGTTGTTGTAGATAGTATACTTTTAGTCTATTTTCATATTGTGTAAATTATATTTGTTGTGTGTTCATTTGTCTATTCTAATGAGTATACATGTGTATTTATTATTTTGATTGTATGTTTTACCTTGGCTTGAACCCCTTTGAAAAAACAGCTTATAGCTGACAAGGGCAATCTATTCTATGAATGGAGAATTAATAAATAAATAAATGAATATGGAATGCTACGATAAGATGCATAGATGATGGAAGTAGATTATTAGTCAAAATATTTGGTAGAATGTAGCGTAGTAAAGCCTAAAGGTTGGATTTTTTTTTATGGCGAACGCATGCCCATATATTTTAAGGTTCAGAATTACTCCATAAACCAAGCTGTAAAACGTTGCTAGCTAAGGTTGCCAGCTATCTTGTCAATCAGCGGTATATTTGGAAGAATTACGTTGGTGATGCTCTCATTTCCTTTTTACACTTGCAATCCCCTATACGTCTTTCAGCAGCATCGGAAAGGTGTATGACCCCGGCTAGGACCCCGATGTAGCGGGACGTGCCCCATCTGTCACCCCTTTCCTTTTCTGCTGTATATTCCTCTCTCTCTCTCTCTCTCTCTCTCTCTCTCTCTCTCTCTCTCTCTCTCTCTCTCTCTCTCTCTCTCTCTCTCTCTATCTCTATATATATATATCTCTCTCTCTCTCCTTTCTCTCTCTGTCTCTCGCTGTCTCTCTCTCCTCCTGTCCATGCTGTGTGTCTGTCTTTCCCTGTCTCCGTCCGTCTCTTTCTATCTATCTCACTTTTTCTTTCTCTCTTTCCCTATCTATCTCTCCTTCTGTCTGTCTGCCTGTCTCTCTCTCTCTCCCTCTATCTGCCCCCTGTATATGCCTGCTACCGCTCTTTCCCTTGGTCTTCGCTCTCTCTCTCTCTCTCTCTCTCTCTCTCTCTCTCTCTCTCTCTCCATCCTCCTGTCCATGCTGTATGTCTCTCTGTCCTTCTCTCTCTCTCTTTCTTTCTCCCTGTCTCTGTCTCTATGTTTGATATATCCGTCTATCTGTCTCTCTATCTATCTCTTCCCCTGTCTGTCTGTCTGTCTCTCCCACCCTCTATCTGCCTCCTGTCTGCCTGCTACCGCTCTTCTCCCTGGCCTTCAACACAACCTGTTGCTGTCACCATATTCACAGATAATTAATAAATAAGTGCAAATATAGATCCATCGTGTCCATAATAACTGCTACGTGTAAGTTTATTTGTTTGTAAAATTTGTTGAAATTGTAGTTGACTTTTATTCATTTTCAAGAAAATATACTTTGAGAAGAAATAAAAAGCAGCCTAATGCCTGTATGGTGATGAAATTAACACCAATTATTTCCCTTCATCTACAACAGTTATAACATTGTAGTCATCATTGGATAATGTTGTAAGTATCAAGGAATTCTCTCTGGAAATAAACTGAACAACCGCTTGCAAGAATTGCAATTTTCCTTTGAAATCTGATACACGTACTCAAAAAAGGGGGAAATGATGGGATTGTCTCATCATGGACCATGGTCTCATTAAGCCATATTGATATGTTATACATGTAGTATGGTCTTGAACGTCTTGCAGTATAATATCACAGCGTTGTATATAGGGATTTGAAGATACATGTAACCTGATAATGTCAGGGGTAGACCTCAAGACTTCACTGGATAAGTTCCTGATTACTATACTAACAAGGAAGATCTTCGGAGCTAAACAAATTAATCTTCCAAATAAGAAAGGGAGAAACAGCGCGCGTGACATCCAATATAGATATAGGCCTGACGTATCAATCAACGGCGTTTCATTAATTGCGCATAGTGCCCCTTTCTTATCTGGACTTTGTTTTTCCCCCGTCGCTTGTACGTTGCCTCCATGTACACAAAATGTGCTAGCTTTATAGAAGTTGGAGGGGATGGGCGGGAGGGGGGGGGGGGGGGGAGGGGGAGAGGAGGATGACGACGAGAAAGGGTAAGACGGAAAAGAAGAGGACGAAGAGGATGAAGCGAAGGAGGGGAGGTTAATGGAGAACGAATGAGGAGAAAGAAGTGAAAAAATAGAAGAAAAAATAATCAAGGGAAAGGGAGGAGAAAATGAAATGGAAGAAGAACCTGATGATGTTGAAGAAGGGGAATAAATACAATGAAGAGGAAGAAGAAGAAGAAGAAGAAGAAGAAGAAGAAGAAGAAGAAGAAAGAAGAAGAAGAAGAAGAAGAAGAAGAAGAAGAAGGAGAAAGAAGAAAAAACAAAACAGGAGGAAAATATACAGAAAAGAAGAGGAAGGGAAATGAGAAGAAGAGCAAATACTGTGGAAACTTGTAGAAAAAAAATGAAAATGAGGATGAGGAGGAAGAAGACGAAGAAGAAGTAAAGAATATATCAAAATATAAGGGAATGGAAGCAAGGTAGGGACTAGGGAGGAAGGAAGGAAAGCAAATATCTATTATGACAAGAAGAAGGAGGACGGGAAAAGGAATTCAAGTCAGCGGAAACGTTACATAATTATATTAATTTCGCTTAAAATGAACCAAGGTTAGATATTGACAAAGAAAAACAAGGCTATATCCCTGAAGCACAGCTTCATCTAATGTCCTTTTAATTAGCCCCTTTGTCTTGGATGCAATGGAAGGTTAATGATCCAGACAGGTAGTGTGCTGGCTATTAATATCACTCAATTAAAACTTGGTTGATTGGAATTATTTTCACATCCTCACCGCAATACAGTCATTTGCAACTGTATGTACATGACTTTTATCGTTGTATGTAAGTGCATAACGGACACTAAACTAAACTCCATACACAGTCAACGCGTGTGTTATACTCAACATTTACTTCGATTAAAATAATTTTATCATTATGCATTATAATTAATTAAATTAATTATGCATGACGAGCAAATCGAAAGTCTGTAGTTAACTGTTGATGCATGTCGTTTAGAATAATGTACCGGATGATTCTGACAATTTGTCGTACTCATGGAGACATAAAATAGCTTGGAAATTATCAAAGAGGCATGCAGTCACGATTAATCAAGTATAGTGTAAAGTGGAGTGGTGGGGATGGATAAGGGGTGTCACTGTCTGTAAAGTACCAATGTATATTTCAACATGACCATTGATATATACACAGCTACATATTAATATCACTGCTGTATCCAGGAATACGGCATCCTCACAACCATACAGCAACCTAGGGGTGTTTCACGAAGATCCTAAGTTGAACTTATCTCTGAGTTGGAATTAACAATTATGGAAAGCCGTCAGCATCTTCGACAATATTTATAAAAAAAGTTATCTCAAAAGGCATAAAATGTTGACTCAAATCTTTTTTATTTTCTATTATCAAGGAAATGTCATGTTCTTGATGTGGAATTTATGAAAAGTCTAAAATATTTGAATTTTTGCTTTTGAATATATTTTATTTTAAGGCTACAAATGGGACTCAATAATGTTTAAGTCCGAATTAGAGTTAAGTTCGACTTAGGAGGATCTTTGTGAAACACGCCTTAGTGCACTACGGTAATGAGTGAACATTGCAGGTGTGTGTGTGGGGTGCTAAAGGGGCTTGGGTTATTTTTAATGAAGGGATGTAGCCATAATCTTGCTTACATAATTATGTTGATGCCACAACAAGGCATGAGGCAAAAATAGCTGCAATATAACTTCTGACAGTGAGTCAATTCAACCTGACATAATCGAGTGTCAGATTTGCAACCGCGCGTGTCAGATTCGGAGAGGAGGGGGCGGTAATAAGGTTGGGGGGGGGGGTGGGGCGGGCATTAAGAAGGCCTGAACTATATTCTTAGTACACATTTCGTCAGGCAAATTAAAACCCCTACCGCATTGGGCATACTAAATATACAGTACATGTTATGAGGATGCTAATTCAATCTGACATAATTGAATGTCAGATTCATTCTACGCCTGCGTGCGTGGTGTGTGGAAAGGAGGGGTGGTGATGGGGGGGGGGGGGGGGGGGGGGGGGGAGGGGGCGTACTGTTAATTGACTGAAGGTCAACATGTTAGTATGACCTAGCAGGGAGAGTGTACTCTCCCTGGACATAATCTGCTTTAATGCCACATTGTCCTACTTGTAGCTACTTGCTTCCTCTATAGAGAAAACAATGCGTAATCGGTGACCATTGGTCCCCCATGATCCTCTTTTTCTTATGTTAATTGAGAGCTGAGTTGATGAGATAACCACCTGCCAGTGACCTTGCAGGGTAGTCTAATCCCTCCTGTAAACTAGTGCAGATAAGCTTTAAAGCTTTACACATGGTTTATGATCGACTTGACTTGTAATCTCTTTATCAAAGAATTACTAAGTATCTCATTGTATAGTGTACTTAATATGATACTTAACATTTTTTAATTTGATAAATTAGGTTGAATGTAAGAAAAGAGAAGGATTAATCTGCCATAGAACGAAACCTCATGGTGCATTTCTAATAAACTTTCAGCTGCTAGAATAAAATTGGTATTTGTATTGTGCACGAGGGTTTTTGCCATACCGTATCAAGGACCTGTTCATTTCGCCAAAATGATTATTCGCAAATGTTGCAGTAATCCAAATGATGATGGCGTTGGAAAAAAATGAATGTAGGTCTGATGCTCCTATATCGGACCCTTAAGCATATACATACTTTAGTGTTCTTGAAATTCAGCTCGGGTCGATAAGGGCTCATGAGGGGCGGGGGCGGTAATGGATGGATGAAAATATAGGGGGAGGCAGGACATGGGTTGAGGGGCGGGTGTTGAGAACAGGGGGGAGGGGGTCGCATTCGCTTCTTTTATGTTTTTTTTCTTTTCTCCTCTTCTTCCTTTTCTATCACTTTCTTTCTTTATTTTGGCTATTTTTCCACAGATGGGGGGTCGGGGGGGGGGAAGGGTGTACCCCTATTCCCCATTGGTTGATATACAATGCCACTACATACATCATGCATATGTCATTGAACTTCAGTCATCCATGTTTCCTCGCGATATGATGGCTGTCATTCATTCATTCCTTAAGGGGCCTCACAACTATTTCAACGGCTCAGCCAGGGTCGTAGGGCTACAAAAGCATTTACTCTGCATGTGAAATGTTTCTAGGGCATTACATCCATGGCCCTGAGCAATATGACTTTTGTGCATGACATGACGTCAGCGCAGTAAAACGTGTCAGATCAGAGGGGGGGGGGGGGGGGGGGGGATGGGGGAAGGGCGCAATAAAATACCAACTAAATGAACTAGAACAATATTCTACGCTTGTAATTCTTTGTTATAGTGTACACTGTGTTCGTGTTACGTTTGTTTTATTTATGAATTCATTTGTACATCTATTACTTAAGTAATGAGCCAAAATCGTATTATTTCGGGGCAGAGAATGGGTAGGGGGCTATAATATAATATCCCTTGGTTACCTTCTTCGACTACGCCAATTATCTGTCGTATGCCGTTTTTGTGTGCTACAAAATGAGTAAAGTCAAGTAGATTGGAGTTAATACTGCAGGAAAATATGAGTTGCACACAATGTATAAACGACATAACAACATGGCATTTGTAATAGCAATAGCACAAACGTGGTGCCAATAAAGAATTCAAAATTCTTAGCATGCCTATAGGCGGGCAATATCATAGCTGTGGAATTATATTCTATGACTGCATGCATGGGTGACACGTTATATTTTAAGGGAAACCCGTTGCGTATCATTTACATTAATGTCATCAATCTTTGTGCCAATAATCATTCTTAGGCTAAACTTATAGCAGCGGATCTAGTTTCTTAATGAACAAGGATTTATACAAATCTCCCCTTTCCTCTGTTGAATCACTAGAAATCAAATGACCTCCGCTCAGTCCTAAAAGGACATGATTCAGGGATGATTATTTACTAGTGACAGAATCTCTGTTATTCTATTTCGCCTGTTTTGAGAGGAATTCTCAGTATATTTCTCCCTTCAATACAATATTTTGATTAACATTAACCTTTCATTGTATCCACAGTGTTTTATCATCTTTAAGAAATCAGTGAATAAAAGTGCTTTGTTCCCAAACTGATACTCTAATTAATTTTATATCACAACTTACTCATTAATACCATAATATCTCGCGTACTTGTGAAACTTAAGAACTGTGGTTCTAAAACCGTTCCCACCCCCGCTATCAATAACAAAATCACTCAAAGCACATCCGTAGTTTGCAAACAATTATGTTATTAAGTTGACTCCTCGTTTCAAATTAATCAAACTATTTCAGTCCCTATACGAAAGTGCTTTGCAAGTAATCTGAAGTGTCTTGCGTCACAAACTATCACAGTGCAATAATGATGAATTATGAATGGAGAACGGAAGGTGTTTATCATACTAAATTACTGATAGAGCTGTCAGTGAAACGAAATTGGTTTACATAATGAAATTGGTTGCCATTCAACTGTTTAATTTATAAAACCATTTCAGTCCCTATACGAAAGTTCTTTGCAAGCAATCTGAATTCCTCACAAACCATATAGTGCAATAATTATGAATTATGAATGGAGGATGGAGGGTGTTTATCATACTAATGGGGTGATTTTGCCGGTGAAATTAAATTGGTTTCCATTAAACTGTTTAATAACTTGGTATCTATCCATTAATGCCTTATGAGTCACCAAGGAGTCGTGGCCTGAATATCATGAATGCGGTTTGCTGAAAAAGGCCCCCAGGCCATATTTCCGTCAGGGGAAGAATATCCGTAATGTGATTTAAAGGCCCAATGTACTACTTGTAGCTACTTGCTCCCTCTATATAGAAAACAAAGCCTAATCGGTGACCATTGGTCCCCCATGATCCTCCTTTTCTTATGTTAATTGAGAGCTGAGTTGATGAGATAACCACCTGCCAGTGACCTTCCTGGGTGGTATAATCCCTCCTAGCCAAACTAGTACAGATGGGCTTTAAAATCGAACATCTTCTTTTTTGTGAATTTAGAGGGACCAACTCGACTAGAACATGTGTTTCCGGTCCCATCCGCCAGCTGTTAGCATAATGTTTCGATCCTCTAACATTTCTTTACTTATTAGAATATTTTATACACACGTTGTTCCTGTTGTCGGCGAACAGATACATCAATCAATCATACTGAGAGAATACTACGGATATGGTTAGGCCTGAAGCGTAAACTTCCCACAATATTATCTGATTATAGAAGTTACTGCTTTTATTATTTTTAATTTTTGTTAAAGATAGAGTTGAGAACTGGTCATGAGATTGCATTGTGAAAGAAACGTTGTGGAATCGACCAGAAAAGGTTGATCATCTACCATATAAGTATTGATGTGTACTGTAAGGTTCTGGAAACATCAAAATGATTATAAATTTGGCCCAGTCTTGGTAAAGAAATATGTACAGGGTGTATATGGGACTACGCGATATCGATCCAGTCCGGCTAGATACATGCATAATAATTGACCAAAATATATCAATTAGTAGGCGGTTTCCCGGCAAAATTTGTATCACCACGTATTTTTAGAAACATATTCTTTCACATGATTGGTAATCAGAGCTTCCATTTCATTTTTTGAGAGGGGGGCGTTTCCCAAACTGCTCTATACCTTCAAGCTATGTTGGTACTTTTCTTCAAACGTTAGAACCTGTCGCAAAGGCTTTTCAAGTTATTGATATTAAAAAACCCTATACATAATAATAGGTTTGTCCTAAAATCTTAAATTCTATTAATGTTGGCATTTTCCTTCAAAATAATGTTGAAAGCAACAATGAAGGATGTTATCAGTGTACGGGAAATCCCCCTCCTATCATAAAACCAGCTTCTTCCGGAATCCGGTAAAGCTGGCATTGTTCTGCAAATATTGAAACACTGAATCTCTTGGTATGGCTTTTCGTACCTCCCTGTACACTGCACCATGCTCATAAAGCAGATCTTCCACAATCATTGAGGTGAAATTCTCTTTCAATAACTACAATGACATGTGCTCTATACTGATAAGAAATGAAACGAAAGTACAAATAATGGTGACTTTTCCGTAAGAATGTTTTACCATATAATTCCAGGAAATGCCTATTTCCAAGATTGTAGCATTGTCTATCTGCGACTCTGTCCCTTTCTGCCTTTTTCTACCCCCAACCTCTCTCTCTCTCTCTCTCTCTCTCTCTCTCTCTCTCTCTCTCTCTCCCTCCCTCACTCTCGTGTATCCCTCTATATCTCATTTCATACTCTCACATTCCCTTTCTCTTTCTCTCTGTACCCACCCCTAGTGCTCTCTCTCTCTCTCAATTCCTTCTAATTATCTCCACTCACTGGCGATGCCTCGCGCCACCGTGACATTGTCAGAGGTAAAGAGCCGTGTAATACATTGTGACTGCTATATGGTGCTATTTATATACATTCCTCTGCTATCTTTTTGACATTCAACTACCACTAACATCTTGCTTCAACATTACCCCCTCCCCCAAAACGGAATATGATGGTGCCCCCCCCCCCTCAGTGAAAGGTATACAACCCAATCCTAATTAATATTCTGCAATGTTATTGATATTCGACTATCACTATCATGCTTTTTAATTCAATCCCCGTGGGACTATATCCCCCATTTATCACCGGTGGACAGCAGTTACCTCAGCAGATGCCTCCAGCTTTTCAAAAAAAAATGATGTAACACCCTTTTAGTTTCATATGTTTCACAGACGACCTTTCAAAACGACCCAGCATAACACAAACATAATGCATATACTGCTATGTTATCGATCTGTTTGACATTCAACTATCACTATCATGGCTAGACCATGCATCTAACATTAATCCCACACGGGGCTGTATGTGGCAGTCCATCCACGCTGAGCATTACTCATTCGTGCAACTTCCAGCATTTTCACTAATTGGATAAAACACCATTCCACCGACGAATAACGCCAATCGTAGCGCTAGCCGAAGTATTAGTGCACTGTGGCTATGGCTGACCCAGTGTTTTGAAATGGTGTTTAATAGGAACAATTTTGGGGAGGGGAAGAGAAAGGGTGGGGGAGTGGAGGGGGGGGGGGGGATTGGTGGGTTGATCATATTCATTTTTAATTGAAATATGTACAGGTAGACATTTCGTAGTGACACAAATTAAGAGAAAATGATATTTTAAATTCTTTTCCAAAATCATAAAACCATAATGGAAATTAAGAAATAAATCGTTGCATTATTCTCCAAGTTAAGACGAACACGGTTAGTAGGCCGATTAACAGGATATTTATTTTGCTTTTCCAGTTGACTCTTTTCTCATTTAAAGCAACATAATAATAGTGTTTTTGTTTTCGAAATGGCTCCTAAATCATCATGTTTAAAAGGTATAGACAGTTCTGGTCATGCGATTGCATTGTGAAAGAAACGTTGTGGAATCGATCAGAAAAAGTTGATCATCTAGCATATAACTAGTGGTGTGCTGCAAGGCTCTGGACTCATCATAATGATAAGAAATTTGACCCAGTCTCGGTAAAGTTACAAGCACTGTACACAAAAAAATGTATATGGGACTACCCTATATCTATCCAGGCCAGATAGATATGATAATTTACCAAATATGTCAATTAGTATGCGGTTTCCCGTCAAAATCTGTATCATCACGTATTCGTCAAAACATTCTTTCACATGCCTGGTAATAAGAGCTTCAATTTCATTTTTTTGATTGGGGGGGGGGGGGGGCGTTTCCAAAACTGGTCTATACCTTTAAATGACTATGTTGCGGCTCGTTATAACCAGACGCCCACAGCTGTAACGACATACATGATCATGTTTCAACTTTTGCGGAATTATTTATAGCTGCACTGTCACATTGATTTCCATATTTAGCACATATTATCAAACCTAGATTGGGAATTTTGCCAAAACACGCGTGCTTGTAAATACAAACTAATGGAATGCCAGATTCAAATTAGTTTACAGACACAGAACCTTTTTAGTTATTGTGCGTAACAGAGTGTCTGTATTGCGAGACTATTCAGGCTGCACGGTCTATATTGCGCGGCATAGGCTTTGTATACAGTAGCTTCTCCAGACACAACCAGAGGCTGACAGAACTAGGCTCGGCTCAAGGCTTTAAGAATTATGGTGAAATGTCAAATTAGAGTCTACGCCTGCAGCCCAGAGTCGATTTATTATTGATGGTCAGATATTCATATAAATTGTTTTACAGTAGCATGCCAAGTCGAATCTAGAACACAACCACGCTTTCCCTTTTACGGAACGAATCAATTTATAACACTTCGACTTTAATCAATTGACTGTTAGATATGGAGTGTCCCGCTCAGAGCATGATTATAATTTTTCATTTCGAGCCAATCGTTATTAATTTTCGCCGATCAGGTTCCGAGGTATGGCTCTGAGCACGCTATGTAAACGATGGACGGTCGCCATGGGAACGGTGCTTTAGAACTGTCTGATTAATACGTTGATTGTCTCGAATGGGTAGTAACCAGTATGCACACTATTAAGTCTGTGATCTAATCATGAGTTCGTGACAATTTCGACGAATAAAGCCGTATAATTCGCCAGATGAAGAAAATAATATATCGACAGTGATATTCATAAATTCACTGCTTTACAGACGACTTGAGTTGAAAAAAAAATATACAGACGGTAAAAGCCCGTTCCGAAAAACAGTTCGAAGACTGGATTAAATTATGGCCGTGTTACTAAAAAGCAACAAAATCGTGACATATTATAAACAAAAATAACGTAACACTGTCAAATTGACAACAATAACGTATTGCATAAGGCAAAGCATTTGTCAATGCTCCGAAGTGACCATGGTGATTGTCTTCAATTTACATTATCTCAGTAAATTTTGGGCATGAATCAGTGATGGAAATAGATGGATGTTCGTAAGTTGATAAGTTATGTAGGGATACATAATAATGTGCTTCTTGTCATGGAATCTACCTGGGACCCGTTTCACAAAGCCTTTTTTCGATGACAAATGACAAGAATCAGTGAAAAATCTGTCGATAACCAATCAGAAGCAAGGATTTCAATACCTTATAACAAAAACTGTCATTTGTCACTGATGACAAGTTTTGTGAAACTCACCCTAGGACCGATGGAAGAGTGTCATTTACAGACTTGAAGGGCTAAGTTTTTTTTTAACCCATGTTCATTTCCGAAACGAGGCCATACTACCCCAATATAGCCTCTCATTAATGCCTCAAAGGTGTAATAAATGTTATAATGAGGCAGTTTAATTAAGATGATTCGATATGATTGAGAAACTTTCGGTATTCCTCAAAGGAGCTGGCTTATCATCATTAAGTAAATGTCTTCCGGAAACACAACACAATCATTATTGACAGGGGCCCAAGGCATGCCAGGGGCGCCGGGGATAATTTTCATTTTGGGAATGCGCTAAGAAAAACAGGCGTTGCTTCATAGACAGAAAGACATAGAGAAGGTGTGGGGTCGGGAGGTAGAGATGAGATAGATGTAGATTTATATATATATATATATATACGTATATATATATATATATATATATATATATATATATATATATATCTATATAGAGGGAGAGAGAGAGAGAGAGAGAGAGAGAGAAAGAAAGAAAGATTTTGCAGGGGTTGGGGCGGAGGTTGTGTGGACCGTAAGTCTAGACGTCTTGGCAAATATACTATTCTTGATAATTTACATATATATTGGACACTTTTCCATCGCGATGGGGGCATTTCTGATGACCATTTGAGAATGGGAGGCTTTCATAATTCCTTTCTCTCTCTTAATATCCCCACTACTCACCCCCCCCCCTCCAGGTTATTTACTTATCGTCACCTTTTAAGACCGACCCAGACGCTGTATGTGTGGCGAGCTTCGCATTGTCACATCTCATTACTGCGTTCGTACATGAGTGTCTAATTTTGGTCTAACTTTGAAAGACGGCTAGTGTATTGAACGCGTGTGTCAACCTATTTATTCTTAATATATTATCGTAATGTTGTAAAGAAAATGATCAAAAGGGATGAATAGACAAGTAAATTTACTTTTCATTCCTATTTCTTTACATTATATATATATTTTTTAAAACTTTTTATTTTTTATTTTTTATTTATTGATTGATTTAGTTTATATTTATTCATTTATTTATTTATCTTTTTAATCTTTTATGGGGGACGCATTTACTTACTGAATCATACATATTTGTATCAACTAAAGACTCTTATTCGGGCATGGAAGATAGCATACTTTTAATGTCAGTCAGGCCTGATTATTCCACAAGCATCGTAACAATTACAAGTCCCGAAAGAGCACCCATATCGAAAGTTACATATTAAATCAATGGACATAAACAAAAAAAAACCTTACTATCCAGTAGTTATCCCTAAACTAAGTTGAACTGCCAGAAAAGCTTGTTGTTATGTCCCCAGGTGCTTCCTTCTGACAGGAAGTGATTAGGATTAATTAGGCTTAATGATCTGGTTTCAATATCAAGCACCGCTGGCTTTCTTTGTGAAATAGATCAAGGATTATTACAAGGATTACAAAGATTCCATGCATGGTGATTTCGATCACCTGTTTTACCAATACATGTCAGGTAAAACAAAAGGCCACTGTAAATATTACAGTTATCGTTACCTCATATTCATGGGTGTCGATCCTTACGTAATACCTATTCATCAGGGGGGATGAATGAATAGATCATCCCCCCTGATGAATAGGTATTAGTTACAGATCGACACCCATGCTCATATTGTTTATAATATTTTGTTAAATACCTTGTTATAATATGTTTATCATAATTATGTGCGTTCTGTTTTCTTTTGTGTAAGGAAGAAATATAATTTTTGCCTTCAAAAGTCAAACAAGTTCACTCCGCGTTTCCTTATTATTATTCCCACGCTGTATAAAGATGAAATTAAATTTTCGCCTTCAAAAGTCAAACATAATCTTTCCGCGTTTCCTTATCTTGTTAAAATTTTGAAGGCGAAAATTCACGTCCATTTATATTCAAGTTTCCTGCATGGTAATTATAGGCTAGTGTGTTTTCTTTAAACATAATAATTTTTAAAAACAAAAATAAGATGGTTCCCTTGACAGAATTCTCCGCGTTTCCTTAATATTATTCCAACTTGGTCCAGAGTTTTATTAACAGTAAGGAAACGCGGAGAGAGCTTGTTTAACTTTTGGAGGCGCAAATTCAATTTATTCTTTACACAAAAGTCTGGACACATAACAGTCTGGTAAAGGCCTTCACCTATGTCGACTGGTAGACGGATAGAGGAATGGGTGGGGATTCAGCGGTACATATCGTCCGTGGAAGGGCGGGGAGGGGGGGGGGGGTAACCATCAGCGCTAACGTTTCAGTTTCCAAGACATAGCAGGTGCATTAATTAGCAGAGGCGGGTACTTAGGATGATATACAGAGCTGCGAAGGTAGTACTGTCATCCTGGGAGGATTCGCGCTCCCGAAAGCAATCAGGAAAATTGGCGACGAGAGTGGACGAGCACACGATGTTTATATTAAGGATGACTGTCTGTCTCGTCTTAAAGACCCCGTTCAAAATTTTCAGTTAGAAATAAGGTGTACGTAATTTGTGCATGAAATAATGTCCTTAAATGAAGTTCATATATAGGCCTACTCAAAGTTTTGAGCACAATAAGTATAGGCTAGTGTATTCTAATATGTGATGACTATTATCTGTATTAAGCCATTATGTATGGAAATTACTTCTTTAATTTGTAAATAATGTATGGATATACTGTACATGATAGAATTTGTTTTGAAAATAAAGAAACCTGTGGAAGGGGAAAAAATACCTTATAAAAAGTGCCTCTTTCTGTCTTTAAAATAACTACTAAATAAGGAAAACGTTTTATTTTTGCATACAATTAAGTCTGTAAGATGAACCATTTCTATTTATTCATTTGAAGAATCATCTATAAAGATTTCCCCGAAATTCGGCTGAGAGGGGAAACATCGACATATTCATTCTCATCATGCTAATCTAGGCATACATGCAGGACTTTCTACTTGTATCCTGCTTGTTTTAATTTTCAACCATAACATAATGGAAATACGAGTGAGAGAATATCCTTATCGATATATTTTTAGGGTGGTAGACCGTGAGAGCCTTTATTGATTTCGCGCTCGCTTTAGCGTCACATGTATATTTTATTATTTTTAGAAAGTGTTAAAATATTAGCGCATCCAATGGGAATATCTTTGTTTCTAATGTGATGCATTTTACACCAACTGAATATTTTAGTTGGTAGAAATGGACACATGTCTCTACTAGGTTATTGATTTTTTGTTCCTGTTTCATTCAATATTATTATTCAGTGCATATAAGAGAATGGTTGACATTAAGTGTTGGTTACCCCGACAGACTATCAGGTAATTGCTATAAACGAGAGTGGATTTATTTAGAAGTCTCGATGATGAAGATGATATATTCCCGAGTATTTATTTAATTATTGTTCATGCTGAAATGAATTTTTTAATTAATTTATTTATTAATTCAATAAATAATTCATTCATCTATTTAGTCTGTGTTCCTTACACAAGGTAGTCTCTTCAGTACCTAAAACATACGTTTATTAATACAGATACATGTAGAATACAACAGAGGGTAGGTAGTTCGGGATCCATTTCCGTTCCCCATTGCCTTCATTTCAATTATGTATGGCCAAATTACTTCGTACCCTTCCCCCGCAAAATCCCTTCGCCATATTAATAGTAAACGTGTACAGTATCTCACATCTACGTCACGTTCAAGACTATTCATTACGATAATTAACTTAAAGAATCTGAAAGTGATAATTCATCGCAAAACACTAACTATTTATAAGTTCCGTTTACTTTTAGCCTCGTTTGTTCTTTCATTTCAAATTTTATTGATCATAATAAAAAGAGACAGGATTACCATGATCAATTATACGTTTTCCTATATTTAGATGCGAAATGGAAATCTAGAAAGAGGAAATTTGAAAACGAAAATGAAAGAGGCTGTTTAAGGACAGTTTTATTTAATTCAAACAAATATGGAGCAATGCCCGTGTAAGATAAATACGTGAATACTGATGAATGAACTATTTACAATATATACACATTTAGACAAATAAGGAGATTAATTATGTTGTTCTTCGATTCAATGAGATCAACGAAAGTGAAACAATATTTCTCTTTATCAAGAATAAATTTACGAATTTATTAATGTTTATTTTATCATAAGAGGAGACTTCCTAAAATAACTCGGATGTATATAGCATGGATGACCACGACACCACTACCCTAATATATCTCTTTGGTTATCTAGGTAGTTAGGTTAAGCGACATGCCATAATGTCAGTTTCAATGTCACGGTGCATTCCGATGTCGTAACCAACTCTGGAATTCGGAAGTCGAATTGCTCCTCACCTCAACTCAACTCAGCTTTAGCTGTCAAACTTTGAAAGTTAATGACGATTATGCCAGAGAACTGTATAACACTGAACATTGACAGATTGTGTTCTATAGGGTATATATTCACCCTTCTCCTAGTATTCTAACTCCATTATGCAGCACCGTCTTCACTTTTTCCCTGATTCATTTAAATTTTAGATGTCCCGAGTGTCTTTTTTTTAAATTTTCTTCTGTTCCATATCGTTCTCTCTGTATTTCCCTTGGTCATTCTTTTGATTCAGTACCTTTCTTTGCAAATCATTTTTTTCATTCCATGCAATATTATGTCGTTTTCCTTTGCCTTTTCTCTCGTGTATTCCCTCTCTTTCTTTTCCTTCTCCCCAATTTCCGATCATTTCCTTGCCTTTTCCTTTCTGTGCATGTTCTTCTTTTTTGGTATCTTTTCGCGTATAATTATGAACCCTCTTTCATCATTCAACCTCTGCTATATAACCTTCTCTTTCACTTTCTCCCTTTTTCGTGAGTCACCTTCTATTAATGCTTTTATTTCAATTCATCGATTTGCGTCCTTTTCAGTTTTTACTCTTCGCGGGTTCCTTCTTCCACTAAAATGATTCCAATAAGTTATTTTCTTTCGGTGCCATTCACCTTTCGCGAAGGGTCTGGCTCGTATTCCCACAAGGCACGATCGTTTAGCCTCCATCCATACACCACATCGTATTCTGTTCGTCAGTTATGTCTCGGTCACACTAACGAGACAGACGCGGGAGCGAAACCAGATCGAATAGAACACCATGTTACTTCCGAAGACCAAATATCGGTCGTTTTAGAGTCGGCGTGGATTCGTTTCTTCGGTGTGACTGAGTTATCACATAAAACATTCCAAGTCGTAGTTGATTTACATTCTCGCACGTGTGTAAGGAGGGGGGGGGGGTGTCAAGGAAAGCACTTGACATTTGTGGTGTTGACATACTTACCACCTATGACATGCCCTGACTGGGAATTCCAATACACTTATCACCATCTTAAAGATATCATCGCAGCAACACCGTCTTGGTGCTATGGCTTGGTGCTATGTACAATTGGTCACACACACACGCGTGATGATACCGTCACAACGAGGACATGGACCTACAAGAGAGGTTAGGGTCAGCGTTTGAGTTAAACTTAGGTTTAGGATTAGGTTTAAGGTTTGGGTCCGTTTTATAATCAAATAACGGTGTACAACAATAAAATAATCTTGCAATCACAGGACCAATAGTGTATAGGACCAATACAATGTAATCGTTATCATCACGAGATCAATAGAGCAGTATTTAATTAATACAGCCTAAAACTATTATTTTCTTATTTCCAGGTTGAATTTCTGTTAAAACAAGGTATCTAGTATCTACTAATTAAAAGATTATGTCACAACTTACGAGGCAGTTCCGAAAAGATAATAAATCAAATTTCTTTTCTTGACGTAGGTTAATTGAACGAATTCCTTTGATGTGTTTAATATGAAGAAGCCATATAAATAGACACCAAATGAAAGCTCAAAATGAAAGATGTGATTTTGTTTTTAAGTTATTTAAAATCTTGTGGACCACAAAATGTTAGAAATTCCAACGCATGCTGTCTGATCCTAGCAATAAGACTGGTATGGGAATTAGACTTTCTCTTTCAGAGCCCCTTCTCTTTGGAGGGAGGGGGAGCGGGTAGGGGGGGGGGGGTAAGAGTGTAACTGATTGTGTGATTTTGATGCTGGAGTTCTTCATTGACATTGGTTGGATTTTACTTTTTTTCCATATTCTATTAGTGAAAAAACCCATAGCTAGAAGAATGTAAGCATAAGGGATAAATGGAGAAAAAACTCAATCCGGCCCCACTGTTTGGTGAAATTGCAGCCAAATTGTTTCCAAATATTTGAAGGTATTCCTGACTTGTTTGCCGAGTCTTGTTTATTCAGTAGCTGAGAATATAAATACTCTTTCAGATGGCAAAGTAAATGGATTTGGAACAAATATTTACGACGCTAAAAAAGGGTAATTTGTACACGGGTGGAACAAACGAGCTATTTATTGAATAACAATGCTTCATGACGTCAATGTCGTCATGATATATTACTTTGTTGATACTTGCAAATTGATCAATTATATTTGAAAAGACTTCTAATTTCTTTTTGGACGATGATGGATACTGAAGGATAATACACAAGTCGGGCAATTCTGCATTTCCATAAACAGCTGTAGGCCGTGATTATGGCAAAACGAAAAAGGCCAAATGAGTATTACACATGTACCGCATATTATTGTAAATTTGAGAAAACCTTTATTCGGTAAACATGCTGCGTACTAAACTCGATTTGCTATATTTGGTATACCGTTAAGTTTGGGGAAGAAAACAAACGAATGTCATCGAATAACCATATGGTAAACTCGACCTTTACTCTCTGCTCTTCAAACAAAAACGATCTATTTTAGGGTTGCTGAGCTTTCTAACTTTGAATGACCCTTCACGTGTCAAGGGAGGTCGAAAGTACCTCATGAGTGCGTCTATACATGGAAAGTATAAGACCGTTGTCTATACCAGTATTTTGTTGTCCTGATCGAATTACCCTTCGACGTTAAAGGTATAGACCAGTTTTGGAAACGCCCCTTCTCAAAAATGAAATGGAAGCTCTTATTGCCAATTAGAATATGTTTTGAATAATACGTGATGATACAAATTTTGCTGGGAAACCGCCTACTAATATATTTGGTAAATTATTATATCTATCCGGACTGGATAGATATCGCGTAGTCCCATATGCATATTTTTGTGTACAGTGCTTGTAACTTTACCAAGACTGGGTCGAATTTCTTATCATTTTGATGATTCCAGAACCTTGCAGTACACACCAATACTTATGAGAGATGATCAACCTTTTCTGATCGATTCCACAACGTTTCTTTCACAATGCAATCGCATGTCCAGGACTGGTATATACATGTACCTTTAATACTAGGTTGCTCTTATCCAGGTATTTGCTGTCCATATTGCATGATGCCCCTTATGACGTCAATATTCTCACAGTGTGTGTGTATATGTACGGTGAAATAAAATCGAGCGAGGTTTTGACGCAACTCTTCGAAGATGAAAAAACAGAACGTACCTTTTGATTATCTCTTTAAAGATAAAGACCAGTTATGGTCATGCGATTGCATTGTGAAAGAAACGTTGTGGAATCGATCAGAAAAGGTTGATCATCTAGCATCTAGCATCTGCAAGGTACACGAATCATCAAAATGATAAGAAATTTGGCCCATTCTTCGTAAAGTTACAAGCACTATACACAGAAAGATGTATATGGGACTACCCTATATCTCTCACAGACCATGAGAGAAACAAATTTACCAAATATATGAATTAGTAGGCGGTTTCCCGGCAAATTTTTTATCATCATGTATTAGTCAAAACATATTCTTTCACATGATTGGTAATGAGAGCTTCCATTTCATTTTTTGAAATTGGGGCGTTTCCAATACTGGTCTTTACCTTTAAAGGTACTATGTCCCATTTGCAGGCCAAAAAAATGAAAAAGTTAAATTCCAACTGCATTTGAAAGATAATAATAATTTAGAACTTCCATAAAAAAGGTGGGGCTTGAAAATGTCTTCAAGTGGGAAAATAACGACTATTAGTTGTCAAATCGACTTCAGGGCTATAGAGCCCAAAAGTAATAGTCTTGATTTTCAGACAATTGTACCGAATGGTCATACGTTTTATGCTGCGCAAAGATTCAATCAGTTTAATCTTGACCATCACAAGAAATGGGTTATAAAACAAACTCATGTACCCTTTACAACTCTTTTCATGTATGTTATTACCAAAGAAGAAAAAAAGCCAGTCAGTCACTCAATAGTGTCCTACAGTGAAGTCTAGCAAGTAAACGGGTTTCCTTGCATAATTTGAATATGAGGACACTGCTAACGTTTAAATTTCACAGATAGGACATACATGACATATTCATAATTCCTGCAAAGTTCTACAGAATCTGAGGTTGGCTGCAAAAGGGACATAGTACCTTTAATATGGAGCTTATGGTATAGACAGGCTTGATATTTCCGTTTAAGAGGCACAGAGATCGAGAGGGGGGGGGGGGGGGGGGTGGACTGAATAGAAGGATAATGGCAGAGAGCAACAGAAAGAGGGAGAGAGAGAGAAAAAGGAGAGTGTGTATGTGTGTGTGAGAGAGAGAGAGAGGGGGGGGGTAGGGCGAGCTTGATATGGTTTATTCTTTCATCTTTCATCATACCTTCACTCAACAGACATGATTAATATTTGAGTCCTGCATACGTGACTGCATGGCTAGCTCTCAAACCTCATGTGTATTGGTATTTCGCATGCACAGTAAATATTCAGACTTGCTTCATCAATAAACCAACAATGATGTTTTCCCCGAAATACTAAAATATAAACATTGCCCTTCTATTTTACGCCGAATCCTGTCTGCCTCGTTAAATCATATTTGTTCAACTCATTCTGTATTTCAATCGCATAAGTCTGTTTCATCCATACCCAACAATGATTTCGTTCACCTTGTTGTATTTCCCCCAAAATATGAAAAAATCTGACCCCTCTTTTTGACCCGTAACCCCAATTACCCACCTTCACCCCCCTCCCTACGACGTGCAGACGGCTGACGAATTTATCACGGTTATTGAACCGCTACAATATCGACACAAGTGGGCGTGGCTGCGTTAGTGACTATCACCGCTATTTGTATCGCTTGCGAAACTTGTGATACTCTAACAATAGGTTATTGATTATTGGCAAGTTCGCAATGCAATAGATGTCTGCAATGAGTTTGCAACGTATCAGGTGGAGCCTATTTTTAACTATCTGTATAGAGTGAATAGAGTCCTAGTCTTTGTTTCGTTTCTTGCAAAATTAGGTATGGAATCATTGAGTTCTCTTTATAACTCTATCTACTATAAAAACAAGAGTACGCTCAAATAAGTACTCTTACAAACCAACTACAATTAGCTCACTGTGAATAGTATACAAACAAAACTGAAACTCTCAGCTTCTTGCAAACTTCATTGTTAGGAATCTCAAGTGCACTTTTCACATTACTCCCAGAAAGTGGAATCAACAAAGAACTATTTATATGCATACTCTTAAACATTTCAAGTGTTTCTGTAAATATATCTGAATGAAAAACTAATTGACCGTTCAAAAGAACGCCCACTTTCTCATGAGACTGAGTGACGTGTATATACAAAATGTATTCAAGAAGTGTTTTTGCCACTTTGTTTTTTTATTTCGTATATTACAAAGCAGGGTAATTAATTCAGTAAAAGTGGTCTTCCATGAAGCCCTGTGATATACAACAAATATAAACAATAGACTAAATTACAATCGACAAGGACAAATATTTTATTGATTGACAACATCAATCAGCAACAACGGCAAAGTTTTATTATGACTTGATAGCCCGCCCTCTGCATTTCAATACCTCCCACGACTAATCATTTTTTAATGTTAGTGTTATATATTTAAACAAATGCACTGCATGTTTACAAGCAACCAACCAAATAAAGAAACAAACAAGCAAACACAATCAATAGTCGATTAATTGTTTTCCCGTAGTTTCAAATTTGTCGTGGATACAAATCCAGCAATGAAAGAGAAAACCTAATCATCAAATAAATTCAATCTTAGAAAACAACCTTATTATCAAAGAAAACCTGATACAGAAAATATGAAAATGCATATGCTTTTTAAAGTAAAATTATGATGAATTCGTGGAGCTGAATTATATTGATTAATTTATTGTTCAATGTAATCAACTATAATTGTTCATCCATTTAGTTCTACCCTTAATAATTCCCTCAAAATAGGAACCGTGCTATGGATCGCCAGGAGTGTCATGACAGATGTGAGCGCTATATTACTACAGTCAAACCTGCTCTAGTAACCACCTGTCTACACCGGCCACGTTTTTTTTTGTTTCTGTTAAAAATGGTTTCTATTGAAACATGTACTGTACTAAAGGCACGTGTCTACAAAGACCACCTGCCTATAAAGACCACTTTTCTTGTCTACCTTGGGTGGTCTTTACGGACAGGTTTTACTCTATATAATACCCATTAATTGCATTTTTGTTGACCTAATTCAATTTTTTAATTCTTTTTTTTTTCCTTCTTCTCACCATGTAGGTCTCTCGCATACTTTAAGACCGTCCGGATTCTCCTTCCGCCATCTTGGATGAACGGTACAGATGTTGCCACGGCAACGTGGGAACGCTACTCTACCAGTGACGTCAGAATAGCACCAGCCAATGAGAACTTTCCTTACACAGAGAAGTTTACAGGGTGTGGTTTACCCGGGAGGTTTATCAGCTTGACCCCGGGTTATATCAGCAACAGGAAAGTTGGACTGGACGCGCTTCATGATATCTATGGCACTCCGAATAAGGTGGGTGCCATTATTGTTTTTAAGAGGATTGATCATCCTGATTCTATCGAATTAATGAAAGCATAACAAAATGAAAGATGAAACGGATTGGTTAAAGTTGTGGAAAGCCCGACAAAACGATAAGAAAGTTATGTCACGGCTTCTTCCAGGGTCAATGGCTTTCATTAGCGAGGAGGGGGGGGGGGGGGGGGGGGGGGGGGACTGATCTTCTCTAAAAATGAAATGCAAAATTCGTCGCTGTTTTCACGAAGTGACGGTAGTGAAAACAAATTGCATTCACTTTGCGTTACGATTTTCCTCACTACCGTCACTTCGTGAAAACAAGGACGAATTATAAGGCTGCTGATTAGGGAAAGGTGCGAGAGGGCGTCCTACCATGCTCTTTTTTTGTTGTGTTCCCCTTTTCAACTTCCATTATTCTCTTTATAATCTTTTTGGGGTCCTACTTTTCATCTTTCTTTTGCGCCAATCGGGGGGGGGGGGGGGTCAGACCTTAAGCTCTTTCCTGAATGGAGGCCTGATTTGTTTGTGTATCTATAAACGCTTAACTTTGAATATGCCATGCATTTCACAATTTAATATTTCTTATATCCTGCCCCCCCCCCCCTCTCTCTCTCTCCCTCTCTCTCTCTCTCTCTCCCCATCTCTTTCTCTCTCTCTCTCTCTTTTTATCATTTTTCACAGGTGATAGTACACGAATGGGGCCACTTTCGATGGGGTCTCTTCGATGAGTATCCCCGGTACGACAGCTTCTATCAAGATCTTGAGACCGGGAACGTTGAAGCAACAAGATGCGTCCGATCCATTCCTGGTAAGTTTTTTTCGGGTAACTTCGTCTCTTTTCTAAAATAAAATGTCGGCTTTGCCAATGATGCCCTCATAATTACGATCATTAAGTTCAGACAAGAATCGATGGAGTGCTATTGGCCAAGACATTAAGACATTAACTTGAGATAATATGACTGGAAATTCAAAATACTACTATCTACACAGTGCAACGATTTTTTTTCTTTTCCCATCAATGATGGACGAACTATGTTTCATCACGTGACTTACTTTTCACCAATCGTAGCGCAAGATTCTTTGTATGTGGAATATAATAACGAATATTTCTCAGAAAACAAAAATATAAAAGACGAACAATTTCAACAATTAAATGGACAGGGAAAGAAGAGCTAGAGCTGATGGAACCAAGACGCCCTCTTCTTAGGGAGGGGGAGGGGTTCTTGTTGCGTACTTATAACGGCCATTGAGTAGGAAAGGGTCCCCAGCCCGGTTAGAGATGAGCACAATATGACCAATACTGTTTTGTTTGGCGAGCAACAAAACACACCCCACAAAACCTCCAAAGAATAGACGCCATGTTGGGACCAACTGAAAGCAAGTTGGCCCAACTCTGTGTATAGATGACTCTGAAAGCTAGGCCTCACATACCCCTTTAAAAACGACAATGTGTTGCGTCGACGTAAGCATTTTAGCACTCAAGCACGTTATCACGCACTTATCACATCGTTAAAATACCGCGTTAATCAGAGTCGAGTTTGTTTAAATTATTATCAGGTGTGGCATAGTATTTGAAAAACGGTAACAGCAAATAGACTGCATGAACTGTATACCAAAGTTATCTCCCAGCTTTATTACTTCATCAGTCACTCCAATATTTTTATGTCGACGTTGGAACATGTGGATAACAATATGTACTTGGGAATGAAGATACAACAAATTGTATTCTTAAAGTTTAATTCATTGCTATTCCATTGCACAGAAGATATATAATTATAACGGCACTAACAGTTATATAACATTGGTCATTCTGTGGATAAAGGCTATTCTTTTTAAACATCTGTGATTAATTATTTGCACGGATAAGAACGCATTTATATTCCATGCATAATCAATCAATGAATTAAAAAGGTACATAGAGTTATATGAAATGGAGTCGTTTAGGCCTAGTATTAATACATAGTATTGAAAATCTGAAAATTGTACGGTTAATAACAATTAACATCACCTGAGTTAATAGCAATCACATCTCGATCCTAATAGGAGACCCAAGAATGAACGTCGAAGATTCTTTGTTTTAAAGATCCAACATAACTAATGATAATCTAATTTCTCTCTCTCTCTCTCTCTTTCTCTCTCCTTTTATAGGTGAGATACGGAATATCCGAACTGGTAAGCCATGCGGAGTGGATGATTATAACAGCGATGGACTGCCCGACTCCTCAACGTGTGTATTCATTGACGATATGGAAGCGAAGACGTACAGTGCGTCCATCATGTATAAGCAATATCTTTCTAATGTAAGTTGCCCTTTAAAACTTCATGTTTTGTATTATTTCGAACGTGTTTCCCTTTAAAATTTCATGTATAATTTCAAACGTATTGAGCGCTTTGTTCAGTGAACTATTATAAGAAATCGGTACTATGTATTAACATAATGAACAATTGTCTAAAAAGAGATTTGATGCAATGATGTAATTCAATGAAATCTAATACCCGTAGTTTAGTTTTGCATATTTCAAAAGCAAGGGCCATTTCAAAATAAACGTTTATTAATTTATTTTAAAATTTAGTTATATTTTGTTTTGTTTGCAATTATTCAATCATTTATTCAAAATTATTAATTTCATCTTATTTCATAGCCAGAAAAAAAACTAGCCTAACAATAACAACGAATACAAGAAAGAGAAGTACAATGAAACGTCTTAGTACCTGTATTAGTTAGTGTTTTTCCCCAATATAATTATTCTTTTTGAATGTGTACCGCAAGACTCATAAGCAGTTATCCAATTGCATCCTCTTGTGGTTATGCTGTAAAAATATATATTTCCCTATATTGTAATACATACATTTCTCCCTGTTTCTTGAACATTTAATAATCATAATTATGTATATGATATCATTAACGTTGTTTCAAATCCTTACTCAGATAAGGTCTACTATAAAAATGTTTCAATTGAAATTTTGATTGAATATCCTTCTTCTTCTTCGTTTTATAAATACTTTACAGAATGAGCAGTTTTGCGATGATCCCACTCGCCCCGGTGTACCAGATACAGTCGCACATAATCCTATGGCACCTAACGAACAAAACAACAAGTGTCAGCAGCGAAGTTCATGGGAGGTTAGCATATTAAGCATACCAACTTTATCCTGAGCATTTAGGCATATCAAAAACAATCTCAATTACGGGAAACCGACTTTCTAGTCCACTGCAAAAGTTTTGAAGGCTTTGACTGTAAAACGACGAAACTGTTCTTATTTTAAGTATCTCTAGATAATATATAGGAGGTGCAGATTGTTTGGATATCCCTGTAAGCAATTCTTCAGTCTGGGACATTTTGTTGTAAATTTCAAAAAAGACTGTTTGCTTCAATTGCTAGATGTATATATTTTATAACAGCCGTTGAAAAATAAGGAACATTGTCAGCATTGATGACGAGAAATAATATTTACTTTAAAATATTCGTTTTGAGGTTTGGGTGCTGGTGGTGCGGGTTTAATATCAATTATCGATATCGGTGGCCCCTATTCCTATATTCTATTTGTTGGGTAAACTATGCAAGTAATACATTGATCTTATAGATCTTATTGATCAACCTAACTACGATAGACAAATAAGATTTTCCTTAGTAACATTCCGAAAAGATCGTTGTTGGGCATACTTCATTTTCAAATACAACACAAATCTTTTCAAAATCGTATGAACGCTTTACAGGTACTGCGTGCGCATCCTGACTTTGAGGACACGGATAGTCTCGATCCCAAACCCGTTCGTAGCACAGACCCTGAGTTCATCATAGTACGACAGAAGCTGCAGACTACGACTGTCCTTGTTCTCGACATATCGGGCAGTATGGAAGGAGAACGACTGGTGCTCCTCCAACAGGTGGGTATTTAAAGTCCCCATGTACTACGTATAGCTACTTGCGCCCTCTTTATAGTAAACAATGCCTAATCGGTGACCGTTGGTCCCCCATGATCTCCTTTTTAACATGTTAATTGAGAGCTAATTTGATGAGATAACCATCTGTCAGTGACCATGCAGGGAGGTCTGATCCCTAGTAAACTAGTGCAGAGGGTCTTTAACAAAATGTTTCCGAGTGCTTTACATTATCATTATCCTTACCCCGGTCTTTGGATTCAATTGCAAATCCGCACATAATAGTGCACACGCTCCGCTCCCTGGGGAGCATTCCATTTTACAAGCGCATACATACCAATCCAACACATTAACATTTGCATCCTACCCATTTTAACACCTGGGGGGAGAGTGGCAAAGATGTAACTAGTGCCTTGCCAAAGGACATTAGTGCCGTGGCTGGACTCCAATGTGACGTATCCACCAGACCACGACACTTCTAATGCCTCTTAGATAGTAACGTTGACCCTCGCCCTTTCTGTATTTCTTCTTCCTGATCGTTTGCAGGCTTCGGCGAACATCATTGAGAACGTTCTCCCCATGGGGTCACGTCTCGGCATCATCGCCTTCAGCGAGTACGCCACCGTGCGCCACGACATCGTCGAGATCGACTCGCAGGACACGCGACGGTCTCTGTTGAACAGCCTGCCGAAGAAAGCGGACGGGAGAACGAGCATCGGCAGAGGTACGGATCACCCTCATGCACTCGTTTCACCATGAGGCGTCATTTGACTGACGCATCCGCTTGCGCCAGCTCTCATGACCATTGGCAGGCCATCTAAAGCAGGGCTCCCACTTAGCTGAGTTGGAACCTCGAGTTGTGGCGAGCTGGCGAGATCTTTTGGCAAGCCGTTTTATTATTAATTGATATCAAGAAATAGTTTTACGTTGTAAAGCAATGGTAATTCTTGATATCAAGAATTCGATTTCGACGTGATATCAGATTGAATTCTTGATATCAAGAAATATGTTTTAATTATAAAACGGCTTGCCATAAGATGGCGCCAGCTCGCCACAACTCGAGACTCCAACTCGGCTACGTGGGAGCCGAGTGATATTAACACGATCTCAACTACTTTTTCAAAATCAAGTAATATGCCAGTGTGATGATACGAGGCTATTTGAATAATCTTAGGTAGATTTTTTGAAAGACCTTGCTATCGTGATTATAGTACAAAAGTCGAATGCGAAATGATTATTTAAAGAGCTTGTCAGGACATATTTTGACAACCCACCCTCACACACGAAAAGAACAAACTACCGCTTAGAAAGCTAGGCTATTATAAATATCACCCACGTATACGACAGTGACCCCACCAATATTACGAGATTGTAAATCACTTGAGGTAATTATTTACCTTGGGCTAGTGGTCTAAAGTACTTGTGATGCTGATGATTATGTTCCTAGAGGCAAAATCCTTGTCAAAAATTTCAAATCATTCGGGTAAATGTCCGGGGGTACTTGTCCAGTATAGGTAGTTCTTTCCTGAGGAGTTGGCCGCAGCATGATTTGCTAAATGAAGTTGTCCAGGGGGTAGCTATCACGGCGGTAGTCGTCCGGATTTCAGTCCCCCCCAGTTACCTGTCATTAAGATCAGGTGAATGCTCTTTGCAAATGATACTGCTATTAGTGAAATCATAATTTCTGATTTTTAAAAAAACACTTTTTCCTCAACAGGTGTTGAATTGGCAGTGCAAAAACTCCGTGAATACGAGAGTGACCCAGCCGGAAGTACTCTCATTGTGATCACCGATGGGGAACAGAACTCTCACCCTTACATCCAAGATGTCTTACAAAAGGTGAGACCAAGAACCGTACAGTACTGCACATTATGTAAGATGCTGTATATTATTATTAAAATAACACTCTGTCTCAGCACCCTTTCGACAAAATGCGTCATCGTAAGATCGTACGGGTAACGAAATTAGGACCAACACTTTGTTTTGTTTGTAAATAGTGCCTGGCCTTTCCCGCCATTTTCTAAGGGTTTATATCCCCAACATATGTCGTTCAGTGCTTAATTGTTGATAAATTGTAAAACTTGTGTACAAATGACACGATCGCCTTTCGAGAAGTCTTTACAACTGTTTAACTTATAGATCTTGTGGTTATGTCGTCAGTTTTACAATTGTTTTATGATTATATTTTGTAATACTTTGGTAAAATATTCCTTTGTTTTAAGAAAATTAGTATTTAATGCCTATCTGCACTAGTTTGGCCGGGAGAGATTAGACCTCTCCGCATGGTCATTGATAGGTGGTTATCTCATCAAATCAGCTCTCAATTAACATAAGAAAAAGGGGACCATGGGGGACCATCGGTCGCCGCTTGGCATTGTTTGCTATATAGAGGGCGCAATAGTTATTCGTAGTGCAGTGGGGCTTTAACTGACCCGTATTGAATTTAATGATGCCTTACAAACTGTCCCACTGATTTCGGTATCGCTCATAGACTGACAACCTGACCGTCAACACGGTAGCCGTTGGTGGGGAAGCAGACGGAGAGCTGGAACTTTTAGCTGTGCACACCGGGGGAGATTCCTTCTCACACACCGACAAGTCCAGCGAAATCTATTTGTCTTTCTTCAAGGCGGCTGCCGCTCAAATGAGTAAGCAATTAGTTTTGTTTTCATTGCATACTCACTTTGATACTCGAATTATCGGTATTCCTTACACTTTTGAATTTACACTTAATTTTCGGGGATTCACAATAGTGATCACTTCGAGTTTCTACGGGATGTACACGAACTTAGACTTATGACGGGTTTCGAGAAACCAGCCCCCAAATCCACTCTCAAAATAGTTATTTAACTCCTACCTTGTAGCGGATGCCACTATAATGTGGCGTGGTTTCCACTATAATTTGGAGTGGTTTTCAGTATAATTTAGAGTGTAATCAATTTCAAATGAAGGGATATGACTCTCCAGAGAGTGCATGTCCATTCATTTGCATTGAGAGAGGACTTTAGCAAGTTCAATGCAACTACAGAAATATCCAAAACATAGTTACTTTCAATTTGTTGAAGTTGCTTTATTTGTCACATGAGAGACATAGCTAGGAACAAGAATGTAAAAAGCACATTAACAAAATGTTTCTACAAAGAACACAAATCACATTTCACAGATCGCTTCTTATTTTTTAAAGCAGCTTCCATAACATTCCCTTTTCTACAACTATGATATCTGATATCGAAGTGTTAACTACATGTAAAATGAAATATACCCTCTACCCCCTTTTAAAAATAGTTTTCACTGTCCTCCAATAACCATGATAACCTCGTTTTCCTCGAGTCTTCTTCATCACCTTTCTCCTCTCGACCGCACAGCAAAACTTCTAACTTCCATTATAAAGCTCTTATAATTTTTTCTAAAATGTCACTCTTACTTTTTGCCTTTTATTTGGGTACATTATTTTTATTCAGTGGTATTCTAATATATGTGTTACTTTCTATAATTTATTTTGTAAGAAAATTACATTCTATGAGCTATTAAACGTACATATTCTAGACAATCTTGTTAACATATTGAGATAAGTATGAAATAATTCCACAACTTAATGTACTTCAGGTATTTTCTTAAATTCTAGAGGGCTCACTATATCATTATTTTAAAGCGATAATGTAAAAAAATATATGAATAAATAAAAATCATATCAAAGTAATTTAATAACACTCCTTTCCGTCACATCTTGTTGTCATGTAGGTGGAGGAAAGAGTAAGTTGAACACAACACTACTTGTTAGCCACATAGTATCGTTGCTATATTAGAATGTTTTAAAATTCCATAGCATAATTGTTTCGAGCCAGTAGTAGTGTTCGACTTTTGCACTTTCACACGTGCTTGCTAGCTTGTTTTAAAGCTAACTCTGATTTTTCCTTTTCTTTCAATCTTAACAAAATATTTTGCAGTCGCATGAAATATATAATTTTGCTCCTTGAGCGTTTTTTCATACGATTTACCGCACATTTTTATTTGTAGCTGTAGTATACTCAGAAAAATAATCTCTGATCACTTGCAGACTAAATATCACAATTGTTTATGAACACATCAGGATACATAACCAGCAACTCCATTGTAAAGCACTGCATGCCTTGCTTTGGTTTTCTCACTATTTTGCATTGTACTCGTACTTACGAATTAACAAAAAAATGCTGTATGAATTACTAAGTATGGATTAATTAATCCAACCAACAATAACAAGATATGTAATTGAATAGTTATTTTTTGGCTACAAGACCACCAGTGTATAGTTATAAAGCAATACAAACACTATGCGGTTTTCTTTATTCTAATATGAATCAATTGACTAATAATGTTGAATGGGGCCTTAATTTCTTAAGCTAACGATTTTTTTTTTTTTAAATAAAAAAAGGAAAAGAAAAACGCACTTTCAAATCGTCTGTTGATTTAATGCATTAATTAAAATCAATTGTAATGAGTGCTACCCTAGCAATATATTCTGTGTGTGATACTTTCATGCAAAATAATCATATTTAACACAAACATTTATAATAATACAACATTTGGAGCGTCTCTTTTTCCTTTATTTTCCTTCACAATTTCTTTCTCTTGGGATTTCAGATGGAACTGCGATACAAAAATACTTTAGTCTTTTAACCGTGTAAAGCCATGCAAAGCAAAAAGCAAAAGTATTTCGTGTCAACTCAGTGCTGTTACAATATGTAGAGATTTATATCATATTAGATCATTGGATACTTCTTGTCACACAGATGATGTCATATGCTTTATTTCCATTATAAACTGTTTCGGCCAATGCAGAATGAAGCAAAAAGAAGTTGTTCTGGCGAACACAGAAGAAAGCATGAATAGAAATAGAAGGGTACTTTTTTCATAGTTTAAGAAATGCACCCTGACAATATTCTTGTACAATTGTATGATATCATTAGTGATTAAATCATGACTAAATCGCGAAACCTATCCCATGCTTAGGTCAATCCCAGGTCACGGACACCGTCATCGACGCCGACTTCGTCTCCATCCCTCTACGAGAAACCTTCACCAACAAATTCCACCTGGACGACGCCCTCACCGGTGGTCTTAAGATTACCATCGCGTACATCTGGACCTTGAGGCCTGCCGATGTGTCCTTTCTGCTGGTCCGGCCAGACGGCCTGCCGTTCCATAATTCGAATTTGCGTCCTCCTCGTTTCACTACGGAACCTCGTTACAAGCAGATCAAGATCAATCTCGGCGCAGATGATGTTGTGGTAAGTATAGTCTATGAAGCATTCTTAGGAAAGGCTGTGGAGGGTCTTCAAGTAGTCTACAGGGCGTCTTCGGGGAGACAGCTGGAGAAAATGCAGGAAAATTAAAAACGCACACTAAATGGAGGGGGAATTTCAATCTATATTTGCAGTAACAAGATTAATCTATCTATGAAATGCCGAAGAATTAAGGGACTTTGAATAAAATAATCTACAAAAAATATTACTGTAACATTTTATTGGTGGGTTAAATATGAGGGAAATGGAAATAAATCTGATTTTGAATAACATATATGGCGAGGAACAAGGAGAGGTGGACGATGAAAGGAAAGGGTAATGAAGAAAAAAAGAGATCAATACAAAAAGAAAGACGAAGAATAAAAGAAAAATTAAATTATTAAACAGATGATGATAACTAAGTAGGGAACAAAAATCGAATATTCTGACTAAGAACTAAATTGAATTTAAAATATGGCGATGAAATAAATAACAGTGACAATAGTGATCGTTTAGATTTAAAAAAACAAAAACATTTAGGCCAAGAACTAGTAAAAGAATGTCACTATCTTTCACGAATTACTCAAAGATTTTGTTAGCACCAACGCTAAACATATCTTTTGATTCTGTTCCTCACAGGCCGGCGAATGGACATTAAACGTGACTAACCAAGGTTCGTTCCAAGATGATTTCAACATCGTCATCCAACCACGAGTCAAAGAAGGGACCACGCCCATAATAGCCACCGCCCAGTGGGCGGTGCCTTCTGTAACCCCGCCCAATCGACAGATCCTGTTTGTCTTTGTGCAACAAGGTGGGTTTATATGGAAGGGAAACTGCTTCGAATACATCAGCTTGCCTGGTATTCTAGTAATCCTTTTATTAAAACGGTGGTTTTAAATTTTAAAAATCACAAACATTAAGCAAAGCTGGCTGGAGGTGGTTTCGACACTGCCCCTCCGCCCGCGAGGAGCCGATCCGATATGCGTGGGCTAAATTATGGCAAGTATACACCGGCGCTGGCGTCACACGCGCCGGTGTCCGTCTCCATAACGCGATTAGTATACTTGCCATAAAGCCCGATGCATATCGGATAGGCTACCCGCGAAGTAATTATACATCGATGTTGGTCTTCTTTCACAAGAAACGTGTTCATACTTTTGTATTCGTTGCATAATAATTATTAATTTAGTGACGTCAGGTGACAAGAGTTTTCACCCAAATACCAATAATGCTATCAGAATTTTTGATGCCCATCAAATGGTACCATGCTATAATAATCACGTAGACAATTATGTATTATATCTGTTAAAAGACCGTGTACAATTCCGACGCACAAAGAAATATGGGAAATAAAACATGTCATGCCATGACAATATCGTTACATAGTTGAAACACCCGTTACGTAACGGAGAGGAATACCCTTTCACCATTAAATAATATCACTGTATCGCTATTAATCTATACATTACTATCGTTACGTAGGTGACACACCCGTGACGGAGGCGCGAGTACAGGCTCAAGTGAGACTGAACACAAATGCTCAAGAGAATAACACCGTCACCATAGTGCCTCATGATGACGGCATCGGAGCGGATATTACAAAGGATGATGGGATATATTCGGCGTATTTCACGAGTTTCCTCGGAAAGGGGCGTCATGGTGTCGAGGTAATACATTTATTTAAAGTCTCACTGCACTAGTTATAGCTACTTGCGCCCTCTTTATAGCAAACAATGCCTAATCGGTAACCATGTGTCTCCCTTTTCCTTTGCCAGTGAAATTTCTGCAAAGAAATGTTTATTTATGATAAAGATGGAAACGTACTAGTTAGTATTCTAATTACTTTCACTTCTTCCTGGAAGAGGTTCATAGTAGCAAAATAAAATGAAATGTTGCTCTTAGAATGCTGTCATATTCCAAATTCGAATATAATTTAAAACAATTTTTGGACACAATGCCGGTTGAATACATGGCATGTGTGTGAATTCCTTACACCATTTCTCTGCTCAGTCCTTTTCAGTTTTTGTGATTTTCACCAAGATTAATTTCTTTAATTCGTAAAATTCACAGTGAGTGCACAATGGTATTTAACTATTTCTCTGTACTGCATACTCTATTATATGCTCAATACATTTTCCTTTACAATACATATTGCAATCACATGAAGATGTGACATTGCTTTAAGTCATGTCTGGTATACCCCATTCTAGGATGTTACCGTATTCACGATATTTTTTTAATCATATTTGTTTTGTTGCTTTAGTGGTTACTTATCATTGACAAATTTGACTTTGCTAAACAATGATGATTAATTTCATTAACAATAATTTTCTTCTACCCCTCTTGCGTTTTTTGCAGGTTCGCGTTAGTGCCTCCCACGAAACAAAGCTTTCCAAAGGGGGTCTGGTGGGGTACGGTGCCGCGTCCAATCCCGCCTTTGCCTCAGAAGAACGGACCATAGTCACCGAATACACGGGCGATTTTCAGCGAGAGATCACCGGCGGTAGCTTCGAATGCACCACAACAGACTGCGGGAACAGTACGTTTGCGCACCGTTGGATAGAGGAGGGAATGGGGGGAGGAGGGTGGGGGGGGGGGGGGGGGGCGACCGTGCCACCTTTAGAAACTCAATTGAAAACCAATGTTAGAATTTTGTTAGGAAATGTGCCCCTTTTCCAAAACTAGCCCCCGCCAGTCCACGGGTATCCGAAAACCTCTGCCATTGATGTTCATTTTCCTGGTATATTTGTCTTCTTTTTAGTTGGAAACTTATCTAAATATGTTCCAGAGTGCTCATTTAACATGTAGTTTGGAGGTTCAGAATAACTGTTGTTTATAGTACATATACAAGAAGATGAGTCATTTTAAAGTAAGTTATGAAAGCCAAAAGCTTTTTCTGATAGCTAAATATTAAAGCATGAAACTACCCACTTTAACGACAAAAACGCACACCGTGAACAAGCAAACACAGAAAGTAGAAATTAATTGGAAGCAATTATTATAAAGGCATAATGGTTATTCTTCTCCAACACCTTCCTGATAATTCCTTTCTTTACACATTTGAATTTAACTTTCTTCCATCTTCCCATAAACATTTAGTATTTTCATTCAGATCTGTTTATGATTAACGCGTTCTTTCTGCTTGCAGATTTTAAATCCCACGTCTAGTTCAACACGCGTAATTGTAAAACTAAAGCTACCACTTTCCTCGTACGAAAAGAAACACAAACTGTAACCTGTTTAAAATATGTTGAATGATCATTCAGTATTTGTTTTTTGTTGTTGCAGGTTCTGTAGATCTTTACCCACCCAGCCGTATCCACGACTTGAGTGTTGTACGGGTTCACGACGACTCTTTGGTTTTACGATTTAGCGCACCTGGGGATGATTTAGCAGCCGGTTCTGGTGAGTAATTAAGTCCTCTTTATTTCTTAGTCACTCATACAAACCGACTACAAACCGGGTTCAAATCGACTACAAACCGACTACAAACATACTACAAACAAACCCGAATCGACTACAAACAGACTACAAACATACTACAAACAGACTACAAACATACTACATACAGACTACAAACCGACTACAGACAGACTACAAACCGACTAAAAAGCGACTACCAAACAGATTAGTCTACAAACCGACTACAAACAGACTACAAACAGATTACAAACAGACTACAAACATACTACAATCAGACTACAAACAAACTACAAACGTACTACAAATTTACTACAAACCGACTCTAAAAAGACTACAAATAGACTACAAATCGACTGTAAACCGATTACAAACCGACTACAAACAGACTTCAAACAGACTACAAATAGACTACATACTACAGACAGACTACAAACAGACTACCAACAGACTACAAACATACTACAAACCGACTACAAACATACTACAAACAGACTACACACAAACTACAAACCGACTACAAACCGACTACAAACCTGCTACAAACCGACAGATTGTTGGGGATTCGGTGTACTGTAATTATTTTGATCGGTCTGGGCCCTTTTTGATGAAAATCGTTATCAATAACAAATGACATTTTTTTTTTTTTTTTTTGGGGGGGGGGGGAATAAATATGCTCTCAGTAGGTTATAACAGTTATTGTAACTTGCTATTGATAATAGGTTTTTATAAAACAAGGCCCAGGGGGGTGTTTCACAAAGATCCTAAGTAGAACTTAACACTAAGTTGGACTTAAATATTATGGACAGCCATTGGAGCCTTAAAATGAAATATATTCAAAAGCAGAAATTCAAGTATTTTAGACTTTTTATAAATTCCACAACAAGAACATGAAATCTCCTTGATGATAGAAAATATGAATGATTTGAATCAACATTTTATGCCTTTCAAAATAACTTTTACAAAATATTTTCAAAGATGCTAATGGCTTTCCATAATTTTTAAGTCCAACTTAGAGATAAGTTCAACTTAGGATCTTTGTGAAACACCCCCCTGGTGTCGGTTTCCATTGTGTGACTGGGCCATTACATTTGGTCGAATCGGATTCCGAGGGTGATTCTCATTTAGGTTTTCACAACTAAGAGAGAACTCGGGAAATAGTTCGGAAAAGTTCGGCTAAACTCGTGGCAAGCAAGATAAGCCCTACTCACTATTGTTCTGAACATGTTTAAATTGGTAGTGAATATTTTACGAGTATATGCCGATCTATTCCGATCTATCCCGAGTTGGTGCCCGAGGGTTTTACAAGATGCGTCGACTCGTTTAATGCTACATCTCGACATCAGTCTTATTTTGTTAAATAAACTTTTTTATAATATTTTGACAATAATAATGTTTACCAATAAATTTTACTTCATACACCATCTCCTTGTATTTAGCCTCTGAGCTTCCATTCCCAAATTGTTCATTTTATATCAATTCATGCAAGACTTCCAAAGCTCTATTCTAAACAATGAAGTGCTTTTGAATAAAAATTCCTTTTTGTTTGGTTTCCTTGATGGTACACGCAATCTATCTTTAATTTTGTCACTTTATATGCAAAACACTGTATATTCTCTGCGAAATATAAAAGGGAACGGCTATCTTTGAAACCTTTGAAGGAGATGCTTAAACGTTTTTTATGAAGTTGAGCGGGTTCTTTCTATTAAACGCAAACAAATCGTTGTAGTACTTGGTAAATGGAGACAAGTGTAACTGATGTAACAATGTTTGTTTTACCGATATGTCACAACATGTAGTTTGTTCAAATCTATAGTTTTGTTCTTGCTCAAGAATGATTGAATACTAATTTTCTTTGGAAGAAAATCTTGACCTTCTAATACAAAACATTTTTACCGTCATTAAACAAAATACAGACCGGTCGTTTAGAAAGAATACGTGTATTTTATACTTACGAAATAAGTAATCCTGATATTGCAATAAAAATTAAAATCAGATATGAAAACATGCTACTTAAAACTGTTATCCCTTTTCATTTTTTCCCGACAGCTACAAAATACGAGATACGTTATTCAGCAAACTTTACAGAAATCACCAAGGACTTCCAGTCGAGTAACATCGTCCCTGAAAACTGGATTACCGACTTCTCACATCCCAGAAAAGCAGGAGCAGCGGAAAAGTTTACAATAAAATTATTAGATGACACAGGTGAGGAGAAAATAGTAATGAGGGTGGGTGGGAGGTGTATGTTGGCGTCAATTGTCTATGGGGAGAAAGAATTAAAATGCAAAATAATCTTTGAGCAAACAACTATGAAATTTAAGATATATGATGGAACTAAGATGGAAGACAGACATATAGAGAGAGAGGGAAAATGATGGAAAGAGAAAGATACATACATATATATATATATATATATATATATATATATATATAAAGAGAGAGAGGGAGAGTGAGAAAGAGAGAGAGAGAGAGACGTAGAGAGAGATGGAGAGAGAGAGAGAGAGAGAGAGAGAGAGGGAGAGAGAGAACGGATGAGGAATGAAGGGTTTCCATAATTTTTTTTTTCACTGCCACAATACATGCCAAATATTTATCTCTATTTTGAAGATTTATTCAAATTGTAAGTAGCATAATTTCAAAATTCCTTTCACAAAGTCTGAGTATATATGACATACTTTCAATATTTAGTACGATGTAAAGTAAATTTTATGTATTCTCGATTTATATGTTTTTTAAACAATTGAAAGAAATCAATTAATAAACTTGGTAGACTTTTCTTATCATAAAAATCATATTGGGGGATCAAAGATGCGGAAAATCATTCTTTCCTAAATTAAGTATCAACTTTGTTTCTACTTTGCAGTCGGAACAACCCTAATTTTCGGCATCGTCGCCATCGACGAGGCGAACAATCAAGGCGAACGCTCGAATCTCGTCGTTTTACAGTCGACGCCGACCGCTTCCGCACAAAAGGGCTGGCCCCCGGGCGCCATCGCAGGCGTCGCGCTGTCCATGTTCATCATTCTTTTATGTATACTCATCGTCGGGTTGGTGTATGTTTGGAGGCGGAAAAGTGCGCCATCAAAGAGCCCATGCAACGGCCATCATCCAGTTTCCGTATGACATGGAAGAGTGTTTTCCCTTTAAAAGAAAACGAACAACCCGGCAGAAGTGGCTAGATAACGTCTACCCTTGCACTGTAATGCCAGACGATCAAGTAATATTTGACACTCTCTGATGATGTCATATACAATAATATGATCAAATGACTTTGACCATCTCAATGTCATAGACATTATTCTATTGTTTAAAATTGATGACGTAATTTGCTTGTGGTAGCCGCGGTAATAAGTACTGTGAACTGTACGGTGATGCAACTCTGATGGCAGCAGACAGTAGTGCAAGTTGAGATAATTAATTTCTTTATTATACAGCAAATATGAACGTCTAGAACATGAACATGCTGGAATCAAATTAGATGGAGATACGGAGTTAATATAACCATTTGGATATACAAAGAAAAGACGTTGAAACAGCGAAGATAATCCTAAATTATTTATGCTCTGCAGTAGAAAATGGATTTTGAATGACTGCGGATGACAACGTTGAGGGCAGCATAAAGATGATGAAAACTGCAAGCTTGGCCTTTGAACTTGGTTGATATTAAGCAGAAATGGACCAACACGAAGAGATCACAAAGGCCTGTTTTCATCAGCCCATATTTACAATTAGCGGGATATTTGGTCGAGAAAATCTCCCGATAAATCTTGGTCTTGTTTCCAAATCTCCCGCTATTTATAGCGGGCTAATTTGCGACCGTTCGAGCTAGTTTGTGATGAGCGTATCGGTCTGGTGAGGACGCAATTTCGAGCTTCTGGATAATATATTGAGTCACAAAATTGCGGGTTATTTGGCAAGCTCGAGCTGATGAGAACAGGCCCATGACACTGGTTTGGGTGACTGGACGTATGGAAATGGTTTCGAGTGATACGTCGCAGACTGCAATTCTAGGCACTGGACAACAAAATTGTATTGGTCCTAGAAACTCCTGGCACTGCAGCTCGTGGACTTACTAAATCGTATGCATTTGGAACTGAATGTTTCATACATCATACTAGGATGCGCTAATTGTCGACAATCATTGTGATATCGCTAGGCCAAAAAGCTAATCGACTCTTTTGGTGATATTCTATTTATAATCTGACACCTCTTTCTGCATTATTGTACTTACACAAAAAATGTATGTGTGACGAATGTGACTAAAATACAACATTTTTTGTGTTTCTGTATCCATTTTGAAAGAACGAGGGGACTGTTCACATGCTAGATTGTTTCCAATTCATACTCTTCGTCACATTATTTTGTAACAGTTAATTGTGTGGTACTATATAAAGTTTTTTGGAGTTACAAAATTGAATGATAACTTGTAACTTGGACCGTTTTGTCGAGTCCATTATTTATTCATTTTTATTGTGTCAAAAATGAAAAACTGTCATGCAGCGTATGTTTTTACAAGTGACCGAATATTTGTGTACGTTAAAGTGTGGAGCAACAGTGTACTTTTGCTCTACCTATTTGTATCATTAAGATTATCATGCATTATGTGGGCTACTCTAAATCTTTCAATTATTTTAAATGTCGGCATCTTTTCTGTATTACTTACTACATGGTGGTTGTTATTTACGGTGTGCTCAGTAAAAAAAAAATCACTTCTTTGCAGCTGTCTTTGTCAGTGATTTTTTCGGGGGGGGGGGGGGAGGGGAGGGGGCTAGGTCAAGGGTGCCGCCCGAGTAAAATCGAAAAACTCTTTAGTTAAGCTGATCAGTTGTTCTTGAGACGTTCCGGGCCTCCTCGGAAAACTTTTCGACTTTTTAGACTTTTTAGAATTTAGACAGATGAAATCTTCCCATATATCATGGTGAAATCACTTGGATTTTTTAAAAATGATCTTAATTCATTTCTAAAATATCAGTACATTGTACAGTTTTCATATTAAGCGCTTGCGTGACAGGTAAACAATTCTATTCATGCTAGTTTTACCGATCTCTAAACGTTACAAATTCCAACTACAAAAAGGTTCAGATTCGAACTGTTTTATCATAAATTATGACTGAGATTATCGTGTATTATTTGTATAACTGCTTTGAATGTAGCGAGCAAGGTTGCATTTAGTTTGTCTTGCCAATTTGCTAAGCTAACGAGAATGTTAGTGATTGTTTCAATGTTCATTATTGTAGTATCTAACAAACTTTACATGGAAATAAGAAATATAATACTTTACCTGAACAATTATCACACTGTTTACAGACGTGAATAATCATACATTCTTGTAAAAGTATTTATTGATAAGAAAACATGAGAACATATACAACCTGTAGCTGCATGCCTTAGTGCTGATAGCTCGTACACTTTTTTCGCAAATTAAACGTTTTCGAAATAGCGAGTCGATGTCAATACAGTCACGACCATTTTACACCTTCTCTCCTTTAATATCACCAATTTAAATCTTAATACCAATGATAATCAGATTTTCTTTTCATGAATACGTGCTGCTATCAATGCAAAATGTTTTTGTTGACACTGTTGATTTTCCTTGCAATTATAGCCAAACATAGCATACCCTCCAAAAGGGAATAATGCCAATCTTGTATGTGTATTTTTGAAGCCAAGTGTACAGGCTTTTTGTATATTGTGTAATATGTTATGTCTTATTTATCTGCATTTTCTATGTCATTTTCCATGTTGGTGCTTTCAATCCTCGTATTTCAAAAGAGTTTATTTCTTTGAGTAAGTTATATATCGCTGAAATAAATATTTCAGAGTAGCACATGCTCAGTGTCCATTACTTACCATTATTGTTTCCAAATTATGTGGACATTCTTGCTCAGGGGTAGCATGAGTCCGGGGCGAGCGGACACTTTTTTTTTTTTTTGGTCTCCAAATTTCAAAATTTGACATTTTTCTTCGTTGGGGGGGGGGGTAAGGTCACCTTTTTTAGGTTAACCGTGGGTATAATTTTTTTTTTTTTTTTTTTTTTTTTTTTTAATAATTAAAAAAACAAAAAACAAAAACAAAAACAAAAGGGGGGGGGTTTGGTTTTTTTTAGGGGGGTTTACACACATAAAAATACCAAAGGGGGGGGGGGTTTGAACCCCCAAACCCCCCCCCCCCCCTGCGTACGCCCCTGGTACTTTGTATTTCCTGTGGTACCTGATGTTACCACACGGAATACCACAGGAATATTCAGTACTACAGCCTCTTGAGGTAATATCACTACACTCCTGTGGTGTAATGTCAAAGGCTGTCTGTGGTACTTTGTATTTCCTGTGGTACCTGATGTTACCACACAAAAAAACACAGGAATATTCAGTACCACAGGAACTCTTGAGGTAATAACTAGACTCCTGTGGTATAATGTCAAAGGCTGGCTGTGGTACTTTGTATTTCCTGTGGTACCTGATGTTACCACACGGAATACCACAGGAATATTCAGTACTACAGCCTCTTGAGGTAATATCACTACACTCCTGTGGTGTAATGTCAAAGGCTGTCTGTGGTACTTTGTATTTCCTGTGGTACCTGATGTTACCACACAAAAAACACAGGAATATTCAGTACCACAGGAACTCTTGAGGTAATAACTAGACTCCTGTGGTATAATGTCAAAGGCTGGCTGTGGTACTTTGTATTTCCTGTGGTACCTGATGTTACCACACAAAAAACACAGGAATATTCAGTACCACAGGAACTCTTGATGTAATAACTAGACTCCTGTGGTATAATGTCAACGGCTGGCTGTCAGTGGTACTTTGTATTTCCTGTGGTACCTGATGTTACCACACAAACTACCACAGGAATATTCAGTACCACAGGAAATCTTGAGGTACAATATCACTACACTCCTGTGGTATAATGTCAAAGGCTGTCTGTGGTATTTTGTATTTCCTGTGGTACCTGATGTTACCACACAAAATAACACAGGAATATTCAATAACACAGGAAATCTTGAGGTAATAACTAGACTCTTGTGGTAATGTCAATGGCTGGCCGTGCTAAGTTTATATTTCCTGAAGGTACCACACAAAATAACACAGGAATAGTCAGTACCACATTTTTGGGGTCATATTTTCTCTATATTTCTAGAGTATTTTCCCAGCAACATGGATATTTTTCAAGTATCCTTTTATTACTTATTTGAATTCATAATATACTTAATACATTTCTTTTTTTAACTAGTTTTCCTCCTTTCACAATTTCTTGGCTAGTTGTCCAATATCTTTATAACTTATTTGAATTCATGATATGCTTAGTATACTTCTATTTTTAAACTACTTTCCCTACTTTCATAATTTCTTGGCTGTTTTTCCAGTATCTTGATTTTATTACTCATTAATATACTTAATTAACATCTATTTTTTAACTAGTTTTTAATCTTTCATTACATGAGTAATGTGTACTACGCCTTTCGCGTTAGGTAGGCCTACATCGTATCTAAATACATTTTGATTCGGAGCAGAATTCAGCACATGTTTAGCCGAACAGGCTTAGACCCTAAGTTTTATATTCGTAATGGCTTTGGAGCCGATAGGGCCTGCTAATTCCCAGTTATAGGTAAAGAGGCCATCCGGTGATATAGGTAAATCCATGAAAATAGGCTAAAGATAGCTTTTCATTATATCGGTGGTTCCTCCAGGTATTTTTGAGCAAAGCATATCACTACAGCCAGGCGTCATTTTTACAAGCGCACACTTGCTAATCTAAACACATTAGCTTTTGCATCCTACCGGATACCCATTTGAAACCTGGGTGAAAACCTGAGTGGCAAATGTAGATCAATGTCTTGCCAAAGGACAGTAGTGCCGCGGAACTTGAACCGCGGACCTTGTGATCCACAGTCCGGTGGCATATCCACTCGTCCACGACACCTCCATACACAGACTCACACTAAGACTAAGGTTCACGTTCATTTATTTTGTGTCAGGACAATTCTGGGAGCGGCTATGAGCACAAAATATTATCCATTTTGAACAGACTTATTGGCCCGAATACACAAAGCAAGGTTTGAGCTCAAACCTCCTTTTGTTTCGCTAAACCTCCTTTTGTTCTTTACAAACCAGGTTTGTAAAAAAAATGCGTAAAACGCGTCATATGACGTTTAAAACGGACGTTCATGGCTTAGATCTATCATTCTTCCTTAGTGGATAGAATTAATCCAGGGACTCAATAAGAAACAGATCGATGACGTTCTACCTTTTCATCATGTGACCTATGTACTACACAACAAAGTTTGTTAGTTCTAATTTTAAAATTTCCTGACCGTGTTCAATTGAATAGACATCATCCATCATGTAGTCAAATGTTTTTATTTTTACACAAATCACTGGGCATGACGTTTTACAGATGATTAATGTGGACAGAATAATTCGTGCCTCTCATAATCACAGAACTAACAACTGGACAAAGCGCAGATTCTTCATAACTCAAAACATGGTGAGTTTGTGACAGATGTATTGTCGTTCTCCCATGAGAAAGTTTGCTTCGAAAGCCTTTCACATTGTTTGACCTAAATGAAGAGAGCTAATTACACATCAGTGGCCCATTTAGCATTTGATGGGTGGTTACTTCTTTGTGTGAAACTAAAATTAAGTTGTCAGTCACTGTCCACCAACTTATATTTGTTATTAAGGTTGTTAATTCAGGGCAGCAGCTTCAGATCATGTTGAGTCCACATTTGAAACAGACGTAAAACTTGTACATGGTCACTTTAAACAATCGTATTCGATGCGCCAAATGTCACTTGCTTAGATTTAGATCAACGCAAATCCATATTTCTGTCAACGGAATGGTAAACTTCAGTTGCATTCCTCCAACTCGGCCGTGAGTGGTAGTTTTTACCAGCGACTTCAGCTTGGAGCCACCGGCTCTCTTTGAATAAATCGACGGACTAGCCTTTAGAATTCCTTACTGGTAGTATTGATCGAGACAGGCACCTACATCGTTTTTCTGGTACATTAAAAATAAACCAGAGCAGGCAGTTGAAATGGCAACAGGTGGGACTGTGGCACCCGAATTCATAGAGCCTGATGCCTGTAGGATCCTAATAACTATTATGACTATTGTTTTAAACACGATCGTCCTGCTTGTTATTAGACGCCAAAAGGAGCTTCAAGAATACATGCGAGTTCTTTACCAGATACTTGCTGTATCGGATATGATTTTAGGAAACACTTGGAACCTATGGAACATGATCTGGAATCGAAGTTCCAACGAGAAGATTTGTACTATCGTAAGCATGACTTTCCCCTTTGTGCATCAGGTGGCTGTAATATCTGCAATGGCTTGTCTCAGTGGGACCTGTTTCAATCTTTATCTTCTCGTCACGAGGCCTTTGCGCTATTATACGATTGTAACAAGAACCCGATTCTACACCACAGTTGCCTTGACATTCTTGGTGACTTTACTAATCTCTGGAATATATTTGCCTATTCCAGATTCACCTTTTATCAAACTCTTGGTTGAACGTTGCATAGCGAGTGAAAACGGAGTAAAGAATAAGTGGGCTTCAATCGTTCACACTGTTATGCAAATCTTCCCAGTTTGTCTGTCAATGCTTTTTACAACAATATTCTATATAAAACTGCTGATCATCGCATGTCAAGTCAATAAGGTTGTAGCCATTCCTGAGAACCCCCGTGTCCTTGCCAACAATGTTAACATGGAGAATCGCAATCACTTTACAGAAGACCGTCGTCGCAGTGACACGCCGGAAAATGCGCAAATTCGCGTTGTACGGAACGACAACGTAAATTTTGATCGGTCGCGCAAAAGAGGGTTGAAAGGTTTCCTTACAGTATTTCTTTTAACAGGTTCGTTCTATTTTGGATGGCTACCTTACGTCGTCACATACGTGATACCATTTCATATTACTATAAAAAATAGCCTCGACATTTTATCAGGGAGCAGCGCATGCTTACAGCCAGTAATCTACCTGTTGACCAACGCTGAAGCAAGATGCATATGCTTGGAAGCTCTCCGTTGGTGCTTCAAAAAAATGACATGTAAGAAAGTTTGAATGTTTTACAGCGAGTTTGATGCTAAAGACTCCACCAAAGTAAAGACGAAGAGCCAATTGAAAGCTGGGTACTTGACTGATACTAAACGTCTCCATGTTAACGTTAATTGCAATGCAAGTGCTCTACGATTAATTCTAAACTTTCCTTGAAATTCTGAGTTGTGATAATGATATATGATATTTTTCCATCGTGACTATATATTAAATCAGGGGCGTACGCAGGATTTTTTCAAGGGGGGGGGGGGGGGGGGTTTAGAGGACACTTTTTTTTTCTTGATCTCGAAATTTGAAAATTTGACATTTTTCTTCGTTGGGTGGGGTAAGGTCACATTTTTTAGGTCAACCATTGGCATAATTTTGTTGAATAGTTGAATAACCCATAAGAAAATAAAGCAGGACTCCCACTTAGCCGAGTTGTATCAGCGAGTTAAGGCGAGTTGTGGTGAGTTGCCTTAAAGAGGCACTCGCAATAACTCGCGAAAGCTCTTCTTGTAACTCGGGATAACTTGCGACAACTCGGTATAGTTCGGCGTAACCCTTTACAAGATTCCACGACTCTCCTTGAAGTCGCGAGCAGTTCCAACATTTTGGATTCGTTGTAACTTGAGGTGAACTCGTACACTCGTAATATACTCGCATTACTCGTAACAAGCTCCCACTGCACTCTTCATAAGGTGGTGAGTTCCTACGAGTTATGAAGAGTGCAGCGCGAGCTTATTACGAGTAATGCGAGTATATTACGAGTGTTAAGCAAGTTCACCTCGAGTAACAACGAATCAGCAAACATTTTGAACATGTTCAACATTTTCACTGATTCGTTATTACTCTAGGTGAACTAGCTTACACTCGTAATATACTCGCATTACTCGTAACAAACTCGCGCTGCACTCTTCATAAGGTGGCGAGTTGCTACGAGTTATGAAGAGTTCAGCGCGAGCTTGTTATGAGTAATGCGAGTATATCACGAGTGTAGGCGAGTTCACCTCAAATTACAACGAATCGGCGAAAAAGTTGAACATGGTCACAATTTTGGAACTGCTCGCGACTTTGAGGAGAGTCGTGATATCACTTGCTCCACGAATTTATGCTCTTGACAGCTATTGATCGTATTGTGGTCCCTCCAGGTGCTTACATTTTTTTGTTTAAAGCCTAACTCTGTGCAAAATGATATGAGTATACACCATTCTGGCACCAGTACAGACGCCTTGGCCCGAACTCTCAAAGAGGTTTGTCAACAAAACTAGGTTTATGTGCGTCATGCGACACGTTTCGATGCGTTTCAGACCAAGGTTCAGACAAACCTTGGTCTGGAACGCGTCAAAACGCATCACACGACGCACATAAACCTAGGTTTGTTAACCAACCTCCTTTGTGAATTCGGGCCTATGTGTGATGTCTAGTCCATTATTTATTCATTTGTAAGATGTCGAAGGTGAAAAACTATCATGCAGCATTTGTTCTACTGCTGATTGAAGCAATCAGACATGATCTTGCTTTATAGACTATTCAACATCACATATTTCCGCAAATGTGTGTACAATAAACTGTGTAGCAACTTTTGCTCTACTTATTCATAGCATTAGGATTATCATGCATTACGTGGGCTATTCTAAATCTTTCAATAATTGTAATTGTTGGCATCTTTTCTTTACTACGTATTACATGGTGGTTGTTATTTGCGGTTTGCTCAGTAAAAATAATAACTTCTTTGCAGCTGTGTTTGTTAGTGTTTTTTTTTTTTGGGGGGGGGGAGGGGTAGGACAAGGGTACCGCCTAAGTAAAATCATTTTTTTTAAATACTTTTTTTTAATAGAATTAGCTGGAAAGTTATTCTTGACACATTTTGAGGCCTCCTCTGAAGACATTTCGACTTTTCAGACATTTTAGACAAATTATTTGCCCTACATGCGGTGAAATTATTCGGCTATCTGCCTCTTCATTTCTAAAATATCAATACATTGTACAGCTTTCATATTAATCGCTTGCGTGACAGGTAAATAATTATAATAATGCTAGTTTTACCGAACTTACTTACTAAATAAAAAACATTACTTAATATTCCAACTACAAAAAGGTGCAGATCCAAACAGTGTGGTTATACTTGTCCAAATACACTGTAATGACTGAATATTATCGTGAGGTATTTGTATAAACGCATTTAGCTTGTCTTGCCAAGCTAACGAGAACGTTAGTGATTGTTTCAATGTTCACTATTGTAAGATTCAACATATTTTTACATAGCAATAAGAAAAAATCTCACAGTGTTTGCAGACGTGAAGAAGCATATTCCTAGGAAAAATGTTTTTACTAATATGAACAAATATGAGAACATGCAGCCTCATGCCTTAAAATATTTCGTATACTTCTACGTCAATTGAAAGTACTTAATTTCAGCGAGTCGGTGCCAATATAGTCGCGACCGCTTTACACCTACTCTCCTTTCGTATCACCAATATTAAATCTAAATACCACTGATAATAAGAATTGTTTTTTGTTTTTTAATGAAGAGGTGCTGCTTTCAATGCGAAGTGTTTTTTGAAAATGTTGTTTTCCTTGTAATTATAGCCAAATATAGCATACCCTCAACAAGGGAATGATGCCAATCGTGTATGTGTATTTTTGAAGCCCAGTGTACGGGCTTTTTGTATATTGTGTAATATGTTATGTTCTATTTATCTGCATTTTCAATGTCATTTTCCATGTTGGTGCTTTCAATTCTCGTATTTCAAAAGAGTTTATTTCTTTGAGTAAGTTATATATATATGCTGAAATAAATCATTTCAGAGTAGCACATGCTCGTGTCTCTTACTTGATCATTATTATTTCCAAAGTGTGTGCATTATATGGAGATTCTTACTCAGGGATGTGCCGTGAGTCCGGGGTTGGGCATGGGGGGGGGGGGGGGGGGGGGCAATGGGCACTGATTTCAATGAGGGGGGGGGTACCATCTTCATGAATGCGAGAGAAAAAAAAATCTGGAAGGGGGAGTATGGAAGGGGTCGTATTACCTTCCCCTAATCATCTTTCTCCCTCTTTTTCTTTCTCTCTTTCTCCCCCTTTCTCTTTGTCCCTCTGTCTGTATGTACGTCCCTCTCTATCACTCTCGTGCCAGCCGTGCCCCTCAATACGTAGGCTAACGACATTGATTTTGCTTTTGGCGAGTAATTTTATACTACTTTTAAATATTCTATATGATTTATCAAAAGTATAAAGTGGTCGGTAACTGAGGGAGAGAGATAGAGAGGGAGAGAGTGAGAAAGATGGAGAGGGATAGAGATATCTAGGATAAACTATAATGTTTCTACTACCTAGCAACAACTTATTTATGCAATTCGCAATTAGGTATCACCCAGAGATGAATATTTCATAGGTGCTCATGGACGTTATGTAACCTATTATTCATTTATGTACCAAGGCTACATGCGATAATTCACGTAAGAATTATTATTATTATTATTATTATTTTTTTTTTTGGGAGGGGGGGGGGGGCTGTAGAAGAGTGCGACTGGCATTCAGAATCCATGAGCCTTTGGTGAATTTCGGCTGATTTATTTATCTGATTGGAATTGGATTTGTTTGTTGTGAAGCGCTCAAGTTTTAGAGTAAAAGTTAAAGGTCTACTCCGCTGGAATCAAGAAGTCCACACCATCAACGATGACCGAGAGAAAGTGAATGGGCTAACATGGTTGACGGCAAATTTTAAAGCCTATCTGTACTAGATTACCAGGAGGGATTAGACCTTCCTGCATGGTCACTGACAGGTGGTTATCGCATCAAATGAGCTCTCAATTAGCATAAGAAAAAGGGGACCATGGGGCACCAACGGTCACCGATTAGGCATTGTTTGCTATATAGAGGGCGCAAGTAGCTATAAGTAGTACAGCGATGCTTTAAGTAAGGTCACACGTTCTCCTCTAGGTGGGTAAAATTGTGCTCATGTCATTTTTTTTCTCTAAATGTTTAAGAAACCTCCTCCGCCCTCCCCTATCCCCTCCTCTCCGGTAAGAAACCAACATTCCCTACCGGCTTGAAATATGCTGACTCACTGCAAATTATGGCGATACCAAATGTCTTCGTTGGTTTGCTTTGTTGTCATTGCTGTTTTTTTTTTTTAATCCGTCATGTGATTAAAAAAAATTAAATATAGATCACCACGGGTCTAATTTATGAAATGCACTTTTTGCAGTGCCATGGCGTCACGGTAATAAACATCTATTTTCTATCAGGCGTTTTCAACTGTGAATTGTTAGGGACTTTTAGATTTGCGTGGACTGATACGTGTGACGTCCATCCAAGGCAGTGCATTAAAAGGACGTCGATCGAAGCATAGACCTGTTGTCCTCGTGCGAATCTGAAAGTCCCTATTGAATGTAGCCTTGGCCGGTACATGAATGAAGAATGATAACTTCCATGAGCTCCCATGAAATATTAATATTTAGTTTGTCCTACCTAGCAACAAGTATTGTATGCAATTTGCAAGTAGGTATCACCCAGACATGAATATTTCAAAGAGGCTGTTCACACCGCAATGAGATAGCGCGGTCTATCGTAGCACCCCCTTTTCTAGCGCGCGCAAGATCGCGCTCTCTCTCGTGGACCACCCCCAAGAGGTGCTCCAGTGGCATGCCGTTTTGGCTCGCCGTGGCTCGCTGTTGGGCGGACCGAAACGACGTTGTACCTTCCACACCGCAGAGATAGCGCGGTCTAGCGCGCGCTATCTCTGCCGGTGTGAACAGCCTAAAAGATGCTCATGGAATTTATGTAATCATTATTCTTTCATGTACCGGCCAAGGCTACATTCGATAATTCATAGGTGAACACAGGGCCTATTGTAAACAAAATTGGAAATAGGTGGTAATCATAATGATACCATCAATTCGGGGTAATCCCTCCAAAATGCATACATTCTCACCTCTCCATGTGTGAAAAAAAAGGCCTGGGACATCTATGGATATTTCCAGCAGTTTTATTAACCATTTGCTAACTACATGCCCCCCCCCCCCCCACTCCGAGGACGGACGGACCCCATGCGTGTTACCAAAATGTCCGGTAAAGGGGTACTTTTCGTGCGACAAAGTCCGGCCCGAGAATTGTTAAAAAAGGGGTGGTCTTTTTTATTAGCGCGTTCTGCACTCGTAGCGTATACCGTTGTACACTGCATATAATTGTTATAACACGTTGTTTCCGAAATAGCGGCATTGAATATAAGGGATATCAGAATTCCAGGTAATTCTTCGAAATGATTCATCAATTCCATCCCTCTGCGTCAACTCTGGGGTCAATCATCTGCTTCCATGGCAACGCAAAACCGGTGAGTACTTGATTTTCGCTAGACAGACGACCAAGGTCTGGTAGACAATACGTGTTGTTCACGCCATGGTACTAATACACAAGTGCATTTAATGAAATAGATCCGTGTTTGGTGAGGCAGGCGAAGGTTCTGTATTTCTTGAAAATGATCGCGCCCGACGGATCAAAACAAAAGAACAAACAACAACAGGGAAGACAGCAAAGCAAAGCAACCAAAATATTTGGTATCGAATAACTTGCAGTGAGTCAGACTATTTCAAGCCGGTGAGAGGTGTTGGTGTCTTCTCGGAGAAGAGGGGTGGGGGAGGGCGGAGGGGGTTTCTTAAACAGTCGGAAAAAATATTACATGAGTACGAGGTTACCCACTGAGTGGAGAGTGTGTAAGCTTCTTTAGAAGTTGCCTTCATCTATGTTAAATGTAGCTCACCCCCTTTCTCTCGGTCACTGCCCTAGTATTTCCCCTCTATTTGATAGGGGAGGGGCGACTCGGGAGCTCGTGCTTCCACCTTCATTGCTACGCCGCCATTGAAAATATGCAAAGAAACGACTTATTTGTGCAAGTAAAATTAAACAAATGAATTGCTTGTTCTTGTATTTGTGAAGAGCTAAGAACACACTGATGTATAAAAACTTGATTTCCAAACATAATGGATTTGTGTTAATATTTTACAGCCGACACTGGGTTTATTACATTACGAATATATCAATCACGTTCACATGGACAGGTTCGTAGTTGACAGTTAGTAAAACGACCCCAAATATCCACAGATCTTTTATTTTGGAGTAGTCCCATTTTTCGTATTTTAGAATAATCACTTCCATAGTCATGAAAGTGCGTCATCAATACCTTCGGTTTGCCCTTTTCAGAAAAGTACTTTCACCTGTTATCCATAGAATGTACCGTCGGTGCCTAAATGAATAATGATCAAATAACCGTCATGAAGATATCTAGTATATATTCTTATCGGTGGGTACTTCACTTTTTGTACAAATGACCTTTATACTCATGCGCAGATTGTATCTACGAGCTGACTTATTCGTGTTACTTAATGAAATACTCATGAGACTGACGCCCTCAAGAGTTCCCTTCGCACCAAGAGGTTCTACAAATATTTTAGGATTCACACAAAAGTAGGTCACGCTCTCTTTTGGCGTTTTCATTGCCACACTGACACCCAAAATGTGTAAACGAAACCCACGTCACCGATACCAGCTTTGGAAATGGTATATTTGGTGGAGGTCGGGAAGGGGGGGGGGGGGGGGGGGGGGTGATCCATTAGTTACTAATGTCTCAGCCAGTTCGTTCTTTGGAATGTTGCTATGGCAACGGGAAATGAGAGAATCTTAATGAGCTCGTGGCAGAAAAGCGAGGGGCTTGTACAACGAAAACAAGAAAACGAACGCTTAATTGGTATCATTAAATGGCTGCAGGCAATAATGAGATTTCAAACCTATTGTACTTTAAGACGGAATAATATTAATATTCCGTTTCCGGGGGAAATACATGTTTTACAACAGTTTTATACATCATGTTCTATACACGATCACGAGACATGTAGATATTTGTGTTGATAACGAAGGTAATGACTGATATAATAATGTCATTTCTTTTGAATATTTTGGAGAGTACATATCAAATACACCAGATTTCCAAGGCTCTATAATAATGAATGCCATTAGCTAGGCAACTGATTTCGGTCATACAGCATTCGAGGAAATTTTGACCTACCAATACCCATTTTAAACCTGGATGAACGGGCACATGTAGATTAATATTTTGCCAAAGAACACGGCTCGTAATTCATGTTGGGTATCCAGTGCATTTTCCACAACTACCTATGTAGGAAAGCTTACCGACAATATACATTTTAATGACAGCTATATTGTTTAGTGTAAAACAAGTTATGAGGATCATCATATGCGATGAAATAAACATTTGATCGCAAATGGTGATCGTCATAACACCGGATGTTAACAGCAATAAAACTGGCTTGTAATTAAATAGATATTAATAATAGTAATAATAATAATGATCCAACGATGTGCCTAAGCGCTTTACAGATATATATTACCCCGGTCATCGGATTCAGGCTTACCCGCACACAATGTGTGCACATTTTCCACTCCCTTGGGAGCATTCCAGCCAGTCGCCATTTTACAGGCGCACACTTGCTCGTCCAACAACATGAACGCATCCTACCGGGTACCCATTTAAAACACCTGGGTGGAGAGTAGCAAGTGTAGGTAAATATCTTGCCAAAGGATATTAGTGCCGTGTCGGGATTCGAACCCTCGACCTTCGCATCTACAGTCAAGCGCCTTAAACCACTCGACCACGACACTCCCACTTGCTTACTTCCCTTTTAAGAGAGAGAGAGTTTTCGAGCCAAAGGAAGCAGCCACGTTGGTTTAATGTGAAGCTATGCAGAATACCTTCAATAACTTTGGTAAGGTCATGATCCATGTCAGAAGCAATTTTTCAGCAAAATTACAGGCTTTTCAAGCTGAAAAGAACTGCGTCCGGATTTGTGTTTAGTTTTGCAGGACTCTTTTCACCACCATGAGCTGGGCATTGCCAGGAAATATATTATTGAGTAACTCTGCCTGCTCCACGACAAACACACAATGTCCACAAGATGTCCGCAAAAAGTATTGATAACGTTCAATATCATCAACAAAGCTGCCTCTTAAGCAGTTGCAAGCTCTATCTGCATCAACGCCTAGAGAATAGAGAGGGGCAGTTTTCTCTATATAGTTGACCCGGAAGGAATGATAACCACAGAAGTCACGTTTGTCATATACACTGTCGCTCATAAAGTTGGAATATTTTTGTTTTACCCTAATTTATGGAATTATTTTAAAAATAATTTAAAATGATAGATCTAGATAATAGTATACATTTACATTCTCTGATTTTATTGAAAGATAATTGACAATGTGTGTTTTGCGTGACTGCTAAAGCATGTGTATGCTACAATGCTTATCAACTAGGGGACCTGCGCCCTTAAGTCATAAATTACAGTAATGAGGATTAATGCCCCACAAAAGGGCACTAATATAGCACATCGACACGGTTTTGATCATGGGGCCTCACAGTTACGAGGCCATTGCTTTGTCACTGAACCATGACTGTACGCAGCGGGGGCTAGGGTAGGGGGCAGTTTCCATAAATAAAATAAACAAAGAAAATGCAATAAATGTTCAATAATTTATTGCCTTTTACCCCGGTTCCCAACATAAAAAAAATCTCTGTGTGTCCATGCCTTGAACCATAATGCATGGCCGTCCAGAGGATTTTTTTATGTTGGGGCCCGGGGTAAAATGCAATAAATTATTTGCACATCATTTCAATTTTTGTTTTGTTTTGGGGGAGAACGACTGATATTTTTGGTACAGGCAAAATTCGGTCCATTGTATGTATGTTGTTGACAATTAGTTTTCATTTTGCTTCCTCAAACATACTGTGTTCAAAATTAATGAGTTCTTAAATGGTATTAGAGGCCAGAAATTTAGACCCTGGGTTTAAACACGTCCGAAAGTAGATATATCTATATTCCGTTTAAAGCGATAACAGATTCAGTTAGATGGTTCCGTTCCAAAAGATAACATTCAATGCAGGCTAATTTAAATTTAAAGTTAGGGTACCTGATTAAAGTATGCATAGGCTGTCCCTCTGGTTAATCGTCCTTGTAGCGGACCCAACCAATAATTATAATGACATCTATGATTATTATTATTATCATATTATCATATAATTCCCCCAGCTTTATGCCTATCACATTATGATCAATTACGTAATTGATTGATTGATTGATTTTTATTCGACAAGCTTCCAACATAAAACAATATACAATAATAACAGATCAGAAATAAGTCAGCTTGAACAGGATAACCTACGAAAAATCGAGAACTTATTTCCAGTGGGGTCCCTTACAGACATGTATACAATTAATAGCTTAAAATACTAATAATTATTTACAGACAGATAAGAAAAATAAAAGAATTACTTATTAAAGATAATAATAATAACAACATTAAACTGATGATAGAAATGATAATAAGTACAAGAAGAAAAAGAAGAAGGAGAAGAAGAAAAAGAGGCGGAGGAAGAAGAGGAAAATAATGATGAATTTGTAGAATTTCTATAACGTACGAAAACATAAGTATATACAAAATGAAAAAGTATGAACCGGCAGAAGAATACAAATTTCAATCATATAACATGTCATTTACTTCTCTTATCTGACCGTCAAGTATTAGGTATTCCTTAATCACACAAAACCAACCATCTAAAGGATCATTTAGAAGGATATGAATGAGGAATAGATTAAATGCTCTAAACTTTCCGGGAAATCTTTAGTAGATGTCAAAACACTTTTGCTAACTTCCTTTTTTTCCCGCTTTTTAAATCTATCTCTGTCTCTGTTCTTGTCCCCACCCCTTCGTGTATGTCTGTCTATGCTCCTCATCCCCTATCTCGCTCTCTCTCTCTTTTTCTCCTCTCTCTCTCTATCTCTCCTCTTTCTCTATATATATATCTCTCTCTCTCTCTCTCTCTCTCTCTCTCTCTCTCTCTCTCTCTCTGTCCCCTCTGATCCACGACTTTTGTCTGTCAGTTTTCTATATCCGTCGATTATCTGTCTGCCATCTTGCATCTAGCTGTCCGTTACTACATATTTATCCTAATTTCACGGTATAAGCTTCGAACACCTGTTAATTTCCATTTATAATCGCAAACGTGTCGATTTCGATGCATGTGTTCTCATTTCGAAACCACTTTTCTCGGCATCCATGGTCTTGCAGTGATATACCATTAAAGGCATCGTTTAAACATGATAAATCTGAAAATACACGGCCCTACGTGTTATCAGTGTCGTGATATAGCCTAATATTGAAGCCTTAAAAAAAATCACGCTTCAAAATGATCAAGAAGTGCCACAAAAAAGTAAAAAATATATGAGTGACCGGTTTTACCATACTCGTTTTCCCCAATGGACGGTAGTGTTATGAAAACCGTTAGGAAAACGCAAAATTTGATTTCGATTTCCAATCATAAATATCTTGATAATCAGAGAGGCGAACGGCTTGTAAAAGTCATAAGGTTCCTGACTGACCTGGAGGTTTATAATTATCATTGCAGCATGAGCTAAATCCAGGATTTTGTTTCAGAATCTGAGACAAAGTTACCCAATTCCTTTAAGTTGCACCTCTGACGGTCAGTAGGATCCTTACACCCACCTTCCAACCGAGCTAATTCCGTGTCCTTTCACCCCGGGTGTCATGTACACGAGGATGCTCACCGCGCGGTCGTGAAACATTATCTCCCCGCATGTAGTCAACGCATCTTCCTTCTAAAACCCAACCAATTCTTTTCAATTCCATGCCTTCTTCAAACCAAACATCTCTCGCCGTCGTTTTCGAATCCGTATCCAAACCATCAAACTTTGACCCCGTTCCTCTTCCAGACCGTTGTGATTAATTACAAGCAAGGTCATCATCTACAGCATCTGGACTTTCTGAACTTTAATCAGGTAGGTTTGAACAATAATTTTGTATCTTCACATTTTAATCGGATGTTCAGAGGCGTCAAACTCTGTGTAGTATGTGGGCGTTGAAACTATTATCTGTGTTGCTTGGCCGCTTAGCTGCGAGTTGAGGTTAACGGCGCAATCATCACCGCCTACACATTCTGTACGGAGCGAACATTAGTCGAGCGAAAGTATTTGGTGCCTTATCGCTACTTTAGCTGCCTATTTGTGTCATTTCTTGTCTAATTACTCCTGAAATGCAGATTTTAGCTGCTTATTTGTGACATTTCTTGTCTAATTACTCCTGAAATGCAAACTTTAGCTGCCTATTTGAGACATTTCTTGTCTAATTACTCCTGAAATGCAGACTTTAGCTGCCTATTTGTGACATTTCTTGTCTAATTACTCCTGAAATGTAGATTTTAGCTGCTTATTTGTGTCATTTCTTGTCTAATTACTCCTAAAATGCAGACTTTAGCAGCTTATTTGTGTCATTTTTTGTCCAATTACTCCTGAAATGCAGATTTGAGCTGCTTATTTGTGTCATTTCTTATCTGGTTACTCCTGAAATTTTACCGCTGTAACCTTCCTAAGGTACAAGGGAAATTCGTGGAGTGCATATTTATTTGAAACGTGAAGATTTGGTAATATCAGTAATAGGGATCAGAAATATTTAACCTGATAACAGACAACATCAAGATCATTAAGAACCGAAGAAAGGGAATCTCTCATATATTTTAAACATTTCCAAATCATGTATTTATTAACAATATTAAAATGATGGCAACCTGTGTCGCCCAATGGTTATTATGCTGACTGATATATTACGTTCTGTATCGAATGCTGGATAATGGAAGATTATGGGGAAATATCTAGGTGCGCTCGCTTCTGATTGGTACTTTTCATCACCGTTTTAACCAATAAGATGACGTCATTAATGACATCATCCCCATTTTAATAATTCTAGGGTACAAAAACAGCGCTGTAGATGTACCTATTTTCAGGAATAATGAAGATGACATATGGTCTATTTTTGTGGTCAAAGACAGTGGGTAGAAGGACAATTTGGGGAAAATGGGTACTGGTACTGCATCGCTATTATGAACGAAACCAAAGAATGGATTAAATATTGAGTCAATAATTGCATGTTTTTAATATGAATGTACTGTGATACCAACTATGTTGTGTGCAAATTATAATGCTGTAATTGTTAGGTGGGGGGGGGGGGGTACTGACAAGTAACGGTTATATGACCACAGATCTGCAGATACGGAGGGTGTGCAGAAAACTAGGGGGTCGCTAACTAAAAGTTAAATGTACCAAATAAATGATAAACAAAAATGCACTTTGCTTGTCTATCCATGCTCAATACAGAAATGTGAGAGGGTGTGTTAGTGAGTGAGATAGAGAAAGGTAGAGTAGATCTTTATGTGACCACATCGATAATTTTCTGTAAGTGGGATATTTAAAAAGTTTGCTTTACTTGTAGATCTTATATACTCTTCATTAAAAAAAAACTATTAAAAAAATGAATATTGGGGTAGTTAAGATTACTATTTCTACTACTGCTGCTGCTACTACTACTACTACTACTACTATTGCTACTACTACTACTACTACTACTACTACTACTACTACTACTACTACTACTTCTACTACTACTATTGCTACTACTACTACTACTACTACTACTACTACTACTACTACTACTACTACTACTACTGCTACTACTAATTCTGCTACTACTACTAATACTGCTACTACTACTACTACTACCAGGCGCGGATCCACGGGGGGGGGGGGGGCCGACGGGCCCGACCCCCCTGGCTTTTTTTTTAAAATGATGCATACTTCCCCCCCCCACTGAATGAGATATTGGTAGGCTCGATTAAAAAATGATGCTCACTACCCCCCCCCCCCCCCCCCAACTGAGCGAGATATTGGTCGACGCGATTTTCACATTTTAGCCCCCCCCCCCCTATCGGCAAATACTGGATCCGCCCCTGACTACTACTACTACTACTACTACTACTACTACTACTACTACTACTACTACTAATACTGCTACTACTACTACTACTACTACTACTACTACTACTACTACTACTACAACAGTGCAACTAAATGCTACTAACAAGTAATACACATACCCGGTAACAATTCGAAAGGAAAACAACATAGTTCTTTGAACACGTTCTCTTGTGAGCCTTAAATATTCACTCGGTATATATCTCATCCGAAGTCATCTACACTACGATGACGCTAACAAGATTATTGTCTTACGTACCATGATGCACTCTTCAGTGGCATTTATCATGTTTATGCGGTATTAACTGAATCTTCCTTCAAAATGTATTTATTTGCGCTTCGTTAAACTTTTTATGTGAAACACATTCGATACCCTTGTCAAGATGCTGAATTTTAGTAAAATCGTTTTTAATTGGTTTATTATTTTGATTAGTTATAGATTAAATCTAATAATGATTATGAAATACAAGCTCCATGGATACTGTACACGTATTCAGCCCAGGGGATGCTCAAGGCACGTACATAGTGCAGTCGTTCTTTTCAGTGACATGTTATTACGTGTACCGACCTTTACTTGTGGCACATCAACGAATGCATCAACCGACACCCGTGGCATACACAGGGTTAAAGTTGGGATAAAGAGCTTTACGACTGCAGTTTGTTTAGTTATTGTTGAAAGCCTTCATGATATACAGTTAATAACTATTTATACACCTTGTAATTTGTTTTAATACATTTCTTTTTAGACGTATCTCAGGAATGAAAGGGGGACTGGTTGAATTAGAGCCTTGGCTGAATACTTTTAGATGTAAGCTTTAAAGGCCGGCTATACTAGTTCAGCCAGAAGGGATTAGACCACCCAGCTAGCCAGCGAGGTCACTGTTACAGGTGGTTACCAACTCAGCTCTCAATTAACATAAGAAAAAGAGGATCATGGGGGACCAACAGGCATCGATTGGGGAAGTTTTCTATATAGAGGGAGCAAGTAGCTACAAGTAGGACAGTGTGACTTTAAACGGGACAAATACTTTATTTTTACAAAGGCCTACATACAACATTACAAAACTTGGTAAGGGTATAACTAATTTAGTTGTTAACTGTAGTTTTTAATATTACAAACTGATAAAAGAGAGCTGACAATTTGAAATGCATTATTCATGCAGCTGTGCTCCTAGATCCACGATCCTCAATCACCATAAACAATGGTAATGTGATTTTTGCAGGCTTCTTGCCAGTTTAATGACTACCTAGGAAGATGTCGGCGGTTTTATCAGCCAAGCAGGTGTTATTTCATTAATACATGATTATCTTCTCGTACATTCAATAGCACAAAGCAAGGGGAAAAAGTGCGATTTTTAGTAAGCTGTCTTCTTAATTGGGTACTAGTGACGACATGTTTTGTAAATTCTTTTGTATCCCCCATCCACCTACTCTCTCTCTCTCTCTCTCTCTCTCTCTCTCTCTCTCTCTCTCTCTCTCTCTCTCCGTGACTCGCTCTCTCTCTCTCTCGCCTTTTTCTAAAATTTGTAGTTATTATACATTATGTTACCAATGTTCATAAATTTATAATGATATAAAAAGTAGAGTTTTGCGGTCCACCTAGTAAAAATCATGATAACATCAGTTGTTTGTCTCATGATGACTCTGCATTTTTCTTTTTTCAAACTTACGATGGATCGCAGAGTTTAAAGGATGGAACCAGCATTAAACACCTCGGGAACATGAAATTGAAATCAAGAAATTGAATATTTCACGCAACGTTTTCGACGCTCGTTTTGAAGAAAAAAATATCACTCGTCAAGGAGACAAAATAATTTCTCACTTCACGAATTGAAATATTCAGAAGAAAAAAATGTATATGCCATTTTGTACCATGATACTTTGTAGGAGCTGCAACGTGAACTTGGCCATTAGACAATTATGTTGAATATGGCAATCTCATTTATTCAAATCTTCCATTTCTGGGGTACGAACGTTCTTCAACATATGTTTAATTCGTAAGCCATATGTACATGTACATTAAATGATTCCATAAACAAACAGTTGTCTTAATAAGCAGAAATCAATTTCATAACTCGGCTTTGACATTTCAAGGGAACACTTGTCATCATGCCTTGCTGTAGTATTCTCATCTAATGACCTACTCTTATCAAAAGCTTGGATTGTTTAATCAACTAATTCAGAGTCGGCGCCTATACCCAAACTCTACACATAAAACGTATTGGTCCCACATGGACACTGACCGATGTCCTGAAAATGTCATCAATTAAAACGATTGTTCGCATTGCCTCTAAGTCAGTTTTGGCAATGGCACCGGGTACTTTCGTGCTTGGCTAGCCAAGGGATGGATTTAATTTCTTGCTACACGGCCGTTATGATTTACGCAGCGACGCGTCTGGACGTATTCATGTCTCTTTGATAAGTGAAGAGAAACAAAAGTGAGGTTTGGTTGGGTTCTTTCAAACATGTAATGATAATAATAATAATAATAATAATACTCAGTTTTATTTAGCGCTTTATATTAGAATCCCTACGCTCTAAACTTGGAGATTATTACCCCGGCTTTAGCTGTGCCAATTAGACTGAACGAATTTTAATTTCTTTGCTACATAGCCATCGTTATTCATCTATTGAGGGGGCATGTTCATTGCTTATTATTTGTGAATGGATACAACAAAATGAAAGGGAGGGAGGGGTAGGGAAGTTTTCCAACTAAATACTATTTCTAAATGATACCTTTTCATTTCTTGCTACTTAGTTGCGTTGCTACATAAATCATGTAATGTCGGGGCGTATTCATGGCATATGCTTAGAGAGAAAAAAAAAACGTGTGAGTCTATATCCGGAGGGGAGTAGTTTCACATAAGTAGTTATTCTGAATGAGTTTTAAAACACAGCATAGGTGATGGTGGTGGGGTTGGGGGGGGGGGGTAGCCCCAAAATAATTATCATAACAATATTATAGGCAATGTATGAATGTGCTGCCATCGTGGACTATAGACCACCCCATTACAAATTAATTTAAAAACGGCCGCCCCTTCTTTCTAGGCCATCGTGGATACGCCCTTTACTATATGAAGGTGTTGATATTTATGAGCAGTGTGAACGGATTTCTACCTTTCCATAATTGGGGACACGATTGTTGATCGGATCGATTGCTAGGAAGGTCTTTTTTTCTAAAGGAAATGTATTAAAGGGAAATAGTGAAAGGGAGAAAGTGACAGACGAAGACATACAGGGCGATGTAAAGAGTAAAGTGGAGGGAAGGATGAAAGAGAGACAGAGAGGGAGAGAGAGATTGAAGGGAGAGATAGGGCGAGTGAGAATGAGAGAGAGAGAGAGAGAGAGAGAGAGAGAGAGAGAGAGAGAGAGAGAGAGAGAGAGAGATGAGATGGAGAGATGGGGATGGGGGAGGTGTAGGTTTGAGCTGGTGGAAATAATGAGACGAAATAAGAGACGAACAATGATGGATGGAGAGAAACGGAGTTAAGGGGAGAGTGGGACAGAGAGTGTGTGTTCGTGTGTGAGAGAGAGAGAGAGAGAAAGAGAGAGAGAGATTTAGAGAGAGAGACGGGGAGAGAGACAGAGAGAAGGGAGAGAGAGAAAGAGAGAGAGAGGGAGAGAGAGGAGAGGAAGAAAGTGCGACGGGGAGATAGAGATACAGTTGCATCGAACATTAGACATTGCATGGTGTATTATTTATTCGTAAAGGTAATGAGCCGACATTGTTTACAAGGTTCTGAAGCTGCATCATAGATAATATCTCTGCTCCTAAAAAGATAAATCATGTCAGCAGGGTATCTGATGGTCTTATTTCATACGATTTTGCCACTTTTATTACAGGAATTAAAAGAGCATTTTCGCCATTTTCAGCTTTGAGATAGTCTGCATGTAGTAAGCCATGTTTAAGGCTTCAGGCGGTTTGACTTCAGCTGAAAAAATATTGGGATATATTATTAAGATACATAACTTAATGTATTCTTTATTGGTATTTATAACACAACTTCATTCATGTTACATGAATTTCTTTTTCGTAAATATAAGCATAATAACGAATATGAAGGAAAATAATCGTTGTAAAGATACCGGGAAATAATATAATCTATTGCATAAGTTTTGTATATATGCATTACTTCAAATTTGATTAAACGTTTTGAAATTGACAAACGGAAATTAATATTAAATAATGTTTGGTTGACGCCTACATACTTGTGGACTGCACAAATTATGGTAAATCATGCATTGTAACGGATAATAACAGTTTCATAGCTGCGTCTGATGGAAATTATTTTGGGGGTAGGTTTTGAATCGCCAGAAAAGCATTCTCTGATTGTTGCTATAATTCATTCATGTCATATATTCATGTCTCAAGGTTGGGAATTAAATTGCTTCAAACTATTTGGCGAATGTAACATTTGACGAATAATATTATACAGATCCAATATATTACTATGCTGTCTCCAATATGTGATTCAAAAGGATGTCTATGGAGGGGCCTTCTCTCTCTCTCTCTCTCTCTCTCTCTCTCCCTCAGTATCTTCTTTCTCTCTATATAATAAAAAAAAATATCTTAGTAGTTATCTCTATGAAGGCCATCAGCCTATAATGGTCACCCATACTTCCTCGATCTAGAATGATATTTGTATTGAAGAACCTGTCTTTAATGGCCATTTTTTTTGTTCCATCGTTCACCATGTAATATACAGGATTGACTGTATCTTACGAGCTCTGATGTAACCGTGGCCTGGATCGTTTGTTTTTGAGCAAAGTAACCACCTCGATCTGTTAGTACAGATAACTTTACAAATATATGCGCATGGACATGGATGCTTCTTTCTTAAGAGCCCCTACAGTGGCGGATACATCCACCTGTTACGAGTGATTGAATTACAATCTTCAGAAAGTATGTTGTTTAAATTACAGCCCCACTGTACTTCTTGTAGCTACTTGCGCCCTCTATATAACAAACAATGCCTAATCGGTGACCATTGGTCCCCCATGATCCTCTTTTTCTTATGTTAATTGAGATCTGAGTTGATGAGATAGCCACCTGTCAGTGACCACCCTGGGTGGTCTAATCCCTCCTAGCTAAACTAGTACAGACAGCCTTTAAGACTGATGTCGATCTCTCTCTCTCTCTCTCTCTCTGGCTAGCCTCTGGAAAGATGTTGTTTGTCTAGTGATCATTGTAGAAGAAGTAACGGCTAAATCTGCCAATTTCTGATTTGTTAATACTTTTAGTTAGTTTAGTTTATTGTTTTCCATATTTCACATGTTACATATATTACAATATAAAACATTTAAAATTCTTAGTAAATTATAATCACACCAAAGGAAATTAGATACATGTTACAAATGTATTTATTGAACGAGTAACTTAACAGCTTTTACAAGTAGACGAATATATTTATTTAGATAGTGAAAAATGACGAAACCTAATAAAAAGCAAAGCTTGTAAAGAATAAGTTGTTTACAAAACATGATGAAGATCGTCGATAATTTGACATGGCGCGGTGAGAAAGCTTTAAAAAGAGTTAATGCAATATATATATATATATATAGGCCTATCGTAGGCCGTCTCTGTGTGGCTATACTGTGTTCATACAGTCGCATTAATTGAGCTATTGTTTGATTGCATTGTGACATATGTACCTGGATCATCGATTGATCGCCGCTTAATTACTAACCCGTGTTTCTTGTATGTACATTTTCAGCTAATGGTGTTGGGGCGTGTGTGAACAAATCGATAGTTATTACAAGTGGTGAGAAGCTGTACTAATATCATACAGTCGTACACGTATCGATTTCGTCGTTGGCATGTGTAATTACCATGAAGTGTTTATTTTAATTTTTTATGAGGTAGGTCTTCCAATTTTCAGCGAGGAGAGTGCAATCGATGTTAAAGGGAGTGTAGCCTGACGAGACTATATTTCTATCCCGTGGCCTGCGTGACTTGGGGCCAATCGGGTACAACTACGGACGACGCGACCGAAGCAATCACGTGCGCGCAACATACGCGAAACCGAAGCGTGAGGAGAACTTCGGTCTGTTTCGCGAACGCCGACGATGTAGAGATTAAGTCGCTGACTACCGATAGGTGCAGTTGTCCAAAAGAAGACGTATGTGGCGTTAACCAGTATTTGCCAAGCTACATTCCCTTTAAGGTAATACATGGGCACGTCAGAGGTCTAGTGGTAGTGTGCTTTATTTACTCGATTCACAATCCGAGAGTTTAGGGTTCAAACCCCTGCTTGGTACTTCATCGCCCTTTGGTAAGAATCGTTTGCCTCTCTACACCTAGGTGCAACTGGTACACGATAAGCCAGAGCGCAACATTTTTTTCATATATATGCTATGAACGGAGTGAAATGTTCAAGCGCCAGGAGCGTCACGACGTGAAAAAAGCCTGGATCTAGGCAAACAGAGAGAGAGAGAGGGGGAGAGGGAGAGAGAGAGAGAGAGAGAGAGAGAGAGAGAGAGGGAAGGGGGGGGGCGAGAAGAAGGGGTGGGCAGACAAAGAGTCAGAAAAAGATAAGAATATGCTGTGAAATGTGATTTGCACATCGAGGAACCGAAAGGGATAATTACTATTTTCTAATATTAAGTATTTCATACTTCATCTAGTGCTCTTTCGTACTTGCGGTTGAATTATGACGACCTTCACTTTGACATTTAATTTATATCTCTATTGCGATGTAATGAGGCAGCGTTTATTAGATTAAAATGAGAATTGAGGATTTCATGGTCATTCATACATAATGCAGAGTATGATGGTTAAAGCGAAATTAAGAGACAAAATTGGAGAGAAAATGAACAAAAGATGTAAAATGCAAACAATCAGAAGAAGGGAATGGATATAAAGATATACAGAGAGGAGATAGAGAAATATGGTGTAGATATTGTGCTCTGAGAGGAAACGATGATTATGAAGGGGAAATATGTATATATGAGATAGATAGAGAGAGAGAGAGAGAGAGAGAGAGAGAGAGAGAGAGAGAGACAGGGAGAGAAAGAGAGAGAGAGAGACAGAGAGAGAGACAGAGAGACAGAAGAAGAAGAAGAAGTAGAAGAAGAAGAAGAAGAAGAAGAAGAAGAAGAAAAAGATGAGGGAGAGAGAAAGTAAGAGACGGAGAGAGAGAAAGAGAGAGAGAGAGAGAGAGAGAGATAAGGCTTTTGGAAGAGGTACAGAAATACCGTAGATTGATAGAGATGACGACTCGGAAAATATAAGTATTAATTGCTGATGTAGGTGTAAATGAACATACTAAATGAAAGGGAAGAAGAGGAGAGGGAAAGGGAGTAGATAGGGAGAGAGAGGGGGGTAGAGAGAGAGAGAGAGAGAGAGAGAAACAAGAGGAGTAGTACTAGTAGAGGGATGGGGAGAGGGAGACAGAAAAAGAGGGAGAAAGGGCAATCCTCCCATACTATGAAAAGAGATAGAGACTGTCATCTTAAAAGGGCAAACATCAGTCACTCATCAATTTCGATTAAAAAAATATTGACAAAAATGTGAGCACACAATTACCCTTTCGCCAACTACGGTGGAAAGTAATGACAAATCGTAAACTAGACACGCGTTCACCGATGCAAAACATTAGGGACTTTTAGCAGGGCTCCCACTCAGCCGAGTTGGAACCTCGAGTTGTGGCGAGCTGGTGCGATCTTATGGCAAGCCGTTTTATTATTAATTGATATCAAGAAATCAATTCTTGATATCAAGAAATAATTTTAAGTTGTAAAGCAATGGTAATTCTTGATATCAAGAATTCGATTTCGTGATATCAGGAATTCGATTTCGTGATATTAAGAATTGAATTCTTAATATCAAGAAATATGTTTTAATGGTAAAACTGCTTGCATTAAGATCGCGCCAGCTCGCAACAACTCGAGGCTCCAGCGCGGCTAAGTGGGAGCCTTGCTTTAGATTCGCACGAAGACAATGGGGATTGTTACGATCGACGTCCTTTTAATGCACTGCCTTGAATGGACGTCACACGTTTCAGTCCACGCAAATCTAAAAGTCCCTACTATGTACGATGTAAACGACCCGTTAATCAGATCACCAGCATGTTCTGACCATCATCATCGCCAGAGCTTCGGGCAAGCGGAAAGCGGGGGCGGTCAGCCAAGATCAAATCTCTAGCCAGTTGTCTCGTACCTGTTGAATATTGCCTACGGCCTGATTGTCTGGCTCGTAATCCTTTCTGTCTCTTCTACTCTTCCTTTCTTCTCCTTTCTCTCCCTTTCTTTCCCTGTCTCTCTTTCACCCATATTTTGTCCTCTCTTGCTCTCTCATTCTCACTTCCCTGTTTTACTATTTCTTTCTTTAGCCTATTTTTTCTTTCTCTCGCCTTCTCTCAATTTCTTTCTTTCTTTCTCCTCCCCCTCTCTCCCTATCTCTCTCTCTCTGTCTCACTCTATTAGACTTCAGAAACACTGACGTATAATCAGATGCCTCATATATTGATCGTATCTGATATTAAAGTGTGCGTCCTTGACTCTATTATTTATACCCTTACCACATTTTGTATATATTTAGTATTCATGTGACATTTCAAAGCTTAGATCTTAAAATATATAAACAAATGCCCTAATTAAACCAGTCCAGCTTCCAGTGTTGAGTTTAAAAAATGGCAACTATCTGTTGACCTCATTTTATTTGATAAATATTTCACTCACTAGCTATAAAGCCATACTGTATTAGAACAAGAATATCGCAAACAATCTTCTCGAGCGCCATTTTAGGTCAGCTGTTGCTGTACGTGTTCTTGCATCGAATCCACTGTCTGCCAAGTGGGAATTAGGTATGGGGTTACGCAGTGTTGGTAAGTTGACCGTGAGATGGCGCTCTACAATACAATTTTACGCTAGGCCACATCAGTTCAGTTTATCAGTTTAGTATCGCTTTAAACGATTTGAGAACATCAATTTGATTTGAGTCTTGCGTACTGAAAATGGATGCAACTTCATATTAAAGCACACTTAATGTTTTTTTGTTCTTTGGATGTGATATCAAGTTTTCTGAGTGCAGTCACAGCTATTATTAGACATTCAAACTGTTAAGGCCCATTGCAGTACTTATAGCTACTTGCGCCCTCTATATACAAACAACGCACAATCGATGGCCATTGGTCCCCCACGATTCTCTTTTTCTTATGTTAATTGAGAGCTGATTTAATGAGATAACCACCTGTCCAGTAACCTTGCAGGGTGGTCTAATCCTTCCTGTACACTTGTACAGATGGGCTTTAAGTGCGCTTCAAAAAATTACATCAACCGTTGTTACTGTATTGCTTCACCAATACTGAATTGAAAGTTTGCTCCAAAAGTCAGGGTGTATACCTACCAGTATTATTAACCAGCGTAAGAGAATATTAACATCCCTGTTCATCTCTTGGATGCATGCAAACACTCTTTTCTCTGTCTCTTTCACTTATTTGTATTTGAAGCTTGTGCTCAATTTTGGTTGGGGTGGGGCGGGGGGGGGGGGGGGGGGTGGGGCGGAAGGTGGGCGATGCATGGCGACGTACCACCCGCGCCACCTGTATAGACACTCTATAGGATATATTCTAGTTTAGGTGGGGGGGGGGGGGGGGGGGGTGGTTCCTGGCTCTCCAAACACAGTACATGGATTTTAATCATGTATCGATTTAAAGCCCCAACGGCAAACCCTTACTTGTTTGCCAGAGTGAAAGTGATCGCCAGTAAATATGACCGCGGCCATATGGAAGAGAAAATTGGTAAGGGGAGACGGTTGTTCATTGTGAAGGGCTTTGGGAGAGCAGCGGTGACGTCTTGAATTCAATACGACCTGTATTGCAAGCTGCCTAACATATATTTCTTATGTTATCCTTACCGGGCGTACTATTTTTACGCATGCGCTTATAATCCGAAGGTGTGGATGATCGCAAGAGGGGATAGGTGAGGATATTATTCTCACCATCATGGAAAAACTCTGCAAGTAATATGTTCCTCCCTCTGTGACTAAGGTGAACTCGGCTTACGCATGAGTTTTGTTTCATGATTGTAAAGCCATACTGTATTAGAAAAAAATATCGTAACGAAACCTTCTCGAGCGCCATTTTAGGTCAGCTGTGGCAGTATGTTCCCGTAAATTACGAAAAAAAAGGAAAAACAACTAGCTTCTTTATGGTCTAGAGCAATCCCAGGTCGAAATTCCAGTTGATACCAGTTGAAACCAGTAAGGATTTCCAACTGGTATCTACTGGTTTGAACTGGTCTCAACTGGTCTCAACTGGTCTTAACTGGTACCAGTTGATACCAGTTGATACAATTTGGAAACCAGTAGAAATACCAGTTGACATCTGAGACCAGTTGATATTACCAGTTGATTTACCAGTTGAAACCAGCAGATGATTACCAGTTGATTTACCATTTGAAAACCAGTATGGTTACCAGTTGATTTACCAGTTGAAAACCAGTAGATGATCACCAGTTGATTTACCAGTTGAAAACCAGTAGATGATTACCAGTTGATTCCAGTTGAAAACCAGTAGATGATTACCAGTTGAAAACCAATAGATGAGTACCAGATGAAAACCAGTAGATGATTACCAGTTGATTTACCAGTTGAAAACCAGTAAGATTGCCAGTTGATTTACCAGTTGAAAACCAGTAGATAATTACCAGTTGATTTACCAGTTGAAAACCAGTACGAATACCAGTTGATTTACCAGTTGAAAAACCAGTTCAATGTATCTTATGAATATTCATGATTTGCATGTTTTCACAGAAAATATAATTATCATGATCTTTCAAGCAAATGTGACAATGCACATACATTTTGTGATTTACATTTTCTTAGTTAATTATTGACAAATATATTACACATGTCTGATCATGTTTTTCATCTGATTTAAGACGTAAAATGAGATATATTGATATATATGTAATTACTAACCAGAAATAAAGTGTATAAATCTGTATATATGTATGCACGAACAATAAATGTCTAATCACACAATACACATCTGTAATCTACTTCAAATGATCATTGTGATGGGGTAATTGCAAGAGATAGTATATGTGGTCAAGTTGGTGGCCAGATGCTAATAATGATTATTGATTATCAGTTGATTACTGGATAATCATCTGAAAAATCAACTGGTAATTCAACTGGAAATTCAACTGGTAAATCAACTGGTAATTGAACTGGTAAATCAACTGGTCTCAGTTAGCGTTGTTTCAATTTCCATATTAAAAACCAGTTGAATCTACTGGTTTCAACTGGTACCAGTTGACTTACTGGATTTAACTGGTACCAGTTGCATACTGGTTTCAACTGGAATTCCGACCTGGGATGATTCTAAATTTTATAGTCAGTTTACCAGGCCATACATATATTTATATATATGCATAGGCCTTTAAGTCGTCATTACCCTTGGCCTCATTTGCTTTTTATTTTCTAGCATGTCAAAAAATTCAATCAGCATTCATTTCATAATCGTCTTATTCTCATTCCACCCCTACACGTTACTTTTTAAACCTTTATTTATATCATTGTACATGAGGGAGTTCGAAGGAAACGGAAGGAGTCAAAAGACTTTCGAGATATCAACTAAAGGGTAACTTCGATACCCTATTGTACTTGCATACCCCATCAATATCATGTTCGGATTAGGAAACTCCGATCTTCTTTGAATATAAACAATTGATAAACCTTGGCCATAATCATGATTATGTAATAGTTTTAGTCAGAATGGTTGTAATAACGGTGTGAAATTTGTTGTTTCAAATCAAACAAAAGATTATCTGTGACAGTTTTCGATGTCTAGAGTTCAGACATCTTCCCAAGACGCGAATTGGCAGACTGAATTAAGCCGTCAATTTTCGGATCGCCAGTGGTTGTCGTTTTGGCGATTACTGCGTCTATACGTCAGACAGGTGATATACGCCCCCGTCAGACAGCTGTCTGACTTATTCGGCGCAGTTATCGGCTTGGCTGAGGAAGATGTCTGAACTTTATAGGCAGCGAAACTGTTACATGTAATGTTTTCTTTTTGATGTGATACAAGGACTTTCAAATCACCAAGTCATTATCATCTTACGCAGCCAATGTACCTAAAAAAAACTATTCGGTTCTCGGTCTGTCACCTACATTGTACACACAAAGAATGGCGCCGCAAATTTAACACTCATAGCAACTGTTTCGGAAAGCATTTTCAATCCTACTCCTGCATAAAGAAACCAAAGAAAAAAAAAACCCAGACAAAAACACAAAAGCAACAACAAATGTTGTTGATGGATCATAAAGGTTGCCTTACCTTACAACCTTTTCTGCCTTGAGAAAATATATGGGGCAGAATTTCCTACTTGTGGATGAAAATCAATGGATAGATTTCTCTCCACTAATGCTGAGAGAGATCTGAGGCTTCCAACCTTGATCTGGACAGTGTGTGCAGCTCTTCTTCGACCCTCCCCCCACCCACCCTCGTTAACCTCCAAGTCGACCAAACATCCGCTGTCTATTCTTTAGCATTTTCTTTCTCTCTCTATCTCGTCGTTTTCCGAATGCAATACATAAAATGAATCTGAATCTGAATCTGAAAAGGCTTCTCTTTCTATTTTGGCATCTCAGGTCGATTGAAAAATACAGAGAAAGTTGAAACTGTCTGATTCTGATGCGCCCATTTCCAAGTGAAGCCCCCCCCCCCCCTCCCTCCCTTCGTTCACTCAACTATTGCGCTTCCTTATATGTAAATTACGTTTAGTTAATTGCAGTAATCACTATTATCTTTCCCCGTCTGCACATTAATTGTTTCATTCATCTTACTATCGTTTTGATTTTGCATTTTTTTTTTTTTTTTTTTTTTGGGGGGGGGGGGATTAATCTCGACATGAATGATGTTTTCTGTTTGTCTATGCAAGCTTATCGTTACCATGGGTACGATTGTTATGAGCTACCGTGTAGGCTCTTTCCTAAGTATGGCGAGAAAGGTGATACGCTATCCACCTCTCTGTCTTATTACACAGAGCTATAATAAAATAGGACACTTTCTTGGTGATGGTTTAGGGGGCGGGTAGGGGCATTTCTGAACAAGCCTTTAATTTCCACATTAAATATGTTAACCACCGTTAAATCTCTATTCATCTCCTTTTCTATTTCTCTCCTCTCTTTCTTTCCCCTCTCTCTAATCTTTCTATCTATCTATCTTTCCCCTCTCTCTAATCTTTCTATCTATCTATATATCTATCTTTCTCCCTGTTATTTTATCTCTCTCACCTTTACGGGGTACGGGGAATTTGGGGCCATCTCTCATGTTCCTCTTCTCCCGCCCTACCCCTTCATTTATTTTGCCCTCTCCCCCCTCTCTCTCTTTCTCATTCTCCCTATTTATCTCCATCTCTCAATCTCTCTTTCTCTTAATTTCTCTATTTCTCTTTCACCTTCACCTTGAATATCCCACGTCAAAACACCATTCCTGCACTTGAGGTATACGTGGAAAGCGGAGGCCATCTCTCACGTTCCTCTTCTTCCAACCTTTCACCTTGTCCTCGTTTTCTTTTCCCCTCTCCTTCTCTCTCTCCCTCTCTCTCTCTCTCTCTCTCTCTTTCTCTATCTCTCTCTCTGTGTATCCATCCATGTATTTCATATATATATATATATATATATATATATATATATATATATATATATATACACAAAAAATATATATCTCTCAATCTCTCACCTTCACCTAGAATATCCCCTGTCAAAACATCATTCCTGCACATCAAGTGCACGAAAAGCGGGGCCATCTCTTTCGTTCCTCTTTTCTCATCCTTCCGCTTTGTTCACTTCAGCCGTTTGTTTCACCGCTCTCGCTCTCTCTCTCTCTCTCTCTCTCTCTCTCTCTCTCGCTCTCTCTTTCTCTCTCCCTCGTTCTCTCTCTCTGTCTCCCTCTTTCTCTCTCTATCCATCTCTCCATCTCTCTACTTCTTTATCTCTCTCACCTTGACCTTGAATATCTCCTATCAATTCATCAGGTACGCGAAACGCGGGGGCTATCTCTTCCGTTCCTCTTCTCTCATCCTTGCGCTCACCCCCCCCCCCCATTAATTATTTTCTTTCCCTGCCTCTGCCCCCTCTCTCTCTTTCCATCTCTCTCTCTGTCTCTCTTTTTTTCTCTCTCTCTCTCTTCATCGCTCTCTCTCTCCCCATCTCTCTATCTCTCTCACCTTCACCTTGAATATCTCATGTCAATTCATCAGGTACGCGGAAAGCGGGGGCTATCTCTTCCGTTCCTCTTCTCTCATCCTTGCACTTATAGTCCCCTTATTCAGTCTTTTATTTCTCAACCCCTCCCCCACTCTCTCTTTCTCTCTTTCCATATCTATATATCTTTATGACAAATATCTATCTATCTATCTACGGGCTACATGTAAATCTCTACTTCCCTTACTTTCACCTTCTTTTTCCCCTGTCGATTCATCATTCCCGCACCTCAGGTATGCGGAAGGCGGGGGCGAGCTAAACGGACTGAAACACGCACCCTCTCCCGCCGGCCACTCAATCTCTTCCGTCCCTCCCAGCCTTACATACAACCCAAGAAAAGGGCATTCGAAGGAATTAGAGTAGGTGAAAGAGCGAGAGAGAGAGAGAAAGAGAGAGAGAGAGATAACGAGAGAGAGAGAGAGAGAGGGGGGGGGGGGAGAGAGAGAGAGAAAGCGAAAGAAAGAGAGAAGGAGAGAGAGAGAGAGAGAGAGATTATGTGCGCATGTGCGTGTGCGTTGGCGTGCGTGTGTATACGTTTGTTTGGTTGGATGCCGTTTTTTGTTTAACATGTTACAACTGATTTCATCGATCGTACAACTATGTAATGAAAATGATTTGAATTCATGTCAAAACAGCTGTATTATATTTCTAAGATTCATTTTTATTGTTTGGAATCAATACAAGAAATATTGAGAAAAAAAATGAGAGGAAGAGAGAGAGAGAGAGAGAGAGAGAGAGAGAGAGAGAGAGAGAGAGAGAGAGAGAGAGAGAGAGAAGGGGAGAGAGAGAGAGAGAGAGAGAGAGACAGAGAGAGAGACAGAGACAGAGGTGGCAATGAAAATTAAGGACAAGATGTCAGCCTTGTCAGATTGTAGGTGGACTTTAAAATGGGGGGTATTAGTCTGCTAAACGTTCTTCCCCCTCTCTTTTTCTTGCACTCTTTTCATTACCTAAATATCTCTCGTAAATTATCCTACTATTTCAGTGGCTGGAGTTTAGACCTGTCAGAAGCGGCGGCTGCAAGCTGAGAAAGACGTGCCACAATTCAGGCACTGATAAATACAAATCAAAAGCAGGTTTATCGTTTAAACCTCAATGTTTGCGGTTGCGATGTAAAAGGCGTAGAATGGTGAAGCTGCACCGGCGCTATTAGATAATTGAGCATTCGCAGACATGAAATTAGAACGAAAATGGAAGGGAAGGAGTCGGAATTGGAATTAAGGTTGATTGTAAAAGACTGCAGGCTCTTCGTTTAACGGAAATGGAGCATGGTTTGCAATAATGCAATAAATCATGAAAATGGTCTGAATTCTTGAAATGGGATGAATAAGAAGCACAGCAAAAAGCGAGCAAGGGAAATTAAGCCCATCTGAGAGCAAGATATATAATAGAGTCAAAATGGTAGTCAGATGATGAGGATGTGGAACATGGACAAATAAATCTAAATGTCGTACGCGAACATGACGCATTGATTTGAAACCTGTTTACACAAGTCTACTCATACACTGACAGTAGAATGATTCGATTAACATAATTCCTTCCCAAAATGCATAAATTAAGTTAAATGAGAAAAGACCAATTGAGAAATTACAAATCTGTAGCGTCTATATACGTTTGCTGTAAGCTGATTACTAAGATGTGCGTACTTTTGATTAACCGTAATAGGCTTGTCTTAATCAAATTTAAAATCTTTGTCTTGACGTAAGATACTTACATTAGAAAATTAGTATTCAGTTTAAGTTATCATGTGTTTGCGAAATAAGTTAAGGAACTGACCGAAAAGTAAAGCACTCTTCTTTATAGTTTTCCGACGTTACTAAACGGAAGTTCTTCGCTAAAATGGTAAACAAAAAGGGGAGGGACTTAACGGGCTTTAATACCATAATCGAATTAAACAACTTTTACATGATGCAAGATACATAAATTACAGACGAACGTGGAGTTTGAATAATCGTGGGCTTCAAGAAAAGTTTAATTGACTGCACGAAAATGTATGCAGTAAAGAACAAAAGAACAGATTTAATATAGTTTACAGCTAAATTACATTACATTCCATTACAAGTTAATCGTTGAAAGAATAAACAAAAGGAGTGGGGACACAATAGACTTTATACCTTAATGAAATTTGAAAACTTGACCATGACGTAAGATACGCGTATTAAAATTATTATTACTGTATAACTAACATGTATAAATCCAACCTCAACGAGATACGTATTTTATTTTAAAGTACACACTTAAAAAAGTTTAAAACGTCAAGATTTAAAGTTATTTGCTTAAAACAATAAAAAAGGAAGGCCGTGCAAAAGAGGCTTATCTTAATAGTTTTGTTTTTGTTTTTGTATATGATACTTTAACATGAGGTTGTATATGCACATAAACAGCTACGTTAATATTATGTTCGTCGAATACAAAACAAGCCTCATTGTAGATTACACGAAGTTGTGTATTGAGAACCACATTAGGAAACGAAATTTATTTGCGAAAACCATAAAAACGGGGGAATACAATAGTGATGACTAGCTGCAAGCTATTGCTGCACCATGGGTTTTGTGTCGTGTGCATTTATACGTGTTGCACAAAAGACAGCTTACATAATTATTCACGATGTAACAGGAAGATGCCTTGTCTTGCCTCTGGGTGGGATTTTCAAAGCGCTTATGCGTGCTTACACGGGATAGGTATCCAGTCTGTCTTACTTTACCAGGGGTTTTGATAAATTCTACGGATTTCCTCCTAATACCAGGTACCCCTTTTGATATCCCTGGACAAATGTATAAATACAATGTCTTTGACAGAAATAAATAGGTGCCCGAGTTTGTAAGCATCGAGCTGCAACCGGAACCGTTTTTCCTGTAATGAAAAACCATCTGTGTTGGAAAAGAATTGCCGAAGAGTGTATGTTTGAAAATCGGCATATTTTTCATGAAGTGTGTATCGTTACCTGTTGCCGTAACATAAAGATAACAAGGGAAATATTTGAAATATTAATAGCAAGAGAAAGAGAGAGAGAGAGAGAGAACGGGGGGAGGGTATATGTATGTTTGTGTATGAGAAAAGAGATAACTAGAAATGGAGAGTGGCATGATAAAAGAGCATGCGAGAAGGGAGTGACAGAACTGAAATCGCTCGATAGATAAATGGAGGGGGGGGGGTAGAGAGAGAGAGAGAGAGAAAGAAATAGATAGAGCGAGAGAGATAGACAGAGAGAGAGAGAGAGAGAGAGAGAGAGAGAGAGAGAGAGAGAGAGGGAAAGAGATATAGAAGAGAGAGAGAGGGAGAGAGAGAAAGAGAGATAGAAGAGAGAGAGAGAAATAGAAGAGAGAGAAAGAGAGATAGAAGAGAGAGAGAGGGAGAGGGAGAGAGAGAGAGAGAGAGATAGAGATAGAAGAGAGAGAGAGAGAGTGAAAGAGAGAGGGGGATGGGGGGGTGGAGAAAGACACAGATAATGACATTGCACGAGACGATAAGACAATTGTAATTTTTCCCCCGAATAATCCCCTGTCATGATGTGTTAATATCTACATTAGATAATGGTGTTTTGCCACGTCAATGTAAAACAAAGTTTTTCGACATAATTGTGTTCTCCCATATTGAGTCACATTTGTACAAGGTTTTAATTCCTCATATATTCCTCTTTTCCTCTATATATGCACTGATTGAACGACATCGTGAAACAAATAGAATCTACAATAACAATGGCCGGAATTGGCAGTGTCTGAAGGAGAAGGCAACATTTTCTATCTTTTATTAATCTCATTGTCGGGAGGAGCGGAATTGGGGTTGAAATACACACCATGATTGTTAGATTATCTCACGTTGCCATGGAGACAATGTTTCAAGGATTTTCGCTTCTATGATTATACTTTGACGGACAAAGAGGACAGCCATTTCACCACTTTGTTTCTCTTCGACTTCTTATGCTTCTAATCATTCTCTTCGTCATGTTGTAATATGTCGACGCTATCACTAAACGGAGGAAGTGGACAGAACCACTTCCACTCTGATAAGAAAAAGGGACAGCAGGAATCGCATTCTGCGTAGTTCTGTTTTTCAAATCCTACAATTTAAAAGTTTTGTTATAACTTGGAATAATAACTTGGTATATATGTGTTTATCTTGAGTGACCTTATAAACATATATTCTCATTTCTGATTGTATGGTGGTATGTGATCCATAATAAAAATAAATAATTCGGATCAGCCTCATTACTGTAAATATATATACATAATATATATCATTAACAACAACTACTCAAATTAGTTTCCAACTCATTCGTTACGGTACTACTACTACTACTACTACTACTAATGCTAATACTGCTACTACTACTACTACTACTACTACTACTACTACTACTACTACTACTACTACTACTGCTGCTGCTGCTGCTGCTGCTACTGCAGTGCTGCTACTGCTGCTGCTACTAAAATCTACTATTACTATTACTACTACTACTACTACTACTACTACTTCTACTACTGCTACTAAATACACCTTTTTAACATTAAAAGGGTTGTTATTATGACGATGTAATACTTGTACACTGCTCTAGGTAAGTTATTTTACTTTTTATAAAATCTACTCAAGTCCACTTTCGCATCATCGCTAATCACAATGCGTCATCTTCTGCTTTTATGAACGCAACGTCTTCAGAATCCTTCCATATACATTTCTTTCTCCCCCGTCTATTCTCTTCTCCTTCCCCTCATCTCTTTCCTCTCGCATGCACATTACAAAGATGACAAGCATGACCATGGGAGAAGCGACTGAGTGTTTAATTACCATCTTCAATCCAGCTGCAGCATTTTCCAATAGCTCCTGGCAAGTGGTATCATGCATAGATCATCATATTCATCTATTTTCGTCCCATAAATTATTCCCCGACGGGCCCGTCGACCCCTCAGACAACCCATTTCCTATGCCATTGCGGATTACACCAAGTAAAGGCACAACAGCGGAATAAAACTATCTAAAACTCGAGATATACATTACTTGCAGCTGGGGCGATCTTATACGCAATGTCTTCAATGGCACTATCCCAGAGATTTTACAGTCATGATGTTTATTATTTCTAATTTTATATTCATAAATAGCAGTTGAAAAATCCGTAATGGGCTGATAAAAAACTTTCCTTAACATTTCTAATTGAAATTAAAGTCAACGATTTTATTTCATTTCTGTTTTATATTTCATATTTGTAATTTATATTTCCTGTTTGATTTGATTTTGAGTTTGAATTTTGCAATTTCGATTTCGATTTCAATATCCCCCCCCCCCCCCCAACAAAGAAAAAGGGACGCTGAGTTCATATTACAATTTCAAATTCAATTTGGATTTCACTTTCGATTTCGATTTCTTTCAAATGTCAGCTTAACCAAGACGCAAGAGAGAGAGAGAGAGAGAGAGAGAGAGAGAGAGACAAAATGATGCATTTTCCTTCAAACATAAACTATTATAACAATAATAACCATATCAGTATACATTCAGTAAACTAAGTTTAAAAGAGAAAACAAATTAAAGATCCAACTTACGGGCAGCCTATCCCGCTGTGCATGCTAAAAGCTACTGTTCTTTTCGAAAAAGTGAGTTGGGGAAAACCCCTGTGTATTCAATCCCACCTAGTTATATTGACAGGAAAGGCCTGAGGAGCAAAGTGATTTAAATTTTATTTATCCTCTGAATTGTTACAGATGATGCCGAAAAAATCGATGCGAGTAGAGGTTTCTTTTTTTACATCAAACATGAGAACAAAAATTGTCGATTTTCCTCACACTGCTTCAAGATACAGTTCAATTTGTCTTGGATTTTCCAAAAAGGAAGATAGTTTCAAGGAGACACGTTTCGCATTGTCTCTTATTTGCGATGAAGACATAATCTTCTTTCTTTTAAAAAACATTACTTAAATTATCTAGTATTACAAATTAAATGATTTTTCAACATAAAGTTGCAATAACCAGGTAACATTTGCTTGTCTATTCAAAACTCAAAGTAACAATAGTCCAGATGCAGCCGTGTTTTCTTCTAAATTGCTTCCAAATACGAACAAAGGGCGGGAAACTTTGCGAAAGGTTAATATTTTTTCTTTCTTTTAAGAAGTACACTCAAGTAGGGATCTACGTAATAGAACCTCAATATCCTACATCATCGTGACATTTATGAAATGTAAATAGGAATACAACTTGACATGGAAATGATGGTACGCTTAGTCCTGGCAAATTCGAATAAAGGGCGGGAAACTTTGGGAAAGGTTAATATTTGTTGTTTCCTTTAAGAGGTACACTCAAGTAGGTATCTACGTAATAGAACCTCACTATCCTACATCATCGTGACATTTATGAAATATAACAAGAAATACAACTTGACATGACAATGACGGTACGCTTAGTCCTGACAAATTCGAATAAAGGGCGGGAAACTTTGGGAAAGGTTAATATTTGTTGTTTCCTTTAAGAGGTACACCCAAGTAGGGATCTACGTATTACAACCTCACTATCTGACATCATCGTGACATTTATGAAATGTAAATAGGAATACAACTTGACATGGCGATGACGGCATGCATAGTCGTGCTTGTTTAAGGCTAATTTCTCGCTTCTGACTATGCCCTAAAAATGGAAAATGCCAAGGTCGGCATAATATCGAATAGACAGAAGGACAAAAGTAACGGAGCGAAAGAGAAGGAAGTTTGTACAGCGGTAATGTGGTTATTTTAGCATGCCGATGATGTTTTCCCAAAGGAATGTCAGAGAAAGCGCAAAGCACTAAAGATCGTAAAGAGATGGTTGAGTTCTGGGGAGAGGGGAAAAATATTTTGAACGTTATCATTGTATTTATGCAAGTGTGGAAGAAAATCAGATACAAAATCTTCCCTGAAAAGTATGGCTCTTCAAATGCCTACAAATTCTAAATATAGCATGTAACATTATACAAATTGGGACGGATTTTTATGCCACATGTTCGTGTAGTCCCATATACGTCTTTCTGTGTACAGTGCTTGTAACTTTACCAAGACTGCATGGTCCAAATTTTCTCATCATTTTGACGATTCCAGAACCTTGCAGTACACACCTATGCTAGATGATCAACCTTTTCTGATCGATCCCACAACGTTTCTTTCTCAATGCAATCCCATGAACAGAACCCAACTTTATCTTTAAAGACAAAATATTCTATTATATGGAAGCATTTCCATCATGGATAGATGTTGATTTTTGAAGAGAAGCTGTTGAAGAGAAACGCAATACTGAGAGTTAGTCAAGCTACTGTAAGTCTGCAGTAGAAAAAGTTGTTGTTGTTGTTGTTGTTGTTGTTGTTGTTGTTGGTAGTGGTGGTGGTTTTTATGGCGTTTTCCATCGTCGTTGGATGATTTTCGCCAAAAGGGGCGTTTTAAACCCAAGACTATCTAATTGATAATAAAATTTTAGTTTCAATAATTAATCTACAACTTGTTGTCATATTTAGTTTTAAAATTCACCCACACTATTCTCCCTCGTTTTGATTTGACGTCTTGAACTCAACAATATTTCTTTTTTTAAGCTTCAAAAGATCGTGAATATTTAAATTCTTAAAAAAGGTACGAGTGCTTGTAACTAATAGTTGTGTCATTTGTATTTCTTTGACAATTAATCGACATATTATATTAAAAAGAGGAAATTACTTTGTTTGCTTGTCTGTTCCAATTCACCCCCCTCTGTATTCCAGCTTCACTCTTTTTCATAAGCTTCACTCTTTTTCATAATTTCCCTTTTTCCATTTATTCGTTGAAATATTTAATTGTAATGTTTGTTTTGTAGGGTGGGGTAAAAAAAAGGAATTTACCAAACGTTAATAAAGTTGGTACTATATTCCCGTTACAATGAGACAAAATACAGGCTAGTATTTAAAGCCCCACTGTCCTACTTGTAGCTACTTGCTCCCTCTATATAGAAAACTTCCCCAATCGGTGCCTGTTGGTCCCCCGTGATCCTCTTTTTTAATGTTAGTTGAGAGCTGAGTTAATGAGATAGCCATCTGTCAGTGACCTCTCTGTGTGGTCTAATCCCTTCTGGTTCAGTAGTATTGACGGTCTTTAAAGCTTCAATTTTACCTTCAAAAGATCGTGAATATTTAATTTAAACAAAAGTACGAGTGCTTGTAACTAATGATTGAGTCATTTGTATTTCTTTGACAATTAATCGACATATTATATTAAAGAGAAAATTACTCTGTTTGCTTGTCTGTTCCAATTCGCCCCTCCTCTGTATTTCCTACTCTGCTACACTCTTTCTCATATACCCCTTTTTGCCATTTATTCGTTAGAATATTTAATGGTAACGTTTGTTTTGTAGGGTGGGGTAGAAAAAAGAATTTACCAAACGTTAATAAAGTTGGTACTGTATTCCCGTTACAATGAGACAAGATTCAGGCTAGTATTTAAAATATACGATATTTTATGTTGGTCTTTGTGTGGATTAGCGTGTGTGTGTGTGTGTGTGGGGGGGGGGGGGGGTAGAGGGAGGGGAATGGGGAGCGGAGAGGCGCAACGTAACATGTGTCAATACAATGAACATGTTTCAAACAAACATGTCCAAATTAGTTCATTTTAGGATAGACTGCATGATCTTCAAGTACGTTTACATTTCGGGCAATCAACGAAGTAAAAGCTGACATAAATGGTGGTTTACTTGACATTTTCCATCCCACTATAGCTTGCAGCCATAATTATCTGAGTCTCGCCTTCAAATTATGTTGATCCGTTCGAAAAGATTTTCCTAGTGGTTCTAATCTAAAATGGCCTTTGACTAAGGCGGCAGTCGTAGCTGAACGTTGCATATGAGATTTTTTGTATTTATCACCTCTACTGAAGAAACGTTGGAGGCTCTAGCGCCTTTTTTAAAGGCTAAAAGCTTTCAGATTAGGAGATTTGTCCCACTTTTTCAGTTTGTCCGTTTTTAGCGTGCTGCAATCCCATGTACCGCTGCATGTGTCCGTATTAGGAGTTTACAGAATATTGTTACTGGTTTTATCAATTGTAAAAATATTTTCTTTTCTTTTCTTTTTTTGTTCTAAATTTATTTTCCTCTTACCTCTTCTTTATCTTCTTTCTTCTTTGTATTCCTTTTTCATATCATATCAATTTAACTACTGAATGTATTCATTTCATATTTGCCTATTTTGCATTTTATTATGTAGCAGTTTTTTTTGTGAATTCAAGATGTTGCATCTTTCGGCTGTGACTTTAAACTAATATACAACAAACCTTATCAATTCAATTAAATTCAATATACTAGATGATGCAATAGCTGGCTATGTGCCGATCAATATAGCTACTTTATATATTGATGCAACATGTTACGATTTGAGGACTTGCCATCCTGTGACAATCACCGATTTATTCTGTAGTTGAATTCTTTAATCCAGTCCCATACATACATTTCGGGTAACCCTTAGTCTAACCCGTATCACTGTGTTTCTAAAACACAATCGCAACCTAACCTCTCATACATTCTCTGAGGAATTTAAACATTGAACAACTGTGACTAAAAATGATAAAACAAAAACTATGTCAAAATGAATTGTTTTACAATGACGTGGCTGAATCATTGGACATAACGCTATTATCTAATGCAGATATGAACACATCACACATAGAACTAGATCCCAGGTTATATGGTGAATGATATGCAAGTTCTCCCAGCATTATCAGCTCGGTTCTCTATTTTGTCAAAGATATACACCGATTCCGACAGCTGAACACGAAACAGGCGTCAGCCTTCATTACTGGGGGGGGGGGGGGTGGCCATCAAATGTGCTCGAATGCTCGATAATACTAAAAATATCCCGGCTTTTATTACGGCAACGCACCTGTCTCTTTACATACGACATTGAAGTGTCTCTTGTTAGAGACTTTACTCTCTCACAAAACATAGCGATTTTGTGCTCTCATGTATACGATCAGAAATGTGTTGAGACAAATGTGTTTCCCCTCTTGTTATGCTTGTGGGTGCCCCTTACAGGCTATGGTGAACGAAGTACTGCAGTGCTCCCTGAAAACCTGGATACCGAATCGGAAAGTTGCATTTTTTTTTAATTCTTAAAGACATTTTTAAACAATGTTTCTAGTTTTACAAATCTGAGATGCATGGCCTCATTTACGTGATATCAGTGTCTGTAATATGGAGTAATAATAAAGCTTCAAAATAATTATGAAGTGCTTCAAAAAAGTTTAAACAATTGAGTGACCGGTTTTACCATACTCATTTTACCTGATAGACTGTAGTGTCATACATACCGTTAGGAAAACGAAAAATGAAATTTCGATTTCCAAGCATAAATATCTTGATAATCAGACAGGCGATCGGCTTGTAAAAGTCATGGGATTCCTGACTGACCTAAAGGTTCATAATTAGGATTGCAGCAGGAGCTATAAATTCAGGATTTTGTTTAGAATCAGAGGCAAAGCTACCCATTCCCTTTAAGACAAAGTTATATTCAAATTAATTTTTACCTCCCTAGTCGACTCCTACGCAGCATTTAGGCGAAAACGAAATGAAGCCCCACATGCTGATCACCCATCGCTTCCACTACCTAGCAACCTTGCCAATTATTACTTCATGTGCATGATCGCTCATCGTTTTATTAAATCATCCCCGCCTTCATGAAAAGATCATCAATCAACGCAGCGTGTATGATATGTATTAAATATCAGTGTGTTATTCATCACAGGCTGGAGCCACCCCCCCCCCTCCGTTTGAAGGGTTTGAAGAATAAGTCATGAATGAAATATAAAGTTAAATCATTTGCATTTGTATACAAGTTATATTTTACATTATTAGTTTGTATATTGTCAGACATTGTTGAGTATTTTTCTTTTTTTAAAGTATCGATTATGATAGTAAATTCATTACCTTTTGTTTTGTTGCGTTTTCTAACTGATTTGTACCAAAATACTTTGTTTAGCTGTTTAAGGGGCTAGGCTCGACTAGCACATGTGCTAATATCTGGCCCCTTTTACCAACCAATAGTTCCTCTTCTTTAATATGTAAAATCATTGTATACAAAATTGATGTACTGTTGTTGGTAAATAAATCAAATCAAATCAAATCAAATCAACCAGAAAGGAATGAGATATGACAAAGAAAATAACAACAAAAAAAAGCACAAGAAGACGAAGAATCAGAAGAAGAAGGAAGATGAGTAGAGAAGGAGATCGAGTAGAAGAACGACGAAAATAAGAAAACGGGAGAAGAAGAAGTGAAAAGAAATCAGATCAACGGGAACCACAATGTGTTCGCCCCCTACCCTTCCTGTCCTACCCCTTACACTCTGGGTCGGAGGGAAAATCTTCCCCTATTTCATATATTTTTGGATACGCCACATACAAAAACGATTCTCTGTGAACATTGAACGATGAAGAGCGACGTCGCTTAGTGGTTCCGCTCTTTTGGATTGACGGTTGGCGAGATATTTTACCCCTCAGAAGTGTTTCTCATACCCTTCTCGTTTCACCCTTTAATAAATCGAATCACGGTCAGGTGAAATTTACGCTCTACCATGACTACTCCACCATTTATTTACAATTGCATCTCTTGACCTAGATCTACTTGTGGAGTAGTCGGTGCCTGGAAGCTCGGATTCACCTCGTGTTGTTACCCAGTTCCAGAAACGTATGTAGACGCCTTAAAAGCTTAGGGAAAAAGCTATGCCCATGCATTATGAATGAGTCAGCAGGGATGGCAATGGATATGCATTTCGCCAATCGGCATTATTGCCACCATCATCATAAATCTTAAAACTGGGTCTTTTTAAACTGATTGCTACGACCGTATGGGAGACGACCTATATAAAAACTCTGCGCAGACTGCGCTACAATCTGTTAATGAACTTGTGACAACGAGAGGGAGTACGTGAGTTACATATGTATCTGTAGAGGCGAAAACCTCTTCCATTTATTCCAACAAACAAAATGACTGAAATCCCCTTTAAATTCAGGACATATTTTTTTAGAGGACCATTTAATGATATGCTATCCATTTTATATTTGGGGCAGTGCCCGAAGGGAGGAGAAAAACAGAAATTAAGGAAAGTATTCTACACGATAAACGAGAGAGTTGTCATTATCTACGTCATTATCCACTGGCCAAAGTTGCAAAATTGAGATTCGCAAAGACGTTACGAGCTAATATTTTTCGATATTGCCCGTTTACTTTAGCGTGGAACAGACGCGCCTAGTTAAAGCCCGTCTGTACTAGTTTGGCATGGAGGGATTATACCTCCCTGCATGGTTACTAACAGGTGGTTATCTCATCAAACCAGCTCCCAATTAACATAATAAAAATGGGGAACATGGGGGACCAATGGTCACCGATTAGGCATTGTTTGCTATATAGAGGGCGCAAGTAGCTATAAGTAGTGCAGTGGGGCTTTAAATGAACTGGCCTGGCGACAGGAATGTACCTGGTAAAACGTGCCGGCGTGACAAACTTGACTTGAACGAACACAAGTCAGGGCATTAAACCTTCCCCGTGCCTGGGGGAGTGTGAAAGATTAGTGGCTGTTTTCACGACATTTCTCAAAGGATGAATTGCGGACGAGTAAGGATATTATAGCCTGGCTGGAATATATTTATTGGTGAGTGCAGAACGTGACATCAACGCGAAGGGTTAAGTCGTACATGTATATTGAGGTATTGGTAAGATTTTTGTGTGGAACGATCGGATAGAAAAAGATGAAGATACATATGAAGAGAAAGAAAAAGGTCAGAGAAAAAGAGAGAGAGAGAGAGAGAGAGAGAGAGAGAGAGAGAGAGAGAGAGAGAGAGTGTGTGTGTGTGTGTGTGTGTGTGTGTGTGGGGGGGGGGGGAGAGAGAGAGAGAGAGAGAGAGAGAAAACGAGATCAAATAGGAACCCATACACAAAGAAACTTATATGTAAGAAACTTTGGAGAAGAGAAAAAAAGAAAGAGACGGATAGAAAGAGAGTGAGAGGGGGGAGGAAGAAAAGAAGTGAGAGAAAGAGAAAAGGAATAGGGGAAAGGGAGAAAGAGAAAGAGAGAGAAAATGAGAGAGAAAGAGAAAGAGAGAGAGAGAGAGAGAGAAGAGATAACTGGAATTAATTATCTTATGCCTCCACAGTAATCTCGAAAGCTCATGCAGATAAACCAGCAGACTGATCCCTTTCTCTATATGTTAATTATTACAAAATGCTCCCTGTCGCTTATTTCTCGCTGATCCACGGATCAATGTTTACATTCTTCCCAGCGGACCATAGGCTTCTTTCCCAGGGTCCTTTAGTGATTTAACCAGGACGTGTTTATGGCAGGCGCATGATGCCATAAATGTTGATGGATAAAAAACACATCGACTATTGTTTTTTACATTTTTGTTGAACAATCATAATTTTGGTATCAACACGGGCACTCTAGCTTATCTATTCAGACCAACACGAAATGAGATTGTATTATTAATATTTGTATTTTATTTATTCAATTGACTAATTATTATTTAATTATTGAATTAGTTATTCATTTATTTCAAGAATTATAGATTGATAGACTGAGCATTCATATATTGAAATTGCTTTTGAAGTGTGTCGATAGAACACAACAATACATGTAAAATTGATACTTAATATGTCCCAATGCTCTGATCGGTCAACAAAAACAAATGAACAAACTTGTCAAGCAGGCAAAGAAACACAAATCAATGGGAAAGTTCTGATTTTAGTTTTTCAATCATCGAGTTTTGAAGAGATCAATCCTTTTCCACTCAAATCATTATGACACCAAATAAATAGAAAAGATTGATGATTTTCAACCATCGGAATTTACGACAGATACATGACAAAAAAGCATACAAAACACCGGTGTTTTCACCATCGCCACTTCTATTGGATTAAAAACAAAACTCGATCTCCCTTCCAGAGAACACTATGGCACCAAAGGCCTGCCATACAAGTCATATCCTAACCGAAGCCGCAGCAAGTGGAGATTAGGCAGATTTGCATTCGATATTCCCCGAGTGGTTCATGGTTCATGGGCAGTAAGAAGCTAGCATTGCTAAATGGAAATGTGCGAAATGTTTGTTCAGATGAGAAGATGTTTTATGGTTCCTTCTACTATCCACTTAACATCGTTGTCTCATACAGTCATGAGATTTAACAAGAGAATGCATACTACAACAATAGTAGACATGCACCAAAAAAAAATATATATGGAACCCGATAAGAAGAAGGTATGTATATAATAGCTTCTCGATTACGATACAAAGTATTGTAACTGAACTCGAAAGCAGGATCGCTTTTACCGTGATTTCTTTTTTTCTTTTTTATTTTTACATACACGTAACGTGTAAATGCACAGTCGAAATTCTTTTTATTAAGATGTGGAAAGTGTACTTTGATTACTACTTCACATATTTTCTTTGTGGTAAATTTGATATCTGAGAGATAAAGACTGGGAAACTAAGATGCTTTGCCAAAAAAGAGATACAAAATTCTTTGCATCACCGGCGAGCTTAAAGCTTATCAACACTAGTGTGGCTAGGAGGGATTAGACCACACAGCGAGGTCACTGAAAGGTGGCTATCTCATCAACTCAGCTCTCAAATAACATAAGAAATAGAGGATCATTGGGGACCAACAGGCACCGATTAGGGAAGTTTTCTATATAGAGGGAGCAAGTAGCTACAAGTAGGACAGTGGGGCTTTAAGATGAAAACCCCGATTGTTAACATTAACAATGCCATTAATTTCTGAAATAATAATGGATGGTAAATTGTATAGTACATCATGCACCCGTAGACCATTCTGGAATCAGAACACAGCTACACCTTTAAACGGGAACGTCATTTTAATCATGACTGTGATTAATACGTTCGTCTCGTCTGAACCATCACAAGCAGGCCTGTCGGAAATGAAAAACTGTCACACTTTAATGCATCTAGGGTTGAGACGTTTGGCGCAAAATCTGTACCAACAAATTCCTCTCGGGGAGTATTAGCAATCAAACTACCTCCTGTCGTCTGAGTCGTAAAAGCAAGTTCATAGATACAATCAGCGCATGGGCAGATAAAGGTCATTTGTACCCAAAAGGTAAAACCCACAGAGATGAATACTGGATATGCGCTTGAAAGTTATGTAATATTATTCATTTATGCACCAACAGTACATTCTAAGAAACGCAGGTGGAAGTATTATTTTCAAGAGGGCAAACAAAAGGTATTCATGCAGCTCATCTAGGACTTTGGCAGTTATTATTCTAAGATGCTCCAAGTGGAACTTCTCTATGTGTAAAAGATCTGTGGATATTTGGGGTCATTTGTACCATGTGCTATCTGTAAACTCCCTTATTAATGGATGAAATAATTCTTACCTTGCCACAACTCCAAGACTACGCAACTCTAAGATTTTGTGACCATATTTTACATTGTATGTCTGGACAGTTTTAGACTATGCTTCGTTCTTATATTGTTCTTTCAATTTTCAAATGATATAACGCAATGGACAAGTGGATTGAAGATTATTGATGAAACGAACACGAACTGATTTTTCTTTCTATAAACTTTAAATCTTAGGAATCTGTAAATTCCAGAATATGTTAACCCCTTGTCTGTCTGTTTGCCCCCTTCTCTCTCTCTCTCTCTCTCTCTCTCCCACTCCATATTAATTATACATGTGTCATTAAATAGTAGAGTTTAAACACAACTTGGGTAACTCCGTAATATATATTTCCCTCTTCTGCGATCTTGTTATTCATTAATAAGTTTAGAGTAACTTGTATTTCATCAAACACTCCTGTATTCATAACTGTGCTTTGACGAACCCCTGATCACAAAGGTTTTGACAAAAATAAAGTCTCATTTAATATATATATATATATATATGTATATATATATATATATATATATATATATATATGAAACCCTATATGATACATTAAGTGGACATCATACAAATCCTAACCCTAACCCTAAAACCTAGCCCTAAACCTAACCCTTACCCTGAACCTAACCCTAACCCTAACGTCTACTTAATGACTCATTTTTTCACTCCAAATGTCCCTCCAATGACGCCTTTAGTAAAATTACATATACAGAGAGAAATATATAACAAAATAGGGCCTTCTATGAGAAATAGATTGTAAAAAGCGTTAAAGGTACTATGTCCCATTTCCAGGCCAAAAAATGAAAAAGTTAAATTCCAACTGCATTTGAAAGATAATACTAATTTAGAACATCCCTAAAAAAGGTGGGGCTTGAAAATGTCTTCAAGTGGGAAAATAATAACTATTAGTTGTCAAATCGACTTTAGGGCTATAGAGCCCAAAAGTAATAGTCTTGATTTTTGGACAATTGTACCGAATGGTCATACGTTTTATGCTGCGCAAAGATTCAATCAGTTTAATCTTGGCCATCACAAGAAGTGGGTTATTGATGTAGACAAATGCTCATGTACCCTTTACAACTCTTTTCATGTATGTTATTACCAAAGAAGAAACAAAGCCAGTCAGTCACTTAATAGTGTCTGACAGTGAAGTCTAGCAAGTAAACGAGTTACCTTGCATAATTTGAATATGAGGACACTGCTAACGTTTAAATTTCACAGATCGGACACACATGACATATTCATAATTCATGCCTAGTTCTACAGCATTTGAGGTTGGCTTCAAAAGGGACATAGTACCTTTAAGAGGACCCCAAATGTCTCTCAAATGACGCCTGTAGTAAAATATATATATATATATATCTATCTATATAATTATGTTTGGGGGAGGAGAAGCGGGAGAGGGGATGGAGGGGGGGGGGGGTATTGTACAGCCCCATGTCAGACCATACGGATAACCCACTTATTATCTCACCTAGCAATAGCGTGATTAACGAGGGTTGAAATTAATCGTAATTCTAGTCAGGGTCAATGGCGTGACGCAATAATCATTTTTTCACTCTTGCATCAAATTCAATTTCAGACGCCAAAAATCATTTTTAAATTGAAAAGTCAATCTCTAGGATGACTTTGAGTAGTGACAAGAACACTGTCGCATAGACTATAATTAAGTCAAAGGCAATTTCAATACTTGACTATATAGAAATCATGTTGAGATTACGTGCGTCACTGTAACGTTCGCACATTTAAAAAAGGTAATGGACATGGCTATTGAAATTGCAATTTTCCGATCGTGTTCAAGATAATGTAATGTGTAAAACCACCTCTAGTTTGATATCACTTTGCTTTGAATGTCGGATCAATTCATTTTGTGTGCATGTGAAACGCAATTACAACATCAGGGGAGTGTTTCACAAAGACTAAGATTGACTTTAAGTTGCACTTAACTATGACAGGCTGTCCATTCCACTGTTTGCTCTCACCATTTGCTGGTCTCTAAAGATGTACGAACCGTGGTCACTTATCTACAGAATTGTCATGTTTTGATAGTTCTTTATCGAAGGAAAATATATTAACTAAAGATCGTAATTAAGAGACAAATGGTGAGAGCAACCAGTGGCCTAAATGGCCTGCCATAGTTAAGTCAAACTTAAAGTCGATCTTAGTCTTTGGGAAACACCCCCTGACTGATTAAAAACTTTTGTAGACATTATTGCGGGTCTTAAACTAAGCTTGTCTCTCTGTAGTTATGTTTTGAGCTGCACTGCGAAAACCTTCATGTTTATTTCACAGTTTCCCAACAGATGTCCGTTCCTAGGAGGGAAATTTAATCTCGACGATACCCGCTGATCCAAAGAGAACTTCGTGGAGGATATTCCCTCTGTGTAACATATCATACGCCATGTCCTGTCGCCCTGCCTGTTCTTACCAGTGGACTATTGAACTATCTCATATTCCATTAGCTTAAGACCTGGACCACATGGTTTCCGTAGGCAAAGGGTTAACAAATGAATAATAATATTCTTTCGAAAATTGTACCGCCTTCAATTCAGCTACACAATACTTCAGTCATTTCATTTGAATCAAATATATTAGTAGTGATTAAGTGAAAGAGGAATTGTCTAAAGCACATAAATGAAGAAGTTTTAATCATAGGAAACTACAGCAATAGAATATTGTCGCTCGGTAATGGTTAAGATTAAAACAAGGCTTTGTAACGTGGCAATTCAGGGATTTGTTCGTGTTAGCAACGGGATGGCTCAAAAGTCACAAAATACATACAAAATTTCTGTTTTAGATGCTGCTTATAATTATCGACTTGCATGGTGGTGATTTGTCTCAAATGGTGCAACCGTAAGCACACAGTATACATTTCTTTATTGTTGTATCCTCGAGATTATAAAACTCAGTCCTTTTAAGGATGGTTATTTTCTATCGGCAAAAAGTTTCATTTGCTTCCCTTCTCTGGTCAAATGGAAGTTCCATAGATTTCATCATTGCATTTTTTGCGGATTTGTTAAAGGGGCTGTAGCATGACGAGACTACGTGTCTTTCCCGTGGCTTGACTTGGGGCTAATCCGACGCGACCGCAGTAGGCCTACGTATTCACGTGCGTGCAACATACGCGAAACCGAATCGTGAGGAGAACTGTTTCGCGAACGCTATAGCGCGCGCTGCCTCATTTAATCAAGTCCATTCGTTTACGTGCAGTTGTCCAAAATAAGTCGTAGATGACGTTTTACTACCAGTATTTGCCATGATACAGCCCCTTTAACAGACAGAATCATAGCTTCATTCAAATATGGAGTCATAGAGTTGCATTGCATGAATGCATCGCCGCCTCATGACATTAATGTACCATGACCTCGGTGCCGATTCTAAAAAAAAAGCAATTAATTCTACAATCCCTGTCCCTTCAAAGTTTCATAATTCCTAGGGCTTCTCACTATGAACATGACGGACAAAGAAAGAGGACAAAATATACAGTTCCTCAGGTAGATAAAGGAACATCCCTTCACTGCTATTATGTAATAATGTGTAGAACAGGTGAATATGCATGTGACACATGTTCTACACATTTTTACATAATAGCAGTGAAGGAATGTTCCTTTGTCTACCTGAGGAACTGTATATTTTGTCCTCTTTCTTTGTCCGTCATGTTCATAGTGTCTTATTCTGAATATGTAGAGGTGTTGTGGTGTAGTGGATACGTCGCCGGACTGTGGATCACTTGTTTCGCGGTTCGAGGCTCGCCTCGGCAATGATGTCCTTTGGCAAGACATTAATCTATATTTTCCACACTCTACCCAGGTGAGGTAAATGGGTACCTGGCAGAAATTAATTGAAGTGCCAGAGCGCCATAATGGCAGCCATGCTAAAGCCGTGGTTATAATTGTGGAGCACCAGTTGTGCCAAGTCTGACAGATATAAGCGTTTTACAAGAACCCATTATCATTATCATTTTTAGTACGTTTGATTATAACCTAATAATGAATTCATAAATGAACACGAAAATTACTTTTCTTGGAAAGCCAAACTGCCATTTCCCTGATTGGATGCGCCGTCAACTTGTTACTTCCCTACACGAAATGTCCATTCTAAATCTAGATATACAATCTCCGTTTTGCAAGTGAAAATATGAAAATGCTAAATTAAATTTGTCAGGAAGCAGGAAATGATTTCCAACGTAATCGTCTTTTAGAATTTCCATCTTCACCACAGACAATGTTATTTCAACAATTATCTACAAGAAGTAGCTGAGACTGACATTTAGATTATCACGGAAGACGTGTTTGCAATGAAAACATTATCACGAAACGTTCTATGTAAATGTGAATGAAAAGGTGAGAGGAAGGGAGACATCATGCTTTACAAAAAAAATCCTTTTCAAGACTATTTAATGAATAATTCAACTTCCTTTCAAGAGCATATCAAAACATCAAATAAGTTCTATACATCAAAGAGGACCAGCCATTTGAGAATATAGTGGACGAAATCATTCCAAATTTTTCTCGTTCATTTTTAAATTAAAAAAATGCACGTGTATCCGATTATAGCCCCAACTATTCTTAACAAGTGAGACTGAAGTTTGGAATATCAAAATCAGACGAATGTCCTGAAGGAGTTTCCGCCATATTTAAAACATTGCCATAATCTCTACTCAACTCTTGCGCTTCTAATGAAACTTTTCTGTTTAAATAAGGAGATTTATTTTAGAACAAAAAAACATTCCCTTTTAGACCTGACCTTTAAGAACAATCTTGGGACGGTCGTTTAACCTCATATAAACCGGGGAAGCAGCTCTGTCTTTTAGTTTTACCCGGCATCGCAGCATGCTCATGTACTGTACAACACAAGAAAACAGTCAACAGCGAGCTTGCGGCTAGATCGTTTTAGCTCAAAGTATTAGGTACTCGAGTTTTTATTGATCATCATCGACGCCTTGTGAAGAGGCAATTTCGCAATCACTCTCTAAACACTCTATAAAAGGGAACAAGTTGCTTTAATCCGGGCACTTATATAAAGTGTGTTTTCATGCCGTTTATAGAACTGTACAGCGTGCATCGTGCCTCTCTCCCAGATAACATTTTGAAATTTGTTTCTTGCGTGGTTTCAAAATGCGCAAAATAAGTAATACTTTATTAAATATTGAAAACATGAATGAGACAAATTCGTTGGGAATATCCAGTCTGTAAAAAGTATTATTTAGCGTTTTATAGAACAGTTGTAAAAGTAAACGAACTGATTATGAATGAGATAATGAATAAAAGAAAGAACGTTCAAAGAAGCCTTAGAAATAGAAAGAAAAACAAGAAAAAAGGTGAATTCAGTGACATAAAAAATGATAACAAGATGAACAAATTTGGTAAAGGGTTCTTGTTTTGTAATAGGGAGCAACTCGTGACACAACATAATAATTTAAGTTTGTCTAGTGTCAATACAACTCCTTTTTTAAACAGTTTGCTTCGTCGTAGTAATTGGCACCTTTTTAGTGTTTCATCCTACACGTTAACATAATTATGTAATCACACACAAATTTAGTGGTGGGTTTTAGTAATCTGGATAGTTTTTTTTTACCCGAAAACAATTTCTGAAACTTCACAATGATACTTTGTTTTTTTCTGCAAGAAAAGTGAATGTTTCCAACATTGTCAAACAAACTTTGGTCGGATGGAAAAAAATATACTCAACACATTTTGGGGAAATGTTATATAATTGTTCTTCTAAATGGACTCTACGGTGAAAGTTACCCTTCATTTTTAAAGGTATGCTATTCTGTATTTCTGTGCCATCCTTTAAAGTCCCACTGCACTACTTATAGGTACTTGCGCCCTCTATATAGCAAACAATGCCTAATCGGCGACCATTGGTTCCCCAATGATCCCACTTTTCTTTCTGATTTGATGAGATAACCCTCCTGGCCAAGCTAGTGCAGACAGGCTTTAAAGTAGTTATAACCTTCACTGCAAGCCAAAAGCGATGCTTGGTTTCTGAAGAGGGTGGCATCAAAAGTGCCAAAGAAAAAAAAAAGGAAAGCTTGCAATTAAACGCAAATCCCAAAATGGACATAGCACCTTTTGCGATGAAGCATCTCATTATAATCATAGTCACACCTTTCGCCGGAGAAGCTGCTATTGATCCAGCGATCGAAAATAATTATGCGTCGCTACAGCGCGAAAGTATCGATTGCAGGATGACCTGTAGGTTTTTAGTGCTATCTGCATTCAAAAGTTGGAAACGAAATTCGTTATTTATATAACTGCATTTGAAAGTTAGAAATGAAATTCGTTATTTATAACTGCATTTGAAAGATTGAAACGAAATTGTATATATATTTGTCAGTTATTGGCATGGATATTCTGTAGGGGCATAATTATAAGAAACATTAGAAACTCGTAACAGACGGGAAAGTAAATGGATGTTATTATAACTCACACCAACTCACAGCATATACACAAGCAGGTGTTGATTAAAAGTGTCAGAAATATCGATAACCATTGACGTTCGACTGTTGCTATTATTAATTACATTTGCTGCTTGTATTTATATCCATCTCCTTTTTCGTTTACATTTTGACCGAGGGGTGTCAAAATGCGTCAGTTAGGAAGCGGGGAATTGTTTAATTTGATGATAATGGATTTCGCGCCTGTAAATAGACCCGCTGTCCGATAATTGCAAATCTAATATCGAATGTGTATCGCCGAATGCGGGTTCACTAAACGAAACAGGAGTATAACTACGATTGCGGCAAGACAGGTTTTTTTTTTTTGGAAGAAAGGGTAATACAAGAAGGAAGAGGGGAAGAGAGGAAGAGTTGACTTTGAAATGGACACATTTCGATTGCCAAACGACACATTATCTATTTTTGACGTAGACAGACATTAATAAGTGATAACCGTGATTTCATGTTTCTTTTGTAGTAGCTCACATAACCATTAGTAATTGATGGGTAAAGCCAGTGCTTTATATCATGACGCCTGGTTCCTTATCCTGCGAAAATGAACTTTAAAGTCAGATTTAAAACACATAAAGGGACTTCATATACAGACCAAATATCAATTGTCCTTACTTATTTCCTCCCACTGTTTGTTCTTATCTAATCTATGAGAGGCTACCACTCAACCTTTTTGCTGCAAACCCTGTTACAAAATATAATGCCTGGCGCACAATACGCTTCATTTTGCTTGTGTTAAGATGTGCGCCAATGGTGACACGACATTTGCTCCTGCGACAATTGCTCCGGGCTTTATTTCGTCTAAGATGTAGGGTTAGGGTTAAGCCCCAGTCCCATATAAAGCCGGACCAGCACGGACGAGCACGGACCACTCCGGACCATCCCGGACCATGGTCTGGGGTGATCCGGGATGGTCCGGGATGTTTTGTTCAAAAAAGTGTGATGCTTTAAAAGCTACAGTCCCATATACGTCCCGGACCGTCCCGGACCATCCCGGACCCCATCCGGGGTGATCCGGGATTCGGTCCGTGTTGACACCGTGTTGGCACCGGGTGGTCCTGGATGGTCCTGGATGGTCCTGGATGGTCCTGGGTGGTCAATAACTCACTCCCGGACTGCCACGGATCAACACGGACCGCCCCGGCGCCACTACGGATGACCCCGGACCCAGCACGGTGGCTACACGGATCACCCCGGATCAAACTATTGTCCCGGACCGTCCCGGACCACCCCGGCAGTTTTTGACCGTCAAAAACATCCGGGGTCGACTCCCGGACCGCCCAGGACCATCCAGGACCATCCAGGACCATCCAGGACCATCCAGGACCACCCCGGTGCCAACACGGTGTCAACACGGACCGAATCCCGGATCACCCCGGATGGGGTCCGGGATGGTCCGGGACGGTCCGGGACGTATATGGGACTGTAGCTTTAGGGTTTCAATAGGGTTTTATGTTAGGTTTAGGGTTAGGTTTAGGGTAGGGTATAGTGTTGAATCCAGGGTTGAAGTTAGCCATTCGATTAGTGTATGAAATTTACAGCGGAGCAATTGTCGCCGGAGCAAATGTCATGGAATCACGCCAATCGAGCCCGTTGACGCAATTGGTGCATGCGCCACTAAATCAAAGCAATGATTCACTATGAACATGACGGACAAAAAAAGAGGACAACATATACAGTTCCTCATTCTACCATCAACAATGGCTGTGGTAGACAAAGGCACATCCCTTCACTGCTATTATGTAAAAATTTGTAGAACAGGTGTCACATGCATATTCACCTGTTCTACACATTTTTACATAATAGCAGTGAAGGGATGTTCCTTTGTCTACCACAGCAATTGTTGAGGGTAGAATGAGGAACTGTATATTTTGTCCTATTATTTGTCCGTCATATTCATAGTGTTACTTCCTGCATGCATGTATATCGTCGAGCGCAATCTAAAATATTTCTAATTGTAGTCAACATGGGCAGTTGAGTACGTTGACACGCATGATCAGTCGGCGTTCGTCATGTTCTCGTCCACTCAATCTAAAAGTCCCTAATAACAAATCATGTGCAACGGTCTAACTGAATACCTAATTGATACGCCAATTTATATCACAGTGACAGATTTAATTACGAGGAATTCCTAGGCAGCTAGTTGAGATCATTTGCAAGGCACAGCAAGAATGTAAATGGTAGATCAATCCAAAACCTTGAAGCTTAAAGTGCTCATCAAACAAAGTGACACGCTTCTCCATTCCCCATTATTTATGACACTCGGATAAAGAGGGGCCCTTAAAATCACATTCTGCTGACACTTGATTTAAAGAGAAAGTTGAGTTCTCGGAAGAGCATGGCTCCTCAAATGCCTTCATATTCTAAATATGGCATGTAACATCGTACAAACCGGGACGGATTTTTACGCCACGTGTTCTTGTAGTCCCATCTACATCTTTCTGTGTACAGTGCTTGTAACTTCACCGAGACTTGGCCAGATTTCTTATCATTTTGATGATTCCAGAACCCTGCAATACACACAAACACCTATATGCTAGATGATTAACCTTTTCTGGTCGATTCCAAACCGTTTCTTTCACAATGCAATCGCATGATCAGAAATCAACTTCATCTTTAAAGGTACTATGTCCCATTTCCAGGCCCAAAAAATGAAAAAGTTAAATTCCAACTGCATTTGAAAGATAATACTAATTTAGAACTTTCCTAAAAAAGGTGGGGCTTGAAAATGTCTTTAAGTGGGAAAATAACGACTATTAGTTGTCAAATCGACTTTAGGGCTATAGAGCCCAAAAGTAATAGTCTTGATTTTCAGACAATTGTACCGAATGTTTTATACTGCGCAAAGATTCAATCAGTTTTATCTTGGCCATCACAAGAAGTGGGTTATTTATGTAGACAAATGCTCATGTACCCTTTACAACTCTTTTCATGTTATTACCAAAGAAGAAAAAAGCCAGTCAGTCACTCAATAGTGTCTGACAGTAAAGTCTAGCAAGTAAACGGGTTTCCTTGCATAATTTGAATATGAGGACACTGCTATTTACATTTCACAGATAGGACATGCATGACATATTCTTAATTCCTGCAAAGTTCTACAGCATTTGAGGTTGGCTGCAAAAGGGACATAGTACCTTTAAAGTGTTGTCAGTTAACCCTCCCTACTGTTCAGAAATGAATTTCTTTTGCAATTTTTGCCCACACAAAAACGAGGTGTGCGAACAAAAACATTCAAGACTAAACTAAAATGTGAGCATGTGTGTTTGCTGCTGATGTTTATGGACGTTCCGTGGAATAAATTATTGTAAAAAACCTTACTTTTAAATTGAAAGTATTCTTGCTTACAACATGCTTTCTTCTTCTTGCAATTTAGTTATTTTTGCAATTTTTCGAAAAGAGTTGTGAGAACCAAGACAATCAAGACTACGCTTCCACGTGAGCATCTGAATCTGTTGTTTTTCATGGAAATTCCTTGAACGATTTCCTTTTTAAACAACCTTACTTTTAGATTGGAAGTATTCTTGTCTACTATATGCTTTCTGATAAAGGTTGATGATTATCGTACGACTTTACCCAAGGCGAAATGTTCTTTCTTTTATTACCTCTTACAAACATTTATATGAAATATCCTATTTTATTGAGCCATTTATATTGCTAATGAAATAAGAGAGAGAGAGAGAGAGAGAGAGAGAGAGAGAGAGAGAGAGAGAGAGGGAGAGAGAGAGAGAGAACATAAATGAGAGAGGGAGAGTGTGAGAGAAAAAGTGAAAAAGAAATATAAGGATGCATTTAAAAAACCATTGGTAAAACTATGGCCATTGAAAGAGAAAGAGAGAGAGAGAGAGAGAGAGAGAGAGAGACTGAGAGAGGGAGGCTTTAAAGGTATTTTCACGGGTATTAGGTTCAAATATGCAGAAAGTGAGAACCAGACGAATGTGTGGGCGTTTGTTTGTGCGTGTGGGTACCTGTGTGCATATATGCATAGAAAATGGTAAGTGTTTGAAAGTGTTGGTCCGGGGGTTAAAAGGGACACAGGGTGAGAAGAAGGTCAGCTATAAATCTCTCTCTCTCTCTCTTCCCATTTCTTCTCTTTTTCTCTTTCAAATATATATATATAGATATAAATTAATACAGGACACCATATTATGGTGTCCTGGTAGCACTGTTAGTTGGTATTACGTATATTTTAAGAAACAGGTAGCATGGGAAGTATGCCGCCTATATCCTTCTTCAAGGAAAGAGAACGAAAGGACCAGAGATACAGTGAGAGAAATACAGTGTGTGTGATCGAAAGAGAGAAAGAGAAATGGGAGAGAGGTGAAGAGAGAGAAAGAGAGAGAGCGTGAGAGCCCAAGTTAATACCAAAATCAAATTACCCATCTATAATTTTTCCCTCCTCTCCAAAGTCAAACATTTTGTCGTCTTTTGTAATTTTTCACCACAACTTATCCATCCACCCTCTTCATCTCCGTTATCTTGCATTTTCTTTTCTCCACCCATGTCCCGTTCCCCAGCAAGCAACCTTCGACGTCAGCCGTTGCCAGGCAACCGGAAGGCATCTGACCAAGTCATCCACAGGAGCGACTTTTGCGATGTCTCTTGATGTCTCTCGATGAAGGTAATTTGTAAGGCAATGTTTAATAGCGACATGGCAAATAAATCAATGACAAACCATACCTTTAAATATAGTGAACTTTGTGTTCTCTCTCTCTCTCTCTCTTTCTCACTTTCTCTCTCTCTCTCTTTTTTTTCTCTCTCTATCTCTCTCTCTCTCTCTCTCTCCTTCTCACTTTCTCTCTCTCTCTCTCTCTCTCTCTCTCTCTCCCTTTCTATGTATTTGTCTATAGATTTCACTCTCTCTCTCTCTCTCTCTGTCTGTCTGTCTCTCTCTCTCTCTCTCTCTCTCTCTCTCTCTCTCTCTATATATATATATATACATATCTCTCTCTCTCCTTCTCACTTTCTCTCTCTCTCTCTCTCTCTCTCTCTCTCTCATCCTTTACATGTATCTATCTATAGATTTTACTCTCTCTCTCTCTCTCTCTCTCTCATCCTTTATATGTATCTATCTATAGATTTTACTCTCTCTCTCTCTCTCTCTCTCTCTCTCTCTCTCTCTTTATCTCACCCTCTCTCCCCCTCTCTCTCTCTCTCTCATCCTTTATAATTATGTATCTATCTATAGATTTTACTCTCTCTCTCTCTCTCTCTCTCTCTCATCCTTTATATGTATCTATCTATAGATTTTACTCTCTCTCTCTCTCTCTCTCTCTCTCTCTCTCTCTCTCTCTTTATCTCATCCTCTCTCTCTCTCTCTCCCCCCCTCCCCTCTCTCTCTCTTTCTCTCTCTCTCTCTCTCTCTTCCCATCCACTTCTCACTGCTCCTGCTCCAGCTACTAATTTAAAATTGGATTCTCGGCGAATGACATTGCCAGAGGTGACGGTAAAAGATCACGAACTTGCAAGCTAAAATCATCAATAATGCAATGAAGGAGAAGCAAATATGCTTTCACTTCCATGGCTTATCTAGAGCTCAAGGTTAATAAATGCGATCGCAGCAAAATTATGCATGCTTTTTTCCTTCTTTTTTTATTGTTTTCTTTTTATGTTAGTTTAGAGGAATATGAGTGAAGGGATCCACAAGGTGTCAATGCTATTCGAGAATACTGGGAAATGTAGGAAATAATTGACAAATACTTAATCAGTCAAAGTCGTTTTGCAGTGACACAGTCGCAAAGACTTGAAGACGAACAAATCAGCCTTGGCAAATTTTACCAGCCTTGTTCATGACCAATTCATTGGAATGTGAGAACAATACAATGACGTTTTACATATTCATGAGTATCAAAACATGATTTATATCGCGATTGTGTTCAAAGTTCTGGTTTTGGTTTTGATCACACGATATCATGATTCATTATTTTGATGATGCTCTTTAAGATGTCATAATATCACCATATGCTTTTATTTTTAAGTGTATCAATTAATTAATTAATTTATTTATTTGTCTATTTATTTCTGTATATATTCATGTTTTCTTCGAAACATATACCAACTAACCAGCCAACCCAAATAAAAAGAACATATAAACACAACTTAGAATAGGGACGATGTGATGAGATTGGGAGCGCAAAATTTGGTTTCGAAAACAAGAGCTTGACGTCAGTCGTATAAAACAAGCATTATGATTAACTAATTTATCGGACAAAACACAAAGGGGAATTGTGTAGTCCCGGTGCATAGTCTAGTAATGAATTCGATTTCCGAATAAAATGCTTCCTCTGTTTCAACCGCTCCAGGATCATCACCCCTTCATCAAATATTAATGGAAGCATGTCGCACATGCCGGCTGGTATTCCTCATCGGTTCATGAATCTTTGATAGGATTGTATTATTGCCAAATCCCTGGGTAGATTAAAGAGGCATTGTTTACCTCAAACATGTGAAGTTTAAAAGCCGGCTGTACTAGTTTGGCCAGGAAGGATTATACCTCCCTGCATGGTCACTGACAGGTGGCTATCTCATCAACTTAGCTCTCAATTAACATAAGAAAAAGGGGACCAAGGGTCACCGATAGGCATTGTTTTCTATATAGAGGGAGCAATTAGCTACAAGTAGTACAGTGGGGCTTTAATGTATTTTTGTTCAAGTACACATCTCGGGGAGGGGGGGGGGGGCTGTCTTATGCAATTGAAATACATCAATCGCAAGTCCCTTTAAGCAATCGCAAACTTATGTTCATGGTTTGGATTTGTATTAAACTAAAATAAGTTGCGATTATTGATAACTGTTTAGAAACCGGGCCCTGTTACGGCTAATTATAAGATCACAATAGTATTGATATAATAGTTCAGATGCCCGGGTTTTGGATTTGAATTAGATCTCAGAACGATCATTTCTTGCATCGTCCCCTATACCTTTTCCCAGTCTTAGCGGCGTTGGCAGAACACCTCCGTTTGAGAGGAGATGGGAATAAAACAATACTCAAATATAAATAAAATAATGACATTCTCTCTTCTTTTTTTTTGGGGGGGGGGGGCACATCCTTTCATCCCCTGATCTACGCCACTGATATTGCTTATCGTGTTTCCCCTCGCTGTTACACTGATGCATATTTTATGATGTTTGATTAGACTGAAATGTCAATATCATCGCTTGTTTTCCCTAGATGAAAGTGAAAATAAAGCTTTTTAATTGGCACACTGAGTGGAAATGCTCTCGTAACATCATAATATAAACCTGACATGGCTAAGGTACCATGTAATTCCGTGACCATCATTTTCTTTTTAATAATAAATTATACAAAAGTAAGGAAACTTGATGTATATCGTCAATTAAAGCTCCTTGTGAGGGACGACAAAACTTCCCTAATGTTCTTCAAGGGATTTGTTGTGTTCTTGGGAAATCACATAGTTTAGCATGTTCATGACAGTTTTGCAGACACTTGAGGAAGACCGGCCCTTCTCATCTTCGATGTTAAAAGATCGTGTCAAATCAAATCTTGAGTTTGCGGTTAATGACGCCAAAGAATGGTTCTCAGTATACTGACAATGTATGAACATTGCTAGTAAGGGGTATGTCGAATTTCTTTAATAAACATTATTAATATCTGATCAATTATTGAACAAAAAAAAAGGAGCTAAGAACATTTAGTTCTGTCAAACACCACATGTTTGAATTTAAGAAGGTAAACAAAGTCTACAAAACATTCAGAATTCACTTTTTTTTCTCCATATTACATAACAACATATTGTTAAATATGTTTTTTATTATTTATTTATAGGAAGAAGAAGAAGAATAGGGAGAAAAGAAAGAAAAGAAGAAATAGCAGAAATTGGAAAGGAGAAGAAAAATCAAGAAAAAAAATGAAAATGAGATGGAGAGGGCGAAGTAAGAGTTAATCATGCTTGTAGGTGGGCATGAAGACTTACCCAACTTTTCCCACGCTCTCTTTATTTATAATCAAGAATTCATTTTTTCCGTCATTTTGCGGTAATTGACTTCCATATAGGGCCATAGACCAAGCAGATTATCTTAAGCTGCTCTAAGTCCGTTCTATATGCATGAAGTTTGCAATTATAAAAATCATAGATAAAAAAGGAAATTAAGATTTAATACCGATAGGAAGCTTAAGCTTAATACAAAAAAGCCCACTGATGGTGAAATCTTAAGCACAGATTATGAAGTTTTGAAGCATCTCGATAGAGGATTAAAAAATAGTAAAATGCACCCACTTCTTAAAGTTTTGAAATCTTTTTTTCCTTCTTAGATTCAAAGTCCATATAAGTCTGGAGGATGTGTATGATATCCAAACGAATGATAAACCAGGCAATATGAATATTTGTTTTTTTACCACCACACGTTTCGAGGTCCAAGAAAGTTTGCGTCATTGCTGTACAATAACAAAGGTGAGTTTGAGTTGAGTTTGAAGTTTATTATCCATGAACAAAAAGTACATCAATATAACAATCAAATGTGAATGATTAACAATGAAAGGATAAATGGGACCAGAAAATAGCATTTAATGCTAATCGTGTCTAGTAACACTAACACACAAAAGTATCACAGCAATAAATGAGAATGTAATGAATAAATATGAATAACTATTGAATACATACTTAGCTACAAACTATTCTACATCTAGGTAAATATGTTCTGTGCTTATATACAAAGCTTTAGTATTTTACACTAACTAAAAGATGAAGAATTATATAACATAATATTTACAAAAAGGCAAGAGCCATGGTTCTAAGTTATAAAACAACTATTCTATTAACATTTGTGATATAAGAGTTCTACGAAAGCAAGACACTGATGGTTTCTCCCTTACAGAAAGGGGTAGATCATTCCAATAGCGTGTGCCTCTGAATGACATTGAAAATTTACCTTGTGTTGTCCTTACTTTAGGCACACTTAACTTCTTACTTTCTCTTTGTCTAGTCTCATAGTTGTGCTCTATGAAACAGCAACTGTGGCAATTTATCATTCAATAGGTCCAATTGGGCTTGTGAGCTGACGTTTTTACCGTTGTATTAGTAATATTTGCTATTGATTTACTCTCAAAAGAAACATTGTTAAAGGTAATCAACTTCATGATGAAGACAATTTTCTGTTTACAGACCTGAATATAATTTTTTTGAAAGACAAATACATCATCAAAAGAAAACCTGACGAATATAGGAACAATTATATTCCACATAACAAAAATCGTGCAATATGATTGGTCAAAATGAGGTCACATGACAAAGGATATATTGCCTGTTCGGACAGTCGCATTGATGTCGAACTAGCTATATGTGAGATAGTAAAGCCAATGGCCAATTTATTTATCTATCGTGGTGTCTTTTCCTAGCTCTGAGGATGATTGCAACATTTTCCGACACATTTCTATTCTCTGCAATTCCAGTTCTCACTTTCCAGGGATGCGCTTCATCAATCCTTTTTTCAATGACAAATGACACACATCAGTGACAAATCTGCTGATAACCAATCAAAAGCAAGGATTTCAATAGCTTATAACAAATATTGTCATTTGTCAGTGGTGAACAGCTTTGTGAAACTGGGCCCTGGTTCATAACATTAGGAACCAGAAAACTATAACACTGAGTTCCCATAGGACACATTTTATTTCAGATGGTCATATCTCAGCCAATACTGAACATATTCAACTGGTTTTCGACATTCGGACATTATTTTTGATGCTCTTCTGGAAAATGAAGACAGAATTGAGAAATTCTAAAAAGAGATTTGTATGATGTCACAGCTTCGGTACTCTATAAAGTGGTTTGCTCATGTTTTTAACTAGTCTTATCAGGATAGTTTGTGCAGGCCCTACCATACTCAATGTTACTTTGTTACTTTCGATCATATTCTTATTATACCCTGTACACTGAAATTTCAAACGTTGTGATTTTCCTTTCCATAGCCTTTGTTAAGATCCATGTTTTTGCTCCATACAACAGAACAGACCAGAAATAGTAATAGATTCGTCCCATCCTATATATGTATAAATTGCTACTTTCTTGCGATAAAAACAACATTTCAATAGCTGAAGTTTTAGCATAAAACCAAATTTTATAGGGATTAATAATCGTGTTCACGTGACCCGGTGGCCTCGAAAAAGTGATGCTGCCGGACAAACTGTTACGAATCACGTGCCTGGTAAACACGCCTTATGTTTACCATAACATCCCATCAATAACTATTTCATAGGAGGGTGACGTTGATTCTAAGCCCCCTTAATCCCCATAATCCCCACTTGGATAGAGCCTTGACGTTGACAGCTGTTTATATACATATTCTTGCTGGACGCTTCTTTCGATAGCTATTGTTCATTCGAAGGTAATTTAGGACATTATTGTTGTTGTGAGCACTGACGGCTTTGGAAGAGCCCTGAAAACTTATTTGTTTTCGAGGGTTTCCTAGAGTTGCTTTGTCCTTTTGCTGATTAGGAGGTTGATTCGATATGATACACTGTATCGAGTACTCCTACCCCTTTTAATTGTGATTTTTTGTGTGTTTGTTCGTACCTCCATAATGAAAGGTGAAGTGTACATCTTAGGGCCTTTGTTGAATACTTTTTAGATGTTGGCTTTATTACGTCACAAACTCAATAAACATAAATGGAGTCAAATCCTTTTTTCACATACTTGAGACATTCTGAAACTTTGTGAGGGGTATGAATATAAGATTTGTTAAACTGTACTTGTTTCCAAAAATGGTGTACATGTATATGTGTCATTGTCTTCTTTTTTTTTCCTTTTCTTGTTTTATCTACGTTAGATCTGAACGTACCATCGTTTTCACCTCCTGTTCCCTGTTGTATACATTTGTATCTGCGCTTTATTTACATTTGTGGAAAGTGCTAGAGATCGAAGAGGCAGCGAAAGCTCAGAGACCACCTGTCTAAACAGTCATTTATCATGCTCCGTTCTGTTCTCCGGAAATCGCCCCCTTTTTTTATGACATTTCATGCTTGTGAGGTGTTTCTCTGTCTTCCTCTCAAACGTCACCTTGGTTCAACAAATATTAAACAAAATTTATATCTCTCTTTTCAGTTGGCATAACCCTGTACACAAAAATGTTTAGGATTTTGTTTAAAGTACATAGATTAAAAATGTAGACGAATACATTTTATTTAAAACAAGTCTACAGTAGAATAAGCAAAATACTATTACAATGGTTGATCACTTGATAAATTTAAAGGTAGTGTTTTCAAACTCTGGCATATTTTAATCCAGGCATTTAATATAAAGTATGTCTTCTCAAAACGTAGAAACGAACACTAATAGGTAGCATGCGGACAAACGTCCCTGAAATGACCTTGACTAAAGGTATTTAGTCCTGTACTTTGTCCATTGGGTCGAATTGCTGCCATCAAATTTCTTGAAAAGTGCAGATCAAGGAACTTCATGTTTCATTGCTGCCAATTGTGAGAAGGTGGTTATGCAGAAAATGTGACAGACAGTTCTTTAACAAAATAATATGAAAGATAGGATCATCTGATTTGTGCGGGGGCACTAATGTCAAAGTAGAGTAACAGTTATTTTTGATAAAAACAACATTAAACGACTTTCCTGTTTTGTTTTACTTTTTCAAGTTTTTGTTACATTGTTTTTATTGAGATACAATCGCTTTTTAAGATGACTGCACATGCGAGTCAAAACAGAAAATAGCTCCTGGCAAAACGTTGATCATTTATCAGTTTTATTCGACCCCTCCTTTGTTGGAATCCAAACAGTTGAACTAAATTGGTGGCATTTAACGCCAGCTTTGAAAACAATTCGAGCGGCAAACCGTCGGGAATTGCTGCTTCTAATTTAGTATCTCGTGACATTTCGGTTGGCAGCGGTTGAATTGACGTGAAAAGTACACTCGCAGTAGGTAGGACCCCCTCCATATGGGAGAGGGCCGGAGAGGGCGTCTGTTTGACCCGTAGAGAGAGGATTGACACACCTTTATTGAACTTTTAGTTTCACCCTTATCTGCTTTTGAGGAAAAAAATTGTAATGCTGAGAACAGATGTTTCAGCTTTGCATTACACTTTCAAGAAAGTACTTCATTTTTATTTATTAATATAGTATGTTGCAAATTGTAGAAATAGTGCATAGTCCGAGTATCCTGATTGTGATTGATGCTACTATCATATAATGGATTGTGATGATCTTATTCACAGCACTTAAGACCTTCTGAACATGTTACGAAAATGTGAATATGGACGATTTGAGATAGATTTACATGCTTGCAATTCGTTGCGGAACATTTGAGATGACGAAAGAATATAAAATTTTACGCGACGATTTGATGTTCATTCGCAAGAAAACTAAAAATCCATTCGTTCTTATAAAGGCATCGTTTAACAATGTTAAATCTGAGATGCCTGGCCCAACGTGTTATCAATATTTGTGGTATGGTGTAATATTGAAGCCCTAAAATGCGCTTTATAGTGATCAAGAAGTACCTCAAAAAAGTAAAAGTCTTTGAGTTACCGGTTTTACCATACTCGTTTCCCCCAATAGACTGTAGTGTTATAAAAACCGTTAGGAAAACGAATTCTGAAATTTCTATAAATTAGTTTTAAGAATCTGAGGCAAGGTTACCCAATCCCTTTAAATGATAAGCACACTCAACATAGTCCCAAGTACAAATATTCAAGCAAAAAGCACATACAAACATACCTCAAATCATCTGCATTTTGTGCTACTAGCTGCGAAAGATGAGTGCTTTGCTTGAAACCTTGAGTTCAAACAAAAATATGTGTATGTGAATTTTTAATGAGTTATTTTTACACGCTTCCTGGAAAATCGCATGCATAATACATAGACCACTCGAAAATATTGTTTTTATACACGGCATGTCCATACTAAATGATACGCGGAAAGGCCTTGTTATCGCCGTTACATGCATTTATAAATATATATTGATTGCAAAGGGTGGATAAGGGGAAATATATATTATGTATAAGGGATCATCGAGTAACTGCTAATGAATTGCCCCCCTTCCCGTCAAAAAAGAGCTAAATAACACATAATAAATACTACAGAAGAACCGATTTGAAGAAAAAACAAACAAAACCAAAACCAAAAACATTTGCAATTTCTCTTTTTACCACGAGTGTAAGGCATGCATGACTGTGATTATGATTAAAAGACCCAGGTTAAATGATCAGGATACTTTGAAATTATTCAGGCACGCGGTATGTCTTCAGTTTTCTGAATGCCTTTCATCTGTCCAATCACTGAAAATGGCACAACTAACCATCAGGACAACATAATTCGTTTTTAAAATCATTGTGGCTATTTTTTCTTATTCCATGCATAAAGCAGAAGGCAGGGCAAAGTAAGCGTTAACAAAATAAGTAATGTGTTTGTTTTCACGCTCGCCTGCCTCGCCAGATATTCATGTATGCAAGCGCAGACGATTAATGTAGTTGGCTCCCGCGCCTTTGCGGGGAGCCGTGGACAGCGAAAAGGGCGCTTATGACGTCATGACCCCTGCGAAAATATGAAGTAATAATTCATGATTACAAGTCAAGCTGGCAAAGAAAACAGTTCAGTTGGAAAAAGCCGGTAGACCTCTTTTCCCTCATCGGTTTTGCTGATGAATTTTGATGAGGGGCAGACATGATTGACTTCTTCATCACGTTTACTGGGGTCGAGAAATATCTGTCACCACCGTCATCGTCGTCGTTTTCTTTTGTGGCTGTTTGTATTGTCGTTGTCGTTTTTGTGTTTGTATTGACTCATGTATAACAATTATACATACATTGCTCTATTTTTCTCTTTATAGATAAACATCTCAAATACTACTTTTGCACTCACATTTGTTTGAACCTTACAGTCCAAGCTCTAACATATTTCTTGAAGACAAGGGTAGTTTAATATGGAAAGGGGAAGTCGACGTTGAACGGAGCAGTCTTTTTTTTCCTCTGTCGAAAGGTGGTTTCTCTCAAATCGAACTTCCATTTTGAATTTAATGTTAGGCAAAAAAGCAATTTCGGAATTCTCTTAATGATTAGGGATAGAGTTAAGATATGACAGGGTGAATCCAAATTTTGAGGCCCGAATTCACAAAAGGAGGTTTGTTGACAAACCTAGGTTTATGTGCGTCAAATGGTTTGGAACGCGTCTATATGACGCACATAAACCTAGGTTTGTCGACAAACCTCCTTCGTGAATTCGGGCCTCAATGTCTGTTGCATCATTGACATAGAAAAGTTTGCCCGAATTAATATGAGGTTTAAGCTTCTACCAACCTTAAAATTAAGTAGGCAAGATTTGCTTAGAAGCTAAAACTACATATCTCTGTATCAATTGCTAAAATTATATAACATTTTAAAAAAAACTATGTCTAAATATATTTGTGTTGGTACTTGTTTTCTTCGGTGCGAGTTTCAGGATATGAAAATTCTACCAGATTGCTTCGATCAAATATGATTTAATGACGCTATGTGACAGTGTGCATCTGACTTCAGAATAAAATTGTATTCATGAGAGGTACTAAATTGAAATGACCTAGGTTGATTGCTTATATATGTTTTTAATACCTCCGTCACGATGGTCATATTCGCATTATTCATGGTCATTGCAGACGTACTTGCATTCAGCTCTTGAAAAAGGGAGCAATTCTCCCTGCACGAGCTCTCATGGCTATCTCTACTGCTATGTAATTATTTCGTCTTTAAGGTTATGGTTTACGTCGGCTGATCATCCAATGGCATATTTCGTTTTTTAAGAGCGTGAGAGTATGTCTCTCAAGCGAAATTTCTTCACAGATTTCCAATTGAGTTACCTTTATGCGATCGTAATGAGATATATGAGGATAAAGGGCGAAACAAAATAATATATAAATACATATATAGAGGGAGATAGAGAGAAATAGAGAGAGAGAGAGAGAGAGAGAGAGAGAGAGAGAGAGAGTGTGTGTGTGTGTATTGGGTTTTTACAGACGTGTATCATCTTTGGTCAGATATGATTATTGACGTCTGTGGACCGACCTTTAAACGTCACCATCCGAAAGACGTGACTAAGTTTAGAACCTGCGTCCTCGGCTGAATCAGTTTATAACTTCCATTGTTAGCTGGATTACGGGCGCACGCCACAACGCCTAGGAGAGAGAGAGAGAGACAGACAGACATACATACAGAGAGATATAGAGACTAAGAGAGGGAAAAAAGCAGTTCAGGTCAATATCTGCATTTTTGATTTATTATCCAAGGGAAGCCTAAAAGCTCAATACATGACGAAAATAGCGTCCGTTGATTTAGTCCTAAACGGCCTACTCAATCAAAATGAAATTCATTAGTATTTACACCGGTTGGCGGCGCGCCGCAAAGCTACACACGCTTTGCGTGATTGATGACGCTGAAATGTAAAATCGATCTAAACACTGTTATCAATATATTACGTCTTTCTTTTCTTTTACCAAAGAAGGGATCTTTGTATAGCAGAGGGTTTTCGCATATTGAAAATAAGATTTCTTCTGGCTTATGTTTTGAAAACACCGACTGTGACGATAGTGTGTGGTGTATTGTTTGTTAAACCTGTGACGTCGTTTCTTGTTTGTTGCTCGATATCCAGGGTAGGCTTCATTCATGAAGGCTTTTCAAACAATTCTAGAGTTGCATATCGTTTCGACAAACCCATCTGACGTGTATGACGTATTTGCTTTGGTATTTATTTCAAAGCCATATAATTTGATTTTTATTAGTTTTTTAAACTGCGAAAAATATCATGACGCACATATCAAACATTTATATCATATATCGTAGAGGTGTTGTGGTCGAGTGGATACGTCGCCGGACTGTCGATCACAAGGTCCGCGGTTCGAGTCCCGCCGCCGCACTAATGTCCTTTGGCAAGACGTTGATCTACATTTGCCACACTCCACCCAGGTGAAGTAAATGGGTACCTGGTAGGAATTTATTCTTTGAAACGCAGCGCGCGTAACAGCTGCACTGCTAAAGCCAGGGTAATTATGCTGCATTATTGTAGAGCGCTTAGAGACTTCTGATAAAGTAAGTGTTAGGCGCTATATAAGCAAGGATAATTATTATTATAGCAAAAAGCAAAAAAGCAAAGTGTTTTAATGACGAAACACAAATCCATAAATAATGAAGATTATAACCATTCATTTAAATACTTTTGTCTTTTATATTAAGTTTTGAATGTATATAGATAGATATATAGAAGAAGAAGCAAGAGGAGGATAATAAGTATGATAATAAGTTGAGAAGAAGGAGAAAGAGAAGAAGTATAGGAAAAAGAAGAAGAAGAAAAAGTAGAAATAAAATTAATTGCTTCTTTTATTTGTTTTGTGTTTGTGCTGGTGAATAAAGGGCGGCTTAACCGTGGACATATTTCTTTCAGACAACTAGTCCCCCTGCAATTAAATATTTTAGCTTCACCCTGATGATCATCATAGCATGTCGTTGTCATCGTATAGTGAATCACGTGTATTCCGGCTGATTAAATGTTTCTGTGAAATGACTAACAAAACACATACCCAGGGAATGAAGCAAAAATGATGCATTTACGGATCAAAAGATCTAATAAATAAGTCATACCAAACACGTCCCGTGCGAGCAATTCATCGAAGGGGCTTCTTCTCAATCTTGCGCCGATCACGCACAAACTTCATTCATATTGCACTCACCTATCTGTCCCCTGAGCATTTACAATAACTTGAATCCATGTTCACCAAGTGGTGTGGGCGGGGTAGACGTGGGTGGCGTGCGGCCAGGGGGCGATCGGGACGTGTAATGGTATCCTAAAACGAACATTATATCAGTCAAGGCGATGGTAGTAATAGAGATATAAAGATGAGACCGGAGAGCAAGAATCATCGAAATTGATCGCCTTTTCAGGATAAAGTGATATGTAAGGAATTTCTGGTGATCATGTTATGACGTAGGCTGTTCAGCGGCGAAGAGGCCTATAGGACTGGGAGGGGGGCTGCTCGAGTTCACTGTAATAAAAAGTGCATGTGCTGTTATTGTAATATGTCGGTCACAAAAACAAAACCTTAGGCAAACCAGCAAACATCTCCACTGAATTTCATTACTCGTCTTAATTACCAAAGCTAATATTGCGCATCGTAAATTAAAGATACATCAAATTCATGGGGCGTAGCGTAAAATTCTATTTGGATGGGGCAATATATTGCCACTTGTTTTGTTTGTTTGTTAGTTTGTTTATTCTATTTTAGCACGGTGGCATACTTCAGCATGGCCGTGCATATAAAAAGCAATCACAATTTTACAAAGAAACATACATTATAGATGAACATGATTTACATAGAAAGTTAAATAAAACATACACACATATATAAACTGTGCCTGCAAGATGGACCACTCCTGACCACAGCCATAAAACTGACAGATCTAGGCTCTACCTTAGGTATTGTGGTAAAATGTCTTAACTAAAGTCATTGCTTGCAGTATGTGAGGGAGGGGGGGGGGGCTGGTCTCTCTTTGTATTTTTTAAGTGAATACAATGTAAAAGAAAAACAAAAGAAAAAAAGAGACAATACCCTGGAAAGTATCTTTATCCCTTCATGTTTTACTTCACCTCTCCTCTTTCCATTTGTTGCCGATGTGGCAGAGCTATATTGCACATCGTAAACATGGTAACGAAAGATCCTTCAAATGCAGTGGCGTAGCCTGAATCTAGTAGGGGGAGGGGGGGGGGTGTCAGTTTACATTCCTTAGATGGAGGAAAACCAACGGAGTGGAGAGTGTATGTAGTAGTGTCTCTATCAATAGTTCCCTCTTATCTTGTGTCGCCAATTACTTGTGTCTGTTGTGTGTGAAAGTTTGTGTATGTGTGGGGGCATCACATGTTCCTTATTTACTCTGTCCACTGTATCTTCTCATTTAAATGCAATATTTCTTGCAGCCAATTATTTGTTGCTCATTAACTGTCTTACGCTTACGACTGCGTGGGAAGTACAATGCATATGATATGCCCCCTCCCCTCCCCCTCCCCGGTGTACGTGAAATCATTACTGAGAGGATTTAAAGACTGTTTAATTGCAAATCTAGGCCTATTTATGCTTCATAACGCAAAGCATGGGGTACATGAAATTGATTGACGAATAAGTTAGTATAAATTAATATATACAACTATATTACGTTGAGTAAGGTTATTGCAATGAATGATGAGTTTCATGGGGAGAGAACGAGGTGAGAAAATAAATTTTGTTTGAAAATACCTTTCCCAGGACAACTTTGTATTCCAATATTGAAATATATAACGACTTGCAATATCTTTAACAGAAACAAACCCAATTTCGTATTATTTTGTATTTGTATTATTATCAACATCTTGCCCATATAGAGCACGAAAAGTAATTTGCATACGTAAGACTCCGTTAGCAATTGGCGCCGTCTTTGATGCGCCATTGTCTGAAGATTTGCACCGCACAGAAAGTAAAAATGACGTGCGTCAAAATATAATAGTTTGGATAATGACACACATGTGGAACGATTATCAAACCCTGTGCACACGGGGCGTTATTTGTCTGACGTAGAGCAGCGTCAGTAACTGGCGCTTTCTTTTAAGATAAAGTGACGCCCACTGAAAATTTATAGCAAATAAACAGTAACACACATTGCCTTGATTCATTGCCTTGTTTGCATCATGCGGTACCGGCTAGTAGCTAGTAATAATCTGTAATCATATTTCGAACATGGAATACACTGCCACATAGTGTAAACGAACGGTCTCCGGTTCACCTCTGTTTTTTTTAATGGTTTTCAAATGAGATGATCTTAAAAGGTTAACTTGTGTATATTGGTGTGTGTGAATTCATCGTGGCAAAATTTTAATTTTCAAATGGATCGAGATACGTTTTTTGTCGTAGTTCTTTTCGAGAGCAATATCTACCAATTATTAATTACGCTTGTCGAAAATTTAAAAAGACAACTCAATCCGCGCTTGCTTCTGCCGTCACGTCGCCTTGACGACCATTTGTCATCAATCCCTTGAGCTATTGAGCATGCCGCCTGCACATATTTAGACGCGATAGTGAGGGTAATATTGGAAACATTCATTATCATGAACGATATAGCTCCCGTACGTGATGGTTTTGCCGCTATCTTCATTAAAATCGACCAATGGTTTATTCTTGATGGAACTAGATGCAAAGGCTGCGCTGGGAGTTTCCATCGCGTGCCGAGTGACATTTTTATACGAAGGCCATTTGGGAGGCAGGGAGGAGAGGGAGATAGAAGGAGTTAAAAGGATGAAAAAGCGACAACGAAACATGCTGTGAAGGAAGAGCGAAGATTATACATTAGCATAATATCTAAAATACGGCCTCGCTTCCTTGTCGTAGAGGCAACTTGGAGTCAAATGGTTTCATGTACCGAGAATGAGTGAAAAAAAGGGGTAAAATTGGAAGCTTGATGTCTCCGTGGCAACGCGAACGTCAGACGGGGCGGCTGCTAGGCAACAATGTTTCTCGCTAGCCACAATGTTTTAAATGAATCCCCGTGTCTTTCCAGTGAACGAGCAAGTGAAGCGAGTTCTGCAATCCCCCAACCGCCCCGCGCCCGGGGGGCAAAACTCCCCCAGCACATCGGTTAAAAGCTTTAATCCTCTTTATGCGGCTACTTGTTGGGGGCACTCAACTCAAGGAATATTCAAGCTTAAAGGATTCCATGCATATAATACTCGGGATCTGTCCTACAAATCGTCTGCGGTAGCCTACCTAGTTACTATTCTAGGAAATCGTCTGTGGTAACATATTACATGTACCTACTATTATAGGAAATCACTGTTACATCATTTTATGTTTTGAATAATTATAACAGTAAATTATGACAAAAGGAAAACAAATGATTATGATTTAACAATTAATTGACGCAACTTTCGCGTCCAATATCCGATTGTGACACACATTTTTGTTTAGATTTATGAGATATTGACAACATGATGGTGATGTAATAGTTACATTGATAACTCTCTCTCTCTCTCTCTCTCTCTCTCTCTTTCTCTCTCTCTTTTTTCTGTTTTCATTTCTATAACATTTATCACATTAATGTGATGTAACGTTTAAATAGGTAACTCTATATCTCTCTATGTACTTTGTACTTTATTGAAATAGTTTATTTTACTTTCTCAACATGAAATAATGAACTAAAAAGTAAAATGAAAAAAGGAACCATTAAAGTTGGGGGCAATGCTATACCATATACGCTTGTCTGTTAGTTGGTTGGCACGTGTAGAGAAACAGACTAAAATCAGCCATTTCGTGCGAGCCTGCACAATGCTAATGCATTTTTAATGCATCAATTGATATCCAATCCAATATCCACGTATTCTGTCATATACAGATATAACAAAAGTTTGAGCGGTCTTCCGTATACACAGTGTGCTGATCCAGCTGTGCATTTGGGGGAATTAATGTCAACGTAAAGATTCGTTGTGTTTTCTCATCGATTCAGAAATCCATTACGGGGGCTGAGAAGGAGATTTTAAGTCATCATTTAAAGTGTCGTTGCGTAGAGGAATGGCTTTACAGGAGGAGTGTCCAGGCTGTATTTTATTTCAACAAAAATTCAAATGGTTCAACTTTGCGTTTAAAAAGAAAGAAACATAAGGAGAAAAAGGTTGCCAACGTAAAACTTAAATTCAGAACATTGCAAAAATTTTACCATTCAATATTAATAACAGAAAGAAAATACAAACGTATATAATGTTTGAAACTGCTTTATATTGTATGTAAGGTGCACATGTATGTAGTATTTTCGATTCATATGAAATAACCATTAACGACAAATTTAATTCGTGGATTGATTGGTACTACAAGTATTTTAAATCGAAGTATAAAATCGAATTTCATTAGAGTATATCACGTTAGGATGTCGCTTAAAAGGAAATCGTGAAGAGATATTCATTTTCCTTTCAAATCTTTTCAATTTCGACACTAACATGTACATAGGCTTTTAATTTATTTCAAATTGTCCGATTGTCAAGTTACATTTATCAAGAAGCTATGAATGATTGGCTTCTGTTGTAGATTGGAAAGTGAAGTCTCAAACAGTTTAAATGGAGAGGGGGATGAGGGGGGGGGGGTTGAGACATATTATATTTAATAGTTGTATACCTCTCATTTCGAATAACCCTTTCGAATACAGATAGCAGGAAGTTTGATGAGACCATCAATATCTTTTTGAAAAGAAAGACGATGAAACATGCAGTGGCTAGTGGCGTGCCCAGGTATTCACACATGGAGAGGGGAGGGGGGGGGGGGTCTCTTCCTTCGTGTACTAAAGGAATGTCCTTGTATGACGGTTGAAATTTTGAACACATAATGATGTATTTCTCTTCCTTCAAAGAATGCACATCCTAATTACACAATTTTACGGGCAAAATCCTTGTCAGTTACACGTACATTACCCCCTATCTCAATTTGAAGTCGTTTAGAGCTTGTAAAAAAAAAAAAGGGCGAGGGACCCCATGGAATATATACATCAATTTACGTGTATGACTTGATGAGTTTAGATCGAGGGGAGGGTGAATGACTTCCACCATGGGGAATCTTACAAGATCAGTAATGGGCCTACTTAAGGACCCACTGAGAGTCATTGCTCCCATCTATTACCGACGTCGGGGCTTGATTTAAAGGGATTGTTTAACAATGCCAAATCTGAGATGCATGGCACTACATGTTATCAGGGTCTGTGATATGGTGTAATCTTCAAGCCCTAAATAAATTACCTCAAACAAGTGCCTCAAAAATGTAAAATCTTTGAGTGACCGGTTTTACCATACTCATCTTACCCAGTAGACTGTAGTGTCATCAAAACCATTGGGAAAACGATTTTTGAAATTTCGAATTCCAATCATAAATATCTTGATAATCAGGCGATCGACTTGTAAAAGTCATGGAGTTCCTGACTGACCTCAAGGTGTATAATTATCATTGAAGCATAAGCTAAATCCAGAATTTTGTTTAGAATCAGAGACAAAGATACCCAATTTTAAAACACCGTTTGTCAATATAGATGAATTTCATGAAAAGGTATATTTTTATGGTTCAGGTGAACCCAGCCGAATTATGTCATCAAAAAGAAAAGACTGGAAATAAGGAATGAAAACAAATTAAACATTAAATAAAATATTAGTTTGCGTGATTTCCCTAGGGGCCTTTGTACCCTGGGGAAAAGACAGCAACTTTGCTTAGCTTTACGAAGAAGTAGAAAAGTAAATCATTGGCTTTAATTCTCTGCGTTTTCCATGAATATTAATGTCGTTATAATTTAATGTTTTTTCTTATATTTAGGGGGATGCTATCATTATGCACATGCGTCATTTAAATCGATCAAACTGAATCAGTAAAGCCCCACATTCTGAAGGGGAAAACCCCTGAAAGAACGAAAAAAACATTATTATAAAATCATTGTTAACTCAAATTGTTACAAATGATGCCCACAGGCGAGACGAGAGCGGAAGTGAAGGCATTAGTGATAGTTTTTTAATTTTAAGTAAAATGAGAGCGTTAGGTTATTCATGTTAAATACCCTTTAATAATCGGAAAGTAGGTCGGGTTGTGTAAGTAGAACGAGTATTTTGTCAACCATAATATCTGAGAAATAAGAGTTTGCATTAATCATAAAAGCTTTTAAAGATGTCCATCATCGTATCCTTTTATCTGGGCTCTTTTTTTCTCCGCCATGATTTAGATTTGGTAAAGCTATACATGTTCTTATTATCCAAGATGATTTTGAGTACCTGTTATTGAATTTTGTTTGAAAGAAAGTGCCTAGAGATTATTATAAATACGTATCAGTGAACATGTTCTCATTGTGTCCAGGATTTGAGGGAGAGAGGGAGAAACAAAAAGGGGATTTTTTTTTACCCTGGGTATATATTTTTCATTTCATTTGATTACATATATTTTCATTTCCAAACATGAAATATAACAATATAAAACAATGACATGTGCAGGGCTTGGTTGAATTTCAAAATAAGTAAACAAGCTTACAAATAAATAAACGTACAACATGAATTGTATTACAAACAAATACAAATTATGTAAATTATTTCATAATGTACATGAAATTTCATAATAAGATTTATTTAAAATTATACAACCACATCCACACGAACTGACACAGCAAATATATAATCGGGTATATAGGACGATACAAACCTGTTTAATACACCGCTTTGTGATGTCAAGTTGCAAACTCATTCTAGTTGCCCCATATACACCAGACAATGTGTTTAAACGCACTCTTAATCCTTTAAATGAGGGCACTGGATTGCATTACGGGGCGGGAGCGTCGCCCCAAACGAGGAGGAAGAAAAAAAATGCATTTTATGATTTACATTTACAAAGTCAGACTCATAGCTTTTATTGTGGCTGTATTATTTTCCTGTTCTTGCTCGGAAATATTTCAGAAGGGGTAAATTGTCCCTCCCCTCTCCTCAGCCCACCCCTCCGTCAAAAAGGCTAGTGGTCAAGAGAGTATTCTCGAAGGCAACCGGTCGTGTATACGAATGAGTGTTATTAGCAAGGAGGTCGTGCTTCCTCCTGCATCTATCATGTAAATGTAAATGATTTCAAGGGAAGACATTCGGGCTTTGAATAAGAGCGATCGTTTTTCATGGAATTAGCAGGAGACACATGTCCTGATAAATTTGACTTCTCCTATCCTCACTTCTCCCTTCCCATTCTGTGTTTGCTATATTCCCATTTCTTTTTCTAATGATTAGGAATTCGATTTGAAACATCATCCGAGTCATTTTCAGCATCCTCGCTTTACGAGCTTAAATTTCGTTCTTTTCTTCTCCATTAATAAATTAATTATTAATTAATCGTTTATCTATTTATTAATTCTAATAATCCATTGTCTTAAATATTTGCAGCTTATCCATCAAAACAATTTTAAAACAAATAATGGGATATATTAAATATATAATTAAAATAAATAATTAATATTAATATGAGTAAGTTATTTATATCAATTATTCATGTGTTATATTTATTTATTAATTTAGTAAAACGTTAGATAATGTATTAATTTATTAATACATTTATTTATAACAAATCCCTACCAAGCAAGATGTGTGTGTTTATGTGTGTGTGCGTGTGTGTGTCTGTGTGTGTGTGTGTCTCTCTCTCTATAAATCTCTCTTGATGTCTCTCGCGTTCTTTTTCTCCCTGTTCAAATCTCATATATACCTTCTCTCCTTCTCTTTAGTGTGCCGTTTTTCTTCGCGAGTTCTTCGATACATTCAAAATGTGCACACAAAGATGCATACAAATTGACCCCACCCCTCTGTCCCAACCCTCCCCCTCATCACCCTTAACCCGCCCAGCTCTCCAGCTTATCCATTAACTATACGCGGTTGAATGAGCGAAGTGAAAGTTCCTACATAGCCGCCGCCCCTCCCCCCCCCCCCCAACAGTCTCCTCCCACCATCGTCACGTTGTTACCTTACTTAAAGTGAGACTGCACTTTTTCTAGCTACTTGCGCCCTCTCTATAGCAAACAATGGCTAAGCGGTATCTCTTCGTCCCTCTTTTTCTTATGTTAATTGAGAGCTGATTTGATGAGATAACCACCTGCCAGTGACATTGCAGGGAGGTCTAATCCCTCTTGGCAAAACTAGTGCAGGTAGGTTCCTGATAGCAATGTTGATTATGGGGGTATAGTCGGACGGGGTGGTAATAATCCAACACCCCCTCCCCATTTCGCGTTTCATGCATCAACCTTCTCTAATATCGTCTGTCTGTTTATAATAGGGATAGTGATGTGATCCACCCCTACTCTACCCCTCCTCCTTTTTGCGTGTCATCCTCCAACCTTCTCCGATAACTAAAACCCGGGACCCGTTTCACAAAGCCCTTTCCAATCACAAATGACAAAAATCAGTAACAGTTCTGCTGATAACCAATCAGAAGCAAGGATTTCACTAGCTTATAACAAAAACTGTCATTTGTCACTACATGACAAGTTTTGTGAAATGGGGCCCAGTGTGCGGTCGGGGGAGTGAAGCGATATCCGGAATGAAGAGGCGCCATTTAAGTGCCTCTTATCCTTCGCCTACTTTTTGATCCATCATCTTTTATATGTATCTGTCTGATAAGCAATTCCGCATTGAGAGAGGAAAAAACTCGCTCTTACATGTCATGATAATTTGAAACTTGGTTTAATTCACATAGATCTTACTAGACAAATAAGTGAACCATGAAAAGCATAGGTTGACTTTTATAACAACTACATTGGTAGAAACGTTTGAAAAGTGTTAACGTGTTATGCTTCATGCAAGTCGGACCGCGAAACATACTAAATTCTCTGAATATCTTCATAAACTCCCATTGATGCCCAAGCTTTTTTAATGTGGGCAGATTATTTGAACAATTCCTGTGATGATAAAAAACAGTATTATCTGATTTAAACAATGTGAGCAAAATGTGAGAACATATAGCTCCACTTTAGTGCTGAATCACTTGTTATACTCGCATTAGATTATTAGCAATTTGTATGTTCTCTCTCTCTATCGCAGATATCCATCTATCATTTTCCAAGAAATAAAAAGGTTGTTGATTGCTTTTATGAAGGGAAAATAAAACGTTTGAAAACAATAACGTTCTTGTTTTTCGCTGATTTAGGTTTAAGCCATACTGTATTGTAAAGCAAAAGCTTTATTCAAATTTACTTTATCGAAATATAAAGTTTAAATTTATCACTGCCTTAAAAGAAAAAAAATGCTTTTTAACATTTGATTATAATTGTTGAATAAGTTAAGCATTATTACGTGAAACATGACAACTTTCGTGAGCAAAGTATTACAGTATTCCTAAAAATAGCGTACCTGCTATGTCTCGACGATACACTTGAGATATCAAACATTGACTCTTTTAAAATCGCCCACTCCTGTCTGAAAAGCAGTTAGATCCATCTTTCGTTACAACATATTTGCGGGAAATTTCGCAGTTGAATGCAAAATATGAAGAGCAAATGTCTGACATCTCACTTTGCAATATTGATGACCAAATTTACTTTCGTTTTAGGCGTGAGGCGAGGCTATGTAAATGTCATAAGCCGGCAATGTACATCAAAGAACTACCCATCATCACGCGTACCATATTTGATACTCATTCAAAGTCTATGATCCGGCACAAAAAACACGTACTTAGTCGCCAGAATGTAAACAAATATATTTGTTATTTAAGTCTGATTTTAAAAGAGTATGAATGCTCAGCCTTAGAGGAACTCGGTAACATTGCCTTAGATTCTGAAGAAAAAAAATCCTGGATTTAGCTCATGCTGCAACCATGTTCATACACCTTTATGTCAGTCAGGAACCCCATGACTTTTCCAAGCCGATCGCCTATCTGATTACCAAGACATATATGATTGGAAATCCGTTTTGCTTACGGTTATCATAACACTACAGTCTATTGGGGGGGGGGGGGGATGAGTATGATAAAACCGGTCAGACAAAGATTTTTACTTTTTTCAGGCATTTCATGATCCTTTTGAAGCGCTTTTTAGGGCTTCAATATTACACCATATCACAGACATTGATAACACGTAGGGCCATGCATCTCAGGTTTAACATTGTTCTACGATGCGTTTAAAAAGATAAATCACGCATTACAACTATTATACCTCGATCACACGACATGGCCGACACCAGTCCAATACCAGGCTGAAAAAGAACGCGCATTTCCCGAAATTGATCAATCTTTAACTCTTCAAATGCGCAATCAAACATCTCCCACTTCCACATTGTATTTATCGATAAATATACCAAAGGCTTCAATATTATGAAAGTGGGTCAGTGCAAGATCAATCGGTGTACACATGATTGTCATCAAGCTAATAAAATCCGAACATGGATAATTGTACAAAGCCAATGTATTACAGAAAGCTGTCCTTGTGTTAATTGGTGCAGATTTTTCTGTGCAAATTAGAGAGGCAAAGACAGTGGCAGAACAAAAATTTGAGACACAAGGCAATTATTCAGTCAAAATGTCTATGGAATTAATTGGGGTGTTATTTAAACCCACTCTACAGTAGAAGAAGAAGAAGAGAATAAAGAAGAGAAAGAAGAAGAAGAAGAGGTAAAGAAAAGGAGGAGGAAGGGAAGAAGAAGAGAAGAAGAAGAAAAACCTGTTTTTTGTTCGTTAACCAAGATGTCGCCACCACAAATTAATTTGAACAGCAAAAACCACAATCAAAACAAATAATCACACAGACAAACAAACAGAGATAAGTGCGATTGCTCATAAAAATGGCGTGTGAAGTTAATTTGAAATGGCTTGCGACCTTTTTGAAGCTTTTGTTAAATTCGTCAGAAGTCGACCATCTTATCTCTCTCTCTCTCTCTCTCTCTCTCTCTCTATCTATCTCTCTATCTCTTTCCTTCACTCTTCCCTGAAGTAGGTCACTTGCCCTGCTTCCTCGGGTCAGCTTTCCCAATCAATAAGTAAGATACAGGCACGAGCAAAGGCTAATCGACAGCAAAAACTTCTACAATCCTTCAAAGACCAAAGATGAATTACACTTACCCTCACGGCGGCGGAAGGGTATTTCATGATTAAAAGTGACGGCATGTATCGCTGAATTCTAGGCTTGAATGAATTATTCACTACTCTTCATCTGAATTTCCTTTATGAAACATAACATTGAGAAGTTGTCATGAGATTACATCTGTCTAGAAGCACACTTCAGAAGTTGATTATGCAGTACAAAAGAATCGATGTATACGGTGAGGTTTTTGCAATAGTTAAAATGAAAAGAAATATTGCGTGCACAATGAAATGGGTGAATGTCACTACACACAATCATGTGACATAAATGTTTGGTTTGAATAATTTAGCTATTTCTTGTCGCCGTATACGGGAGCCTTTAGGGAGCCATTCTTATCAGGGGATTTTTTTTCTTCTTTTTCATTCTTCCAAATTAGCCTAAAAATGTAGTTTGTCTCATCTTAACCATCCATGAACATTATGTCTACGAGTGACCTACTTCATATACTTCAAGAATCGTATATCATTGCCATAACCGGTATGCTTTGGTTGAGAATTATGTACAAACGACAGAGTCACTTTTAGCGTGGCGAGCCACTTGCGAAGTCGACCTTCCGTGTAGTAGGACCTGGGGCGGTGATTCTGGAAGGACCTTAATTACTCTCTTGACCACATAAAAAAAAAAATGAAGAGAACAAATTTACAGAAAGAGAGAGAGAGAAAGAGAAACAGTGTGTGTGTGAGAGAGAGAGAGAGAGAGAGAGAGGGAGACAGAGAGAGAGACAGACAGACAGACGGACAGAGAGATACAGACAGACATACAAACATACAGAGAGATGAAGGGGAGGAGAGTGAACTAGAAATAGATAGATAAATAATACAATATTCCGATTGTATACAGCGCCCAATACATCGATACAACGATGTGTTTAAGCGCTTTACAGATATAGCAAGTGAAAACTAGAGACAGATAAATAAGAGAAAGAGTGACAGAGACAGAGTGGGGTATAGAAAGAGAGAAAGAGATAGAGAAAAAGAGAGAGAAAGAGAGAGAGAGAGAGAGAGGGGACGAGAGGGAGGGGGAGAGAGAGAAAGAAGGTGGGGTGTTGGGGGAGTTTGGAAGGAAGCTCCAGATATCAGAGATTCATTTCATACGTGGTCCATTTAAAAGCAATCTTGAGGATTGATATTGCGATCAGGTCATCATATTTTTTTTCAATAATCAGTTTAACCTTTCGCATGAATCTAGGTTTCGATGGCAAGTCGGGATGCACCTGGAAATTACCGGATTAAGGTAATCTCGAAAGTGCGCCAGGATTTTTAAGAGGTCAAAAGCGAAACACTTGAATAGTCCCGGATTATGATTGAAGAGTGTTGCGCGCTACGCAAACGTTAAAACCGCCAATGGGCGTTTGTTTTCTTTCTCTACAAGCGGTTGCTATTTTTTTTTTTTAATTCGACAAATATTAACCCTAATGACAGATGAGGAGAGAGGGGGTATGATGGGCCGAGAGGGGAAGAGAGGGAGAGAAAGAGAAAGAAAGAGGGAGAGAGGGAGAGATAGTGAGATAGGGATAACAGGAGAGAGGAAAAGGGATAGAGAGGGAGAGAAGGGGGGGGGGAGAAAGAGAGAATGAGAGAAAGAGAGAGAGAGAGAGAGAGAGAGAGAGAGAGAGGGGTCAATTGAAAGGGTGATGCTTATTTGGGAAGAGGAATAGAAAATACAATAGAATTCTGAGAAACTGAGGTTAAGGAAGACAGATGATAATACATTCTGCGAGAAGACAAAAAGACTAACAAAGACAAATTGTTGGTGCAGACAGCATGCGAAGACAAGCTATCTCTTATTAAATCATGATTGATAGTGCTTCAATAGTGTAGGAAATTGAGCAGGAAACAGTGCAAGGAACAGTACAAGAATAGTGCAAGGAATAGTACAAACTCGAACCAAAAGCACCATATGCCATGGGAACGGTAACAAAAAAGTTCAGATTCAGATTCAGAAAATGGTGCTATCTGCATTAGATATGAAACAACTGTATTTGTGTATGTACTGTATGTTAGTTGTTGTTGTTTTGTTGTTTGTTTGTTTGTTTGTTTTGTTTTTTGTTTTTGTTTTTTTTTTGGGGGGGGGGGGGAATGTGTGCAATATAGTATATGGGAGCGCATGCATAGGATATATAATTATACAAATACTATAACGAGAGAGAGATAGAGAGAGAGGAGGGGGGAGAGCGGGGAAAGAAAGGGAAAGGAAAGACTGGAGGAAACGGGAAAAAAACAGAACGAGGGAACCACCGGCCTTTAAATCCCATGTGCACTAGTTTGGTATGGAGGGATCGGACCACCCTGCAAGGTCACTGCCATGTGGTTATCTCATCAACTCAGCTCGCAGTTAACATTAGAAAAAGAGGATCATGGGGGACCAATGATCACCGATTAGGCATTGTTTTCTATATAGAGGGAGCAAGTAACTACAAGTAGTGCAGTGGCCCTTTAAATGAGTTGATTCTTGCTTTCTTACCAGAAAGAGGGAGCCATCATCCTTCAAAGTTCCTCTGCTAACTGATCTGTTAATGTTGTTGATCTAACCTTATCGTACTCTCATTCTGGCCATACTCGATACCGGATCCATGGGGGATCTTGTGTAGGAGTTTGCCGATGCACGTCCCATCATCCAATATCCAAATGAATACAAACAATAATCGATGCTAATTGCAATGTATCTACGTCATGCGGGGCTCTCTAAAGTACATCCCGATGTCCTCCCTCTGACGGAACCCTGTGTATCTTTTGGATAAGCCACTCTGCATAAGTAACTTAATATCATTTGATGTTAACCCAATAGTCAATCTCGAGCTTAGACCAAACACGCTACATAACCAAAGCTTTAACCCTTCACAAAAACCTAAGTCCCAACAACAACCCCTTACCATAATCCTCCACCACCGTACTTACATAAAGCTTAGAGTAGTTGTAGCCTGAGAAACGTACCCGTTCACCAATGTATTTCAATTTGTGCAACTTTCTCTCCTAAATCCTCGGTTACCAACAAAATACTTCATGTGCTATGTAACATGAAATTTCTATGGAGCAAATTTGCTTTGCATACTCTAGTTTGTGTTATATCGGGAAAGCCTCTGGCAAACTTTCCAGTCGTAAAGAAGAAACCAACGTTCAAAATATGCATTTGGTTAGTAAATGGTCTATTGTAGGATCGTCCACAACCTCCACCTTTTACTCCCCCTTTCGAAGGCAGAATATGCATGCGGTGGAACTCAGCTAGACGCATTCATTCCAGTCCATCACACGTACAGTCGGTGATCAGTCATCCTCGAAAAAACGGAATAAATCAGATTTCATGCATTGATCTGCGAAAGTGGCGTAGTTATACAAGGGGCACAGGTGATATGTGCCCCCTACCCTACCACCGCAAACTGAGAGGGAGCAAAAGAAATAGAAATAAATTGCAAAAAAATGAAAATGATTAATTATAGAATTAGTAATTACAACTCTAATCAAATCATAATAAAGTTCAATATGTATAGTGCAAAATAATTATATTTCAGTTAACATTAACATATTTTTTTAAAAAATGCCACACTATTTCAAGAAAGATAATTATCCGGGGCTTTCTTAAATAAATCGAGAGGATGTAATTATATTCCCAATTGGTAAATAATTAAACAGAGCAGGAAATGAAGGTATGACAGGGAGGAGGGGAAAAGACAGGAGGAAAAAGACCACTGGGCCACCTCCCACACCCTCCCCTAGGCTTTACAGTAGCCTTGTAAATTCACATTTGATTTTCCTCGTAAGACCGCCCGCCCCATCCGTTCATGTGCCCCCTCAATGAACGGCTTCACGCTGCCCGATTGATCTACGTTATGCCACCGTACCCTTCATTATCCTTGTAAGCCCCCCCCCCCCCATCATCGTTCATGTGCCCCTTCCCCCGCACCAACCCCCTTCCTCCAATGGATGGATTCACGCTACCCGATTGATGTATGAGATACCACCGTACCCTTCATTTTCCTTGTAAGCCCCCTATCGTTCATGTGCCCCCTCACCCCATCCCCCTCAATCGGGTAGCCTACCCGATTGATCTACTTTATGCCACCGTACCCTTCAATTTCCTTATAAGACCTCCCCCCCCCCCTATCGTTCAAGCCCCCCCTCCCCCTCCTCAATGGATGGATTCACGCTACCCAATTGATCTACGAGATTCCACCGTACCCTTAAGTATGGAAAAAATACCCTCTCCTCACATAACGGGGGTAATACTATACCCTCTTCCGGCACTCTTGAAGCGAAGGTAGAGTGCTTTCGCCTCGGATTTACGTGGGATGAGAGCTGTGGAGAAATATTATAGTCAGTGTACACCCATTCATATTTTACCTTCCTCCATTCTTTCCCTTAAAGCCCCACTGTACAGCTACTTGCTCCCTCTATGTAGAAAACAATGTCTAAGCGGTGACTATTGGTCCCCCATGATCCTCTTTTTCTTATGTTAATTGAAAACTGAGTGGATGAGATTGTTACCTGTCAGTGACCACGCTGTGTGGTCTAATCCCTCCTGTCCACTAGTACAGATAAGCTTTAAAAATTACCGTGTATTCAATATTATACAATTGTGTCATCATTATTGTTGGGGGGGGGGGGTAATATGGGAGCTCCATAATTAGTCTATTTTTTCAAAGAATGATTATTGAAGTCTGTAGATGACTGAATACAATAACAAAAAATGTTTTCAGTTGATCTCAAATTGTATTAATTCATACTCTGCATGAAGCTATTCTAATACTTCTATCTCATTATCGTGAAATGTATAATGATCGGAATACGCAGAATTGTTATTTCCATGTTCTCATTTTAGAATTCAATATATGTGACGAGCCGGGGATACTGAATGTGCCTTAGTGTCTTTGGATCATGGTCCTTGCTATCATGTTATATTTTCTATACTCTTTGTCTTCTGTGGAATACCATCTATTTTTAAATCAAATCACTGACTAATCGCCAATAACTCAAAACACAACAAAAACAAATATGGCGCATTAACGATGAAATGTTGGCATGATCATGTTTCTTAAGTAAGATTTTACGTGACTGACATTGGTTTTCTATATATTTTAGCTACAATGTAAGAAGAACGTGTATTTGGTCTCACAATTGTAATTCTACACTTGCAAAACATAACATTTGCATTATGCAATTGAAAGAGCTCAACAATAGGAAAGGGAGACAAAAACGAGGAACACAAAATATACGATAACCTTGTGCATACTCACTGCTGGAATGTATAATGCGGAACCATCACGAATAGCTTAACCAGGGATAGAAAAAAAGAGAGAGAGAGAGAGAGAGAGAGAGAGAGAGAGAGAGAGGGGGAGAGAGAGAGAGAGAGAGAGAATGAGAGATAACTGACAATTTGACACGATCTACATGAAAACAAAAACTTCTTAGATCATTTGTTATATAAGGGAAACCATAGTTATTGATACAAATAAGTTTCCGATATAATTACATTATTAATTCAACTCATATATATATATATATCCATGTATGCCCACGCACCCACACATACATAGCATATATATGTTCATATATACACAGGCACGCACATATTGTCTGTGTAGTAAAGACAAATAAACACCAGCTTTGGAAACTCTCCTATCCTGTCGCCTTGCATAATTGAAAGCACAAAGTCAGTAGGGTAGTCAAGCACAACACCATGCCAAGAAAAAACAGACGCTGGATATTTATCATCATACAAGTCAACATGATTATACTTTCTCAGACTGACAAGTGACTTTGAAGTAAATGAGATTTATTAATAGATACACATAGTAAGTATCTAAAATGTATACTCACTAGCACTAATAAGTATTTAGTAGTACCCCAATCATTTGAAGGCGAATCATTTAACAAATGAAAGCAAATCAAATGCTTACTAGTACGCAATTTTACATCACGCACTTCTTGCCATATTTTCACTCAGTTGCACTAACATTTCAATGTTTTCGTCAATATTTCTTCTCTCTTCTTCTAATTTATTATTGCGTATCAAAGAATAATGATTGTAATGCCTAGCACATATTAATTAGTGTGTAAAAGTACCCATTTAATTTCAAATCAATTCACAAATGAAAGCAATTAAAAACAGCACGGCTACGCAAGTTTCTATCAACCACTTTACCATTCCCATCAGCTGTTCTAAATTCAACTGCCTACCTATTAACTTGTCTTCTCTCTCTTTCTCGTTTACTAAATAATAATGATTATCATGACAAGCACAGAATATGTAAGTACCCATACCCAGGTCCATACCATTTCAAATCAATTTAACAAATGAAATTAATTAGAATGAGTAATGTCATGACTACTACACAAATTTCTATTAAGCCTGGTATGTCTCATTTTCAGTTTGTTCTACCTGCCTACTTTCTAACATTCTACATCTCCCCTTTATCGCTCATTTCATTTGCAGATTTCGACAGTGCTTGACGTCATTCCGTTGAGCAGAGCAACGAACCTACAGCGCCACCACAGTCCATGTTCGGACAGGGATACTAACGATTCTTTTAAAGCTCGCCGGCATTGGTTTTGATTGACACTGAACAATTCGACTTGTCATCTGACGCTGTTACACATAACTTTACTGCTTGCAGAGCCACAGTGAATACCAAGGAGAAAGTGTGAATATTTCTTTTAAAAGAGGAATCGTCAACTTTATATCTGGCATTTGCAAGCGATTTAATTTGCATCACTGTACTCCTGTACGAGCGAAGCATCAAACCCCTTATTTTAATATAATACGGATCGAACCTGGCATTGTGAACTTTACTAGCTGAATTCCATTTACAGCATACACGACCGCAATTAGCTTATTGGATGCCGGTTGGCGTACAGTCACTTTTTAATTGGTATATCAACCGAACGAATCGTCGATTTCTCTGCATTAGCCAAGTATAATGGATATATTATTATCGCAAGGAGTTCCCCAGCGCACTGCTTTAAAGTGTGTTGCTGTTGTTTATGCGTAGAAGGAGAAAATCGTTTGCATACTACAGTATTGCGGGGGAATTTGTGAAAACATTTGGCGACTTCAGCGGTGGGAAGCACGACTTCTTCTTGACAACGAAGTGAATATATCATGCTACTTGGCATACTCATCTGATTTAAAAGCAAATTGAACTTACATTTTGGACTAAATTGTATTGGATATCAATATTCTACTGCCGGAAAAGGTAAGACATAATTTATGTTTGCTTTTCAATGACATTTAACCCAAACATTCTATCATACTTTAGTGTATGTTTATTATAATGGCATGTATAGACTATTGTTGAATAATTTACACATGACTGATTCATGTTATAGTCACATATAATATGAGTATATTGTAATCCGGGCCCCTTCTCATAACGAATTACGACTGATCCAAATCAATTGCAAGTTCTCCAATCAATCGCAAATTTGCAGTCTCTTATCAAATGAACATAGTTGTGATTGATACAAACGCATATTAAGTTGCGATTAATTTCAACTCTTTATATTAGTCGGGGCCATGAGCGTCAGAGCCTGGCGGATACCGACGCTATGTAAATATCCATATTATTATTATTATTATATTAAACGCAAGCCCGAGCTCAAAAGGGATTATGGCTACTAATTACCGTGCTCTTGAACTATGCTTCTGTACGTCTGTACGAAATGGTTGACATTTTGCAGTATATAACGAAAGTGCTGAAACGAAACATAATAATTACGCTAGCTAAACAAGGACAGGTCACCAAAAGGGTAGTTACTTCCCTCGTAAATGTAATGCTGCCACTACACGTTTGGATATGGTTGCACACGATACGTGTTGATGTCAAATGGGTTTACCACTTGACTGGAAATGCGTAAGTCGTAGGCTCGAGTCCCGGCTCGACTTTAGGTATCCCTTGGCAAGAAATTAATCTCAATCTTAATTTTCTCCACCAAAAATTTGAATGGGTACCTGGTAGGAAGAGCATTCTGTAATGATGTGAGCACCGAAATTGTTAGCCCATCATAGTTATCTAGAGCCGGATTTATATTGGAGCGCCTTGAGCACTTCGCCAGGTGTACATGTGCCGCTAGCCCAAACAAACATATATACTCGTATTATCATTATTAGTAGTAGTATTATCATCATTATTTATATTTTTACTGTTGATTATAAGTATTATTCTTAAAATTATCATTGTAATAACTATCTTCTTAGTATGTTCTTCTGTATCATCATCAATACTGTCTCTAATTTCATTGTCATTACTATTATTATTATTTTAATTATTTTTATCATTTTTAGCAGTAGCACTATTAGTACTAGTAATGGTAGAAGTAGAAGTAATAGTAGAAGTAGTAATGCTTGTAGTAAAAATTGTAGTAGTAGTAGTTGTAGTAGTAGAAGTAGAAGTAGTTGTAGTATCAGCATAAGTAGAAGTAGTAGTAGTAGTAGTAGTAAAAGAAGTAGTAGTAGTAGTAGTAGTAGTAGTAGTAGTAGTAGTAGTAGTAGTAGAAGTATAATCATCATTCTCTTCATCATCTTTTTTTTAAATAAATAATTGCTAATATTATCATTTTTATTTCCTGCTCTTTAAAAGAGAATGACGCGAATCGTGATCCCGACACGTACATGCATTTCCGCGGTTCAGGGCGCCAAAGAAATGTAAACAAATTTGAGCACCTGCTTTCTGATGCGATAATCCATCTTTTGCACTAATTGTAAGATCAACTTGATACTACTATCACTCAACTAAAGCACTTACTTCGCGCTCACGTGTTCGGCAGCTGATGCGTATAGCGGGCCATGTATACCAATGCATGACTTGTCGCCTCGCTTCCCGAGAGGTTTCAGCCGGCTCTCGATTCATTAATTAATGAAATAGATGTCGGAAAATGACGAATTTTGTACTCTGTTTAGTTTCGCTGTATAACCGATGTTCAGGGTGCATTTATTAGCGTGTAGCCATTGGTCCGGGCATCGAGGAATGAGCACTTTTATTAGGAATGGAGGAGATAATTTAGACCCACAGCATTTTTTTTTTTCTTCAAAAAATACATATGGACAGCCTGCCTTTTGTATACACTGCCTCGCGTTGAATGTTAAAGGTAATACAAAGTTTTGGGAAAATTGAAAATTGGCTGGATAGTGATTCTTTACAATTTTGATATATTTGGATGCCCTTGTGGATGTGTTATAAGCAATATAAAATTTAGCCCCTAAAACACTTTTGCTTTCGAGATAAATTAAATGTAAACATTTTGACCCGGTTTTTGTTAACGTCGAATTCCGGTAGCTTTTATATAATTCCCTTCTCATCCAACCTTCCTCCCACTTTCTCCCTCTCTGTTTTTATCTTTTTTTCCCCTCTCTCTCTCTGTCTTCCCCCCCCCCCTCTCTCTCTCTCTCTATTTCTCCCTCTCTGCATAGTCCCTCTTGTTTCCATATTTCCATATTCAGCCTACCATAAATTATGTCACGTGTGTGGTGTGTCACGTGTATGCCACCGACACATATATATACTCATCATGATCAATGATGATAACACAATGCGATACGCTTTCCACCCCTTCAGTCGTGATAGTGACGGTTCAAATTTTCAGGCCGACTGTTATCAAATTTCAACAACCAAACAGAAGAAAACAAGAAGAAGAAAAAAAAGAAGGGTCACACAAGGGTAAAGGATTGCCGCCATGCACACGATTGCATTTCAGCGAACGTGATCCCCGAGTAAACGCTACGTGTCATGAATACCAATTCGTGGTCCCTTTTTTTCTCTCTTTTGTTTTTTTCGGGTTGGCTCCATTCACAAACGTAATTATCGGCGATGGGCATATATCTTCCAGGTGGACTTATCATTGGTGATGACGTCCATTAGCTTGTGGTTGAAGAAAAAAACCCTATTGGCCCGAATTCACATAGGAGGTTTGCCGACAAACCTCGGTTTATGTGTGTCACATGACGCGTTTTAACGTGTTTCAAACCGCGTTTCAAACCAAGGTTTGAAACGCGTCGAAACGTGTCATATGACGCACATAAACCTAGGTTTGTCGACAAACCTTCTTTGTGAATTTTGGCTAATAACTTTCTGTGGAATTGAGAGAGAGACAGATAGAGAAAGAGAGAATGAGAGATAGAGAGAGAGAGAGAGAGAGATAATAATAATAATAGGCATTTCTATAGCGCCATCTATCTAGATCATTCTACTCCGATGCACATTTATTATTACCCCGGCTTTAGCCTAGCAGCCGTTATACAGCGCTCCAGCATTTCAAGGAATTAATTCCTGTCAGGTACCCATTTGCATCACCTGGGTTGAGTGTGGCAAATGTAGATCAATGCCTTGACAAAGGACATTAGTGCCGCGGCGGGACTCGAACCGCGGACCTTGCGATCGACAGTCCGGCGGACGTATCCACTCGACCCCTACACCTCTACAAGAGGGGGGGGGGGGAGAGGCCATGAGATTATCTGGCAGTGGGGGGGGGGGGGTGAAACAAACTTGAATGGGAAACGTGGATATCATATTTGGTTTTCTGAGATAGGCATATGCCAAATATGTTTTCAAAAGGTGGCTGGGAGGGGGCGGGCCGGGGTATGGGGCCCTCACAATCTGCTACTGTTGTTTGAAATGTCTTGGGTTGTGGAGATATCACATTATAAGAAACGGATCGATAATTCTCTGAAATTCGCTATATCACTGTCTTTAATAAACATTATAATTTTATAAATATGGATTCACCGTAACTGAGCTCATCTTAGTGGTTTCGAGAAAGGATGAAATAGGTTTACACCTTTCAGAATCGTAGGCAATTTGTGGTAATTGAACACACCTACATGCAAGATTTATAATATGAGGGAATTTCCCCTGTAATGCAGACATATAGGCACGCAAATAAATGCCTCAAGAAATCTGTATGATTACCCAGAATTGAAAGTTAAAAAAGGACTCTTCAACTTTCTAACTACAACTTATACCAACCTTTATTTGAAATGAATTTCAAGCGGGGAAGTGTGCTTGTCAAATGAATCTTTTTAGACAAATCAATTACCATTAGACGCGTTACCGAGGTCCCCAATAGTTTACCGAAGTGTGACGTCATACTTGCCAAGTTGTCAAGGTTGCTGGTTCCAAACAGTTTTGTGCTATAAACAATCGTGTAGTTATCACACCCTCCCCAACACTCTGAATTTGCCCTGCTCCAGCCCGTTGCTTGAATGATTTCACGGGGAACCTCAAGCACAGGGTTTGTTGTTTAGAACCAGTAACCTGGACGGCTTGCGAATATAATGTTAGCACTTAGGCCCTTTATAGCTGTCTAACTATTATATTTATCTGCTATGCATAAACAAAAATATATGGAAGGAATCCCGTTGCATACAATCGATGTCGCTATGTCTGGCAAGCACGGGCGGGATTTTGAGTCATTAAGAGTAACTTTTGTAATAGAAGTGGGCGTTAAATTAGTAAACCGTTAATTATAACTTTCCTTTTTTGTCTTTCTTCACTGTTCTTGCCAGGGGTCATAAAATATAACCATAACCATAAGTCACCCACACCTCATATTTCCCCTTTCGTCATTCTCACCTCTTCTGTCTAAATCACAATAAACAAATACACACCATCCAACATCTCTCAAAGCACGCTGATGGCATCATTTCTCACAGCACACCGTACGCGGCGCTGTCTCCCATCGATATTCAACACGCGCGTAAATTGCAAATTTTCGTCAGATACCGTTGCTTAGCAATTTGAATAGATGACACCGGCAGTGAATAATTCATCCCACTTTGCTCTGTATAATGAGATTGAGATGCTTCTGAATCTAGATTTCCCCCGAAGTAATTACTGGGAGGACTCAAGCGTCACCTACATGTCATGAGTTTTCCGTTTTATTTTATACGGGAAGAAACATGTTTACATCGCTTCGTATTCATTAAGCCTCCTAGACGCGCGATAACTTATTTTTTTTAACGCGTTAACTCATTTTTAACGCGTTAACTTAATTATTTTTAATGACCACTGGAGCACGTGAGAAAATAAATTAAAGTGTATGGGAATAAATCACTGACTCTATGAATTATCTGATGTTTTCGATTCTATGGGCGTTATCTCCTGTCGAAAACCAAGAAATGACCGAAAAATACACGAGTTATATTTGTCGTAGTTAAATGAGAAATGTAGTGCAAATAAAACAAATTGTGCACATACTTTTTGAAGAACGATAACTTGTTCTTGACGACTCAAAAGCTTGCCTGAGCCTTCCCTGACATGACGACAACCAATGAATACTAATTGGATTCAAACCACATAGGTATCATTACGCGTGAAAGGTGCGTTGAATAAATATTAACGAGGGGATCTGGAGAGATACATGTACATACATGTATATAAACAAAAAAAATAGCCTCATTTTATCAAAGCGATATCAAGAGTTGTGTGTATCATCAATTGATGTTTGCCAAATGCAATAACACACATAACTTTGAGCATGATCTGTTCAGGGAATACAGCAGAATATGAAAATTGCACTTGACTTAATTTGAAGAAGAAAAAAACATTAGCACCGTTTTATCAAAGCGATATCAAGAGTCATGTGATGTTGAAATGGCGCGATCCGGTATTAGTACGATAAAACTACATTATAATGATGATGAGTATATACAAATATATACATGTATACTTTACATACAGAAGCACAGTAACGCAGTTCTCAACAAAATAAGCATAATTGTATGGACTTAAAATGGAACACACGACTGCTCCAAGGCACTCAATTATTTACATGTTTTGAACGTCACGCATGCAGATAACTTTTATAAGATGACTCCAAATGAATTGATTGATTAAATGTCGATATCACAATACTGTAACAGTTAATGAATTAATTGTTACCGCCATGGCCACTGAAATAAACACGGATTATTCAATTAAACATATTTTTACTATAGACGATGGATTTTAATTGGCCTGGCAGAAATCCAAGAGTCAAAGTAAACGGATGAAATACGAGTAATTAAGCCCATCGATTCGTAGGAGGGCGTGGAAAGAGATCTATCATCCCCTTTCACGTTTCCCTTCCTTCATTTCATTCTCCCCCTCTCTCCCCTATCACCCCTCGCTCCCCTATCACCCCTCTCTCTCTCTCCCCTCTCTCACCCTCGCACTCTCTCTCCCCTCTCACCCCTCTCTCCCTGTCTGTCTCTTTCTTTTTTTCTCTCTATCTCTCTCCCTCCCTCTCTCTCTCTCTCTCTCTTGCTATCTCTTTATGTGTATCTCTCTTTCTCTACCGTCAGCTATTGGACGGGTGTTGCAACGTAACCCTTGTGGATACATGTACGCCACTTGTGACAGTACTCTCTCTCTCTCTCTCCCTGTGACAGTCGTCTTTTTTTCACCAATGATTCATCACTTTTAAAAACCATTACTAAACAAAAAAATATTAAAAAAATAAGCAAACGGATTATGTCTGATTACTAATGATTACATCACAATTACCAGAAATACAAGCGGGTAATGGGGCAATCGACATGTATCTTGTTAATTGGCATAGATTTGACATGATTTGATCTATTAATACATGATGGTTACATAAAATTATAGATAGAAAAAAGGGGCCGTCATAAGCATAGCTTGAGCTGACGTCCTGATAATATGAAGTAAATCGTTCATACAATGTGTATACGTTATGTAAATAATGCAAAGCGAAAAGCGGTAGGCCAACATACAATGATGAGAGAAAGAGAAAGAGAAAGAGAGAGAGAGAGAGAGAGAGAGAGAGAAGGGAAAGGGGATAATTGCATTGGAATCGTATCGAGGGGAAAATGTTTCATCTGTATAGTTACCACAAGTTGACCACACTCCTGACAAATAGGTTTAAAATTGATTATCTTGGGGGATTGGCTTGGGCGGGATTTTTGTTCGAGTCATGCGTGGTTTACACATGTTACAATCGCTTCACGCAACATATTTCATTGCAAAATAAAATGTTAAAGGTCTTTATCAGCGTATGTTGGGTAATTTTACAATAAACCAACGATTAGCTGATTTTGCTCAGTATTCAGCTGGGGGCGGGGGCGTTATCTCTCTCTCTCTCTCTCTCTCTCTCTCTCTCTCTATATTTTCTCTATTACTGAATACACCACTGAAGAAAGTAGATTGAGCGAGGCCAATCTACCATTGCCCCCGGGGCGTTGCGAGTACATGGTTAGGCATTAATGATGCATTGCCGTAGTAACGATTACAATAGAACACCGTGACATTAAACGCCGCATGTTTAACACACGCGTAAAGTCAATGGCCTCGCGTCATAAGTGATCCCTTCCACTATGAGTAACAACAGAAAAAAAATACATACATTAATCGACTTTACAAATGACAGATAATTAGTGTGAAAGGTACCATTCTAAATTATGCATAAATGCATTAATACCTGTAATGGGAGTCATTAAATATGCTAAAAATATTGAACGATATGTGCCGCTATCGTATTAATATTTGTCAGTGCTTTATATATGTGTGTATCACAGTAATATATGAAAGACAGAGTTGTTAGTTCAGTCTTCCACTGAAACTCTCACTCGGCGTATATCACAGACCTAATAAAATGCGCTTGTGATGAACAAATATTTTTCTTGCACACACCGTTTAGATGAAGGCAAATTTGATTGATTGTTCTTTTTCATATATTTGCTATGCCTCGAAATAGGTATGAGGGAACTTACAGCGCCATCATTCCAATAGGTAACAAATGAGAATAAAGTTATAATGGTAAAACGTGAATGCTATCATTTAACAGTCAGCTGTACATGTATGTGTGATGTGACTATATCGTTTGTATTGACTTTACAGGTTTTAAAGGTGCTATGTTGTAAGGAGACTTTTAAAAAGCCCCTGGATATTTGGGAAATGGCACCTGGAAGATGAGAATGTAAAAATAGTGAAGAAAGGCTGCCAGAAAAATTAATGGGCCATTATGTTAGAAAAGGCACATGAAAAGTAAAATGAATAGAGTACAGAACGCAGTAAGGACTCAAAGAAATCAATGTACACTGACATTTGAATATTGCATCGATAAAGAGGGGAGAAGATAGCCGCAAACAGTTTTGTTGATGTGCCACTGTGTGGAAAGCGAACATAGAGCGAACATAAAGAACACAGTGGTTCTTGAAGGGGCTGGTGCTCTACCCCCCCCCCCCCTCCTCCCAACCGAAAAAGAAGAGTAGATAACCACGACCCCAAAAATATTGATTATAAATGAATTTAAGCGAACAAAATGTAGAAAAAGAATGCAAGAAACCCCTAGGCCCCCCTCCCCAGCTCCCAAAGAGAAGAAACATATTACATTATAGAAAAAAAAGGGACGTGAATAATTACATTTCGAGCATCACTATAATGAAAGGAGCTTTACCCTTATTGACCATGTTGGCAGGTAGGAAAGGAAAGGGAAAAAATATTGATGCAAACTCCCGCAGCACTTTGAAACTCACGTCCTGTTTTTCCGAAGAGGAAACTCGATCCCGGTTCATCCCTCATTCGGGCGATTCACATGGGAGATGTGAAATATTTAGGTCGAAGTTAAGAGGTCAGAAGTAAGACACAGAGAGAAAGTCATTGACCAAAGAGATAGATAGAGAGAGAGAGAGAGAGAGAGAGAGGGGGGAGAGGGAGGGTTACGGAGAAATAAAACACCCACACACACACATACACACACATACGCGCGCACATATATATATATAAATACTTATAGAGAGAGAGAGAGAGAGAGAGAGAGAGAGAGAGAGAGACATAGGAGTGGGGGGGGGGGGAGTTATATTTATAGAAAGAGTGTTTTTGTTTACAAGTTGCCCATTGAACGACAAAAATAATGATATTCCATGTATTGGTCGGTGAAATAAATTGAAAAATATAAATTTATAAAGTTAACTTTAACGAGAGAGAGAGAGAGAGAGAGAGAGAGAGAGAGAGAGAGAGAGAGAGGAGTGTAAACATGAGTTAAATATAAAATTAATGAATACAAAACGAAATGAAAATTCAAATCCCTACCAACTCAGCTGACGTGAATTCTCGATGTTTCAGTGAATAAATTCAGAAGTCAGCTACCTTTTATCCACATTAAAAAACAAAAACATTTGAAGAGGTATGTTTTCAGCATTGGACATGGAAGATATAAAAATTAGCATGTATTACAATAGGGGGTGTTTCACAAAGATCATAAGTTGAACTTATCTCTAAGTTGGACTTAACAGTTATGGAAAGCCGTTAGCATCTTTGAAAATAATTTTTTTAAAGTTATTTTTAAAAGACATATCGTGTTGATTCAAACAATTCATATTTTCTATTATCAAGGAGGTTTCATGTTCTTGATGTGGGATTTATGAAAAGTCTAAAATACTCGAATTTTTGCTTTTGACTAATTTTTTTTTATAGGCTACAAATGGCTCTCCATAATGTTCAAGTACAAGTTAGTGTTAAGCTCGACTCACGGTCTTTGTGAAACACCCCCCCCCCCCCAAACTCTGAATGTACTCGCATGAAAAAGGCAAAGGTGGGTAGACGAACTCGGATGATCACTTATACATGATAGCAATTACTCGATACGAGTTGGCCGGTAGCACACAACGATGGTGAGTATGTTTCTTGGCAATAACATTCAAGCGACGGTTTGTACTTTTTATGACTTTAAAATGAAATTAGCCACTCTCTGTCTCGATTGAAATCTATCAGCTCTATTGAATGCACGATCTCTTTTGTCATCCATTAGTGAAAATTAGCAATGCATTTCGAACAATCAAATTCTGATCACGTGACACGTATCATGAGTAATTGGCCATTAATGCAACTAAATTTGGTTTACTGTCACCATTTTCAGCTCAGTGACGCATATACTTTTGATCGCTTACTTAGGGTTTCTGTTCATTTTGGAAATTACCGATACATCTCCATGCAGGATTGAATCGTGAGTTATTGCTCAAGCAATGAACATATATCAATTTAACATGTTTTCCATGAAATCGTCATAGCCAGTAAAAATGTGAAAATTAAATTATATTTATTGTTTGTAATTCAGTTTGGCTGAGCATCTGTGAGTGGTTTCTTAGCATTTCTATTTCTGTAAACGACGATTAAGGAAATGAATAAGTTGTAGACGAAATGATGAGCAAGACTTGTAATGTTGCAGAAGTCGTTTTTTAAATAATTTTTAGAGATAGTCCTAAGTCGAGTTTCCTGTAGGGACTCTTTTCTCTACATCCGTCATAAAAAACAATCAATTGCCCTCCCCCCCAAAAAAAAAATCTCCCCCCCCCAACCCCCCAACCCCCCACCCCCCCCCCCCCCCAAAAAAAAAAAAAAAAAAAAAAAAAAAAAAAAAAAAAATAAATAAAAATAAATAAATAAATAAATAAATAAATAATAAATAAAAATAACAAAAAATAAAATAAAATAAAATAAAAAAATAAAGAATAAAAAAAAAAAATAAAACAAAAATAAAACAAAATAAGAATACAACAAATACAAAACAAAAATACAAAATAAAAGAATGATAAATATATAAACATACCAAATACGAAAAAGAAATGTTTGTTTTAAAGTGTGTAGCAGAGCCAATTTAAAGACCTTTTTTTCCTTTCAGAATGCCATTTTCATATCTAACATACCTGAAGCTATTAATGAGATGATCATCAGCTTATTGTATAGCCCTATATAATCATATAAGTGCACTTTTCAAGCGTAATATGAGTTTAAATTATATATCTTTTCCATTCCTTTTCGTTGTTCCCAATAACCCAAAGCTTCACAATCTTTCTGTCAAATTAGGATCATTGATGCACAATCTTGATGGATAGCCCGCTTTGGTTCATAGCGAGAATTGTTGCCGTCATTCATATAGCGTTGCAGTTGCTAATCGCTTCGCCTCATTGAACTAATTAAAACCGAGAATATTTTTCGACAGACTAATTTTATAGATATAGAGAAATTGTGAAAAAGAGCCTTTCTGCATTAGTGACGAGAGAGAGTTAGAAAGGGAAAGAGGTCATGTAACTATGAAATAAACGCTTCTGGGAACTAATTATTATTATTGACGGTCTGGCTAATTTTATGAATATACCAAAATATTGATACAATTCTGCATCATTGCTTTAGCTTATTTTGTCATAACAATAGAAGAGAGAGAGAGAGAGGGGGGGGGGATAGAGACATAGAGAGAGAGAGAGAGAGAGAGAGAGAGAGAGAGATAGAGGGGGAGACATAGAGAGAGAGAGAGAGAGAGAGAGAGAGAGAGTGTGATTATCTATAGCTTTGCGATCAGTGGTTCGGTGAACTAATTGAAATTAAGAAATATCTTTCGCCCGAGATTGAAAATTATATATTTTGTCTAGTCTAGACGGCCTGAATAAGCCCACGGGGCAAAATATTGTTTCTCCTCTACAGTACACGTGTCTATTGAATAACGTTAAATAATCCAGTGCGATGCACTGTTCATGGAATAAATAAATGATGTACCTATGAACTCGATTCATACAATCAAAGGTTACCTTGAAATATTATTTGTTTTTATTGGAATTTTCTCACTTTTCTTTAATCAGAAAGGGCGTTGTATATTATTCGTGATCATCTTTTATTAAGGATTCTTTTACAATGATAAAACAACCTTGTCCATGGAAATCAGGTACAACGAGCATTTTTATTCGCGAGTGGCATTTTTTTCCTTTGGACTTGTCAACAAGCATTATTGAAAATGTCGAAATGTTATACGAACGGGAATCATCCTGCTTATGCTAATGGCAATGATGTTCAGTGTAATGTCAGTCCGTAAAAAAAAACCTTCCGTGTTTTTGGGCTTGTTTCCTAGGCAACATGTACCCTGAACGTGATTTTAACTGACTTTAGGAAATGGGAATTTTCCGATAATTTTCATGTTTTCATCAATATTTCATTGCTGATTGGGAATTGAATCCTCTACAGCGGCGATGCCTGCAGTGAGAGTAAAAACAATTTGGCAAATTTCTAGGAGATAGATGCAGACATCTATTATATTTAAATTTTGACAATCGTATGGTGCTGGAAATAGTTATAGCAACAATAACAGATGTTAAGGTTTTTATGTTTAATGGTTATGACACCGTGTACACAAAGGAAAGAAAAATATATCTACAAAATATGAACACTTCTTTAACTTAATGTGATATTTAAAAGTGAAAAAAAGAAGATATATCTAATTTTAGACCCCCCCCCCCCCCACTTGATCGAAAATCACGTGGTAGTCATTGCCTACTTGCCAACTTCTTTTCATATGTGTTTTTCTCTCTCACTCTCTTCTGTTTTTTTCTCTCTCTCTCTCCCTCCCTCTCTCTCTCCCTCTCTCCACTTCTCTCTATCTCTCTTTCATCTTTTTGTCATGCACTTTCCCTGACTTACACGATTCAGTCCGTCCCTCCATCACTGTCCTTTCTCCGCTTCTTGTCTCTCCCTCGATGACCCACAAGAGGATAAATATAGGCACGTTCTGGGGCCGCTCCATCCATTTGCTAAAGCAAGATATATGGAACCATGAATACAACGTGTCTTCTGAATATACAACGAAAGAGGCTCGTAGGCTTTACGTCTGTGCTAGTCCGTTCTCTTTTATTTGGCAGTATATTTCAATTTATCTTAAATAAGCCAAAATGTCATCTAAAATAACTGTCCCTTATGCACCGTATTGTGCGTCCATAAATCATTAAACGATTGATGTAGTGGTAGTGATGGTGGCAGACAAATGTGCGTGTCTGTTTGTCTGTATGTGTGTGAGGGGTGAGGTGGTAAAGTGTAGTAGGTGACCTTTTGTAGGTACATGCTCTGTAAGAAAATCACGTTTTTTAAATCAATTTTCTCCAAATAGTTCTTAATATAGGGGCATCCGCAAGCGAATTTATTAAAGCCCCATTGTCCTACTTGTAGCTACTTGCTCCCTCTTTATAGAAAACTTCCCTAATCGGTGCATGTTGGTCCTCCATGATCCTCTTTTTATTATGTTAGTTGAGAGCTGAGTTAATGAGATAGCCACCTGTCAGTGACCTCGCTGTGTGGTCTAATCCCTTCTGGCCCAGTAGTGTAGACGGTCTTTAAAAGAAAAAAAGGGAAAAGGAAGAATTAAACAAAGACACGAAAAAGAAGAAAAAGTGGAGGAGGAAGAACACTAATAAAGAAGAGATAAATTGTAATACAATCTGTTTTCTTTAGCAAATGTTAATTATGAACCCTCTTTAAAAGCCTGGTATTTCAAACTCCTTCCCACTTCTTGTGAAATTCTCAAAATTCAATATCTTATTAAATCTCAGATAATCATCCAAGAAGTCGTGAAAATCTTTTGTAATAATGACAGATACAAAAATCCTCTCGATGCAATAACCGTCTCCGAAATTGAACACAACGTATTTTGATAATCCTTGAATACCATGGGGAACACAAGTGTCCACATCGCCATTAGATCATTATCTTCTCATTCAATGGTACTTTTTTTTCGGAAACTAATACAACGGCGTCCTTTCTGCTCAATCTTTTGAAATGAAATTGTAATTTTCATAATTTGACCGTGGTAGGCATTTTATACAACACGATTTGATAACATCCAGAGATATCAAATCAAGTGTTTCCGCCGCCTGAAGATCATTATCTTCCAATTCAACATGCTCAAAAATACATTACTCATGAAATTGATAAAACAACGCCATATCTGCTTTTTTTATGAAGAAGATTATGTTTGTCATAATTTGACCGTGGTAGGCATTTTATACATCATGACCTGATAACCTCCCGATACATCAAATCAAGTATTTCCGCCGTCTTAAGAGCATTATCTTCAAATTCAACATGTTCACTAGACGTGCATTACTTTGGAAATTGATAACAAACAACGCCTTTACTGTTTATTTTTCTGAAGAAGATTATTTTCTCCATATTACTTGAGCGTGGTATAGGCTGGATAATCTCCGGATACAACAACGTAAGTGTTTCCGTCGCCTGAAGATCATTATCTTCCTATCCATTAATACCTTCGGAAATTGATAGTACAATAATAATGCAACATTGTTGTTTATCAGCGAATAGTTGTACTACACCCACTCAAAGTCAATAATTGAACGTCTTTACAGTTATTTGCACGGGGATATTGAATGACTGAAGATGCTTTACTCCAGAGGCGTCTCTTGAATAACTGAATAATATTCCTGTACGACATTGTATATCCCAAGCAGACTTTTCCCTACGGACTTCTTAGTAATATTCATATACGACATTGTTTATCTCCAGAAGCCTTTCCCTAAGGACTTCTAGAGTATTTCAACATTTCTATACTCATGATACTGAATAAATATTGATACATTGGTTTTCATGAAAACAATCAAGACTGGTAATGTGCAGGTTTTTTCTTAAAGAAATATTCGTGTACGACATTGTATACCTCAAGCAGATTTTTCCCTACGGACTTCTAGAGTATTTCAACATTTCCATACTCATAATACTAAAACAATATTGATACATTGGCTTTCATGTACAAGACTGGAAATGTGCAGGTTTTTAAGAAAGTAATATTCCTGTACGACATTGTATATCTTCAGAAGACTTTTCCCCGAGGACTTTTAGAGTATATCAACATTTCCATGTTCATGATAGTAACACAATATTGATCGTTGTTTTCATGTTCAAGACTGTAAATGTGCATTTTTTTAAAGTCTTAAATCTACAGTATGATCCTTCAGTCGCTTATGTATGTACTCATAGATGTGGTCTACAAATCAAGAATTAAAGCTATATGAATGTGAACATTTTCTCAAAATCATTAAGTCAGTTTATCATTCGGACTGTTATTAACTTTATCACTGTTGCCGATCATAACAAATTTAATGTCTACATTTTAAGTGCTGCTTTTCTCAAATTCCCTTGAAAGAGAGGTACAACAATGTAAAATGGCTACTTTAAATTGGAGTGTGATTGTGTTATGTATCCTAGATAATTGTGTTTTGGCGTCTCTGAGGAGCCAATGATAAGCGAAGCGTCAAATGTTGTGACACCCTCGCGAAGTCCCGAGGGAGTGGAGATACTGGGCCAATGCCCTTTCTCTCGACATCGCGGGGTCTTTTCCTGCCACTTTCTTGTTTATGTCTGTCCGTCTGAGTCTCCGTCTGTGTCTGCCCCACACACACACACTCTCTCTCTCTCTCTCTCTCTCTCTATCACTCTGTCTGATTGTTTCTCTCTCTTTGTATGTCTGGTCCACTCTCTCTCTCTTTGCTTGTCTGGTTTTCTCTCTCTCTCTCTCTCTCTGCTGTCTGGTTCTCTCGCACCCACTCTCTCTCTTTCTTGTTCTATGTAGGTATGTCTGTCTGTCTTTCTCTCTATGTCTATATATCTCTCACCCTCCATAGTGTTATCCGAATACACGACATGTTTCTTGTTAACTTCTTACAAATCGTGCCAAGTCATTTTGCTAAAATCTCTCCAATATTAAATGTCCGCTAGTTTGTGAGGTTACTCGTATATTATTAGTAGTTCATACTCTTTTTCTGAGTACCTCTTCTCTCTCTCTCTCTCTCTCTCTCTCTCTGTCTAGTTATCTCTCTTCTATTTCACTCTCTCCACTCCTCTCACTCTCCCAATCTATCTCCCCCTCTCTCTTTTCCCCACCCTTCTCTCTCCTTGTATCCCCATATCAAGTCAACATGTATACTATGTTCATATCCACTTAAGATCTGTCCTCCTCCGCTCGTAGCAAATGCCCCTCTGTATGCATTTACTCTTAGTTTCCAGCCTTTTCCTCCCCCGCGTTCCATTAAGAGTCTCCCAAATCCAGACCCCCCCCCCCCCCATCCTCATCCCCATCCACTTCTCTCTCCTCCCCCCAAGATAACACGTCTTGTGTATTATGTTTTTATCTACCATAGATCTTCCCTCTTGCCCTCCGTCGAAACAAAATCGCAAGCGTTACTATACGAGCTTCCAACCTTAACTTCTCTTATGTTATAATAAGAGTCTCCCGATTCAGTCTTCACTACCACCCCGATCTTAATCCCCACCCCTTCTCCCCCCGCCTTTATCCCAAATACCACCTCTTGTGTAGTATGTTCTCATCTACCATAGATCTTCCCTCTAACCCACGCAACAAAATCGCAAGCACTTTTCCTATAGCTTCCAAGCTTTGCTACTCTCGCGATCCATTAGGCGTCTACCCGTTCAGTCTCCACCCCTCCTCCATATTTATCCACACCCCCTCTCTCTCCTTTTATCCCGAATACCACCTCTTGTGTAGTATGTTTCTATCTACCATAGATCTTCCCTCTAACCCACGCAACAAAATCGCAAGCACTTTTCCTATAGCTTCCAAGCTTTGCTACTCTCGTGATCCATTAGGCGTCTACCCGTTCAGTCTCCACCCCTCCTCCATATTTATCCACACCCCCTTCTCTCTCCTTTTATCCCGAATACCACCTCTTGTGTAGTATGTTTCTATCTACCATAGATCTTCCCTCTAACCCACGCAACAAAATCGCAAGCACTTTTTCCTATAGCTTCCAAGCTTTGCTACTCTCGTGATCCATTAGGCGTCTACCCGTTCAGTCTCCACCCCTCCTCCATATTTATACACACCCCCTTCTCTCTCCTTTTATCCCGAATACCACCTCTTGTGTAGTATGTTCTTATCTACCATGTATCTTCCTAGCTCCTCCACTCGAAACAAAATCGAAAGCATTATACTCTTAGCTTCCAACCTTTCCTTCTCTCGCGATCCATTAGGCGTCTATCCGTTCAGGCTTCACCCCCATCTTTATCCCCTTCTCCCCCCCCCCTTTTATCCCGAATACCACCTCTTGTGTAGTATGTTCCTATCTACCATAGATCTTCACTCCTCCCTTCAAAACAAGAATCGAAAGCTTTACTCTCAGCTTCAAGGCTTTGCTATTCTCGCGAACCATTAGGCGACTACCTGTCCCGTGTTCACTCAGCCCCGGTGCTTTAGCCCCGGATTGATATTATGACAGGTGTATCTAATTGGGCGTGTTTGGTAAGGTGATAGAATAAGCAAGCTCGAATTCTTTTAAAGGTGACTCCGTGAATTCTTATATAAAGAATAAACAGTTACGTTTGTCAGACATGAATTGTAGTGGAAGACAAGACTGGTCCCTCGTCTCTTTCTATCGCAGAGTCTTTTACTTTTCCTTTCTCCGTATCCCTCCTTCCTTCTTCTCTCTCTCTCTCTCTCTCTCTCTCTCTTTCTCTCTCACTCTCTCTTATATATATATTTGCACTCTGCAGCTCTCTCTCTCCTTCTCTATCTCGCTTTTAATCATAGGCCTATTCGCCTACACTGTACACTTTATCCCTATCGTATACCCATCTCATTTCCCTCTGCTATTCTGCTTTGTTGCTATCTCTCTCTCTCTCTCTCTCTGGCTCTCTTCATTAATCCATTTAGCATATCTGTAGCTTAACATTTCTTGTATTTTTACATTTCATAAGTTCCCAAATGTTCTATCGCACCATGCGTTTTGAGTTTCCTCCCCTTTACTTTTCTATTTTCTCTCCTACGCCCATATCTTCTCAATTCTCCTCCTTTTTCTTGGCACTCTCTTCCTCCCCCCCCCCCTCTCTCTCTCTCTCTCTCTCTCTCTCTCTCTCTCTCTCTCTCTCTCTCCTTAGCAAAATAACTTTTTTTGAGAAAAACAAATGTCCTTCCAGCATCACAACATATCGTCCAGGGTGTTAACCCGAGCTCCCGGAGAAAGGATATCAATTTCGAGCAGCTAGCGCAGTTAATGAATGTTGCGCCTTGCTTATACGACGTCTAAATCGAAACCTTCTCAAAGGGAAAGATATAGGCTATTGCCCTTTTGCTTAAGTTTCTATTTTCTCCCGATACCTCATATTCACGTCAAAACACCATGGATTGTTATGTTAGGTTCAGTTAATATTGACTCAACTGGTGTTTGGAAGTGTTTTTATCATTGTTTAAGTAGTTCTTTTACTATAGTAGTTGCGATATAAAAAATTTAAAACAACTACAACTTTATGTCAGTACAGACATAAACTATTTGTTTAAATGTATACAAATCTACATTTGCAAATGATTTAGATTAGTGACATTCCGATGTTTCCGATATATTATTTTCAAAATGTTATCAATGTTTATTTATTTACTTTTTTTCCTGTGCAGAAATACTGGTGATCAAGATGGCGAACAGACCTACCGCATCGTTCATTGATGAGGCGAAGCGCGCCATCAACGACCAAGTTACGAAGAGACAAGTAAACACAGGTACGCAACTATCTCTATATGTGTTTTAATAAATGTAATGATTCCTGGGATAAATTTCAATTGGTATAGTCGCTGCCCGGCAAGCAGTAGATGGCAGATTCAAATCCCACTGGCTCCAAGATTTTGTTATGACTTGTTTTCAATTACAGATCAATCAATCGATCTTTTTCCTGTGTATAACATGTTTATATACTATTTCTTTGTAATTTATCACGCGTATTCTTTATGCGTTTTCTGTGTGACCACAACTTAAGAATTCACTAAAATATTGTAAGCACGCTTGTGTAAGGAAAGGAATTGAGTTTGGCATATTCAGCGTCATTTCCATATTTCCCTTTACAACTTGGCAAAAAATAAAATATATATATATTGATTCTCATACTTTTAAGAACCTCGTCAAAGGTTGACCTGGGCCCCGTCTTACAAAGAGTTGATATCAATCGTAAGTTATTTGCGATTGATATCAATCGTAACTATGTACATAAGAGATAGGAGAGTGCAAACTTGCGATTGATTGGAGGACTTACGATTGATTTGGATCGATCGTAACTCTTTGTAAGACGGGGCCCTGGTTAAATTTTGTAGAAATAATAACTGCCCGATAAAAGGACCCATACGATTCCTGTTTATTCCTTCAACGATTTATGTAGCGCTTATTTTCTTTCTCTGGTGATCAGATTCACAGTATGAGTCCGCCATACTTTTTAACTGTTCTGTTTAATGCATACCGCGCGCAATCGTGCATTCTGTTGTCCTTATAATATACCCAGTATATGTTTCTGTACCGTGTACGTATTTATTTGTGAATGCGTATTGAGTTTGCAATGACTTTAATATGTAGCTTATATTTATTTGAGAACAAATCATCAAAGTCTGTCGTACAATTACGAAACCGAGTCAACTACATGTATATAGGTAATGAGGGCAACCATCGAGAAGATCAATGTATTTCTTTACTGCAACCATGGTAACGATTTCTAGGTTAAGGTTCCCACAGTCGTGACTTTTCCAGCTGCAACATGCAGTGCGTTTGAGTAGACTTGTACATGTATCTTCAGCAGCTGTTGTGCTACATATTTCATCTCCGATTGTAACTCGGTCAACTGTCTCATGCATCCTGCGAAAAGAATATAGATTTTCCGAATAATGTTCATCGCGATGGCCTTATTATTGCAGCAGTATTCGCGTTTTCATACTTGGAAAGATGTTCCTCAGCCCTAAAACATACTCTGACCCTTTTTCCGCTCTCTCGCTCCCGTTGCTTCTTCTCTATTCTTCCAGGTCTGCTCAAATTATTTAAATGAATCCCATTGGCCATAACTGCACTTTCTTGATTTCTCGCTCTTCAATCTTTCCATGTTTCCATCATTAAAAACAATATTTTTCTCAATTCTATCTATCTTCTTTTTATTGTCCTGTTTCTATCCGATCCCGATTTCCTCCTTTAGAAAAATATTTATAGAATCATAGTTAACATTGACCTATTTACTCTTTATTCTCTGTACTTCACGCTTTGCCTCTCTCTCTCCTTTTCTTTCTCGATATCTTCCTTCTCTTGAAATCTCTGTCAGACCCCTCAATTTCTCTTTCTCTCTTCTGCCCATCTCTCTCTCTCTCTCTCTCTCTCTCTCTCTCTCTCCTTGATTTTTCAGTCCATCATTCATTCTGCCATATCATAATGAAGACCTCCATACGTTGATATTACATTCCTTCGCTATCAACAAAGTGCTAATCAAAAGCGCACATCATGTTCGAAGTTAATTGTGTGCCCCTATCGATTGCATTACCGTGGGCGGCAGCACATAAATCGATCGCGTGATATTAACCGTGTAGTGGAATGCTATTCTGTGTTTCCCCCGGGGGCGGGTGACAGGTTGACACACTTAGACAAGTGTTGGTTGATCAATAATTTTAATATAGAATGAAGGAATGGTAACCTAACTATGTTTGCATGCGCTCCATATACTAATAACTGCGAGCAAACATTCAAATCGATCTCAAAAATTCAAATCGATCTCAAACATTAGTAGAGCAGTGCAATAATCACCGCACTGGAATCACATTCATATGTCACGCATTGTATCATGCATAACATAGGGTACAATGATGTAATAATTACAAGCTGACTAACAAATATGTTTAAGATTTATTACATTGTTTGAGTTAAAGTGGGTGGAGAAAAGTGCAAACACAAATCTTTATAATCATTATTATCATTTCCAATTGATTTCTGGAATTATTCCCTTCATCTATTTGGTAATAGAATTATAATAATTTTGCAGAACAAAGATCGACACTTGGTGCTCCATACACAAGCAGACTAAGATAAGCCCAGGGTCCTCTTTTGTAAAACTAGCAAATTACAATAATTGTTATGAGGTACTGATTAACATAAGTCCTTAGATTTGATTGGCTATGAGTACATTTCTCATTGCTCTGTGGCAGTTGGTATTTTGAAAACAGGGGCCAGGTTTACCTAGTGAATGCGAGCCACATAATGGCACCATGTGCATTGTTTGTGACGTACAAAAGAGCTGGCAGGAATAGTTGCATTTCTTCTTTAGAGTAGGCTCTCTATTCTCAAGGAGGATTAATATTCCAATTTAGAAAGTAGACCTGGGGCATTTCACGCGCCGAACCTCATTCAAATTTCATTGGAATCTGTGAACCCGTAAAGCGGAGTCAAAATCGCAAAGACTTCCCGGCGTTACCATAGTGATATGCAATCACCTACTAGATAATAGACGGTCCTTTGACACATCGTACAGTAGCGTGAGGCGAGTGCAGCCTTGTATCATCCAAAAGGCATGATTATCTATTCCTTTCTTGCAGTGCAACGTGTCCGAGTAAGTCTATATCCCCGTGATAAGATTCTTTTTAAATCTGAGATAAAAGTAGCAGTTTTATCTTTGCAAGCAGAAGACAAATTTAAAATGGACAAAAAAGGAGGTATCGATATATTTTCTTGGGAAAAGATGCTTTATTCGAGTCTATCATGTAAAGGGTATACATTGAGATGATTTACAAATGGAAAGAGAGAGAGAGAGAGAGAGAGAGAGAGAGAGAGAGAGAGAATCCAGTATGATTTCTGTTTCGATATTTTAGACGTCTATGTCAAATTACAGTGAGACAACCCTAAGTTAAATTACACTTTTTCTGCCATTTTCTGCTCGGAAATTGAAATCTTGGAAAAGGACTCCAAGAATCCAACGAAAATGAGACAAGCTTGGGTTACATCAATCAAAACAACGAGGTCTATTACAAAATAAATTTCCTGTAATACACGTATTAAGCTGTTTCGTAGTTATCTATAGAACTGAACCTCTGAAAGTAATTACCAAACTTTACAGGAAAAAAAATATGTAATAAAGAAAAAAAAAAAAAAATTAGTCAAATGATGGTGCCATTTAAAAATTCTGGTTCAGCGTAAACATCGACGAAACTAATGTCAATATTTGCGGGTAGGAGTTAACATGTTAATCTTCAAAATAAACGCGCTAAATGACCTGCTGATCTTTAGGCGCAGTCAAGAAATTGGCATTTCTAACGACAAAAGAAGATTTGAATGAGATCTTGTTTGAGACAACCAATTTCCTGCCTGTTCTATTTTCATCCGATTTCTATAGAGAGGGATGGTAGATGATATTACATCTCCCCTACTTTAGTGAAAATCTGACATTCTGAACGAGATGGGGATGAAAATATCTTCCAAACGAAGATCGTAAGTCTTGAAAGCCCTGACATTTACGAACACTAAAGCACGGTAAATTAAAAGGCAGGGAAGTGGGGTGTAAAACTCATATTTATGTTTGTACAGGAAATGTTGAAAAGATATGACATTTGGTATTAAGCTGCTCTATATTGATGTAAGGCAAGATTGCCGTATTAAAATAAGGGCGGTAATCTCAAATATCACCGTGGTCACTTGTGTACTTAACATTCTTGGTTTAAGGCGTGATGCCGCATTATTTCATCGAGGATGGTCTGAAAATAAAGTTCTGTCATGAACTTATGAGAGTTTCGAATTATCAAAACCGCTTAACATTTTTGTGAGGAATTGGGGCATAGTCTGTCAATAAAGCCTTGAATTGAAATGTCAGCTGTATCATATTGCCGACGACGTGTTCCATAACTGACGACATTTTCTTATTTCTGACATTTTTATGGAGGGAGTAAAATTAATTGCCAGTATAAGATTCAGCATTCCTTTTTGGGGGTGGTAGCGAGATAATGCTTGGAAAAAACTATATCAACAACAACAACTACAACAACAAAAACAGCCAAATAGATCAAGACAATAAATTAATAATTAAATGATGAATAGATGAAATAATACCTCTTGTAGATACATGTATCATATAGAATGAATAGAAGATATTAAATATATACATCTTTCTCTCTTTCTCTTCCTCTCTCTCTCTCTCTCTCTCTCTCTCTCTCTCTATTTCTCACTTTCTCTATAAATACCTCCGTATGTTTACATATATATATATATATATATATATATATATATTCAAAACACTTATATACTACATTTTCCATACCTTGTAAGGTTGGAAGATAAGTAACTACTATTTTTTTAAAATCCTTATTGCGTCGCAACTTCCATACTGGAGGCGTCATATCGATTGCAATAAACCTAATTTCTCCTTATCAAACATCGTTAATGGCACTTTAAAAATATGCCAGATTTTCGCTTCCCGTCGTGAAAAAACCAATCTCGATAACTGATCACTCAGCCTCCATTTGAATTGATTCGTCATGTATATATTCGATAAGGCAATGTAGATGCATGACAGTTATAATGAAATCCACCCGAACGACTTAAATCGAGCTTGAAAAATAGAATTCCCTTTGACAGACTATTTGATTTGAAACCAGGCTAGCTTGCTTGGCTTCCTGTTTAAATTAAGTAGGCATAATTTGAACAAATTATTTTATTCTCCCACATATTGACTCCATGTTTAGGGTTTCACCATTTATATCTCGATTTCTCAACGTAGGGGGCGTTTCACAAAACTTGTCATCAGTGACAAATGACAATTTGTGTTATGAGCTACTGAAATCCTTGCTTCGAATTGGTTATCAGCAGATTTGTCACTGATTTTTGTCATTTGTCACTGAAAAAGGCTTTGTGAAACGGGTCCCAGAACGCGATTCAAAGGGTCTTAGATTTTCACTGGTGCAGATGATCTTGGAAGATTGAAGAGCGCCATCTAAATCTCAACACCACCAACAACAATTGCATTATTTCAGAGACTTACCGTATGCTATCAAGTATTTAACAAGAAAAATGTCTGTCTTGAGCGTTTTTGTGTGTGCAAGAGGACTCCACCCCCCTCAAAAAAGGTAATTAGTTCTGTAATGGTTATTTTATGAAATACAAGTTTCCATAGATAAATTGAATTTCATTTGGTGTAAAATATCCTTTTTGTACATACCACCAAAACACCAATTTGAAGTGTACTCTGTTTTGTGAAGGGGATATAGAAATAAAGATTGTTGTCAGTTTGAATAAGTATCTAAAATAAACGTAATGAATGACTCGCAACAATTTTAGGTTTTAACACATTACGATTGCAGCAAGTTATAATACCCAAGGATCAAAGCTAATATCTGCGACGATGACGCGCTCACATCTTCACTACAACTGCATGACACGGGTAGCTTAATCAATCACGAGGTTTGGGCGAGTAGTCGGGAGCCCTCTTTTGTTCTGCCGTGAGCAGTCAAACAAGATTTGCCGTTAAGGATTACTGAATGATTTGTTAAATGAGCTGGTGCTTTTTTATTGCTGCGCCTACTCTGAATATTGCCTTGAATAACAGTATTTCATTTCAGTGTCGCAATTTATTTCGCTAAATATGTTTTCGTGCATAATACTTTCCCAGTACAGGCAACGAATTCATTTAACATTACTCCCTTGTATTTGGATACTGTTGAAAAACAAAATACACTAGTGAATGCCTTTTTTCTTCAAAAATTAGAAATGGCTTATAAAAGATACATATTAATACATGGACGGGAATCAAAGAACATTACATTTAATGTATAGGATTTATGAAGATGTGTCAAATCATAATCATCACTTATTTAAAGAATATGTTTATTCACTTTCTCAATCCGATCAAATATATGCTTTCTGGTTTGCAATACTTGACCCCATTTACTGATTTAATTGAATTTCCAGAGGGTTTTAACCGGGTTTTGAAACGAATCGCCTGTAGCAAAATCCATCTAATTCTTGTTTGGTTTGGTTTGTTTTAGTTGCGTTTGTTAGCTGGTTTTACCTGAATGTCTAGACAGCTTGAGTGTACCTGTAAGTAAGCAATCGATGGGATCGACGCTTTTAAGTCCTCCCCGAAGGACAAGGCAATGAGGATTAAAGACTTTCTAAAGGGTGCGAGCGCTTTGACTTGGTTTCGGACCCGGGGACTTCTGGATACGAGACCACTACTCTACCACTAAGCCATTGCGCCTCCTTGTTCTTGGCAGTGGTGCGAATCACGTACTATGGATACATGACCAGGGGAGAGTTTCACAAAGATTAATATCGACTTTAAGTTGGACTTAACTATGACAGGCCGTTCATGCCACTGTTTGCTCTCACCATTATGATCTTTAAATGATATGTTTTCCTTCATTAATGAATAATTAAAAAGTGTAAATTCTGTAGATTCGTGAACACGATTTGTACGTCCCTTGAGAGGCCAACGCAAGTAAATGGTGCCACAGGAAACAGCGGCATGAACGGCCTGTCATATTTAAGTCCAACTTAAAGTTGATCTTTGTCTTTGTGAAACACTCCCCAGGGCTGTACTAATAAATATAAAAACTGTTAATTTTTCTAAATATGTTTGAAAAATGATATAGAAATCATTTGAGCAAAAACACGCCATTCTTAAAAAAGAAAACGATCATGATCGAGTTTTCTTGTTTGAATAAATCCATCTCCAGTTAGTTGTATTTAGTTAATTTAATCTACTAAGTTACTGGTCTAACTATGCCATCTACTGGGTGATAGGCAATTCAGATCTATTTTGAGCTAATTCAGTTCAACAAGCATTTCCAAGACAAACTCTTCAGATTTGAACTTTATTTAAGAAGAAACCATTCCTTCAGAGCGTTTAAGATTTAAAATTCTACGCATGGCCTTCCTTGTCATACTTCAAACAACACAAGCATACCGAAGAACGAATTTTTGGCTTATTAGCGAATCAAGTCAGGAAAATTCGTTTACACTCTTACACAGACGCAATTATCGTTCAGGCGTACTCTGACGTAATACAGGCCTATCGAGAATTCCCCACATCACTCATCTCGGTCCCACCCGTCCAATTTGGTGTATTGATCTTCCGTCAAGTCATGTTTATAGTCCATGCAAAACGCATTACGTTTGACTGTGCCCCCAAACAGCGTCTTCCCTGGACGGGTGTTGGGTTCCCAAGATATTTTCCCTTCTTAGATAACATTTCTACCCCTGATTGGTGTGACTTCCATGTTAAATAGGGACAACCACAACCAAGAAAAACAACAAAACAGACACAAAGTAGATAGTCATATAGCCTTACGTGCCTCGGTAATTAAGCGGTTTTGTGATTTGTTGCAGAGAAAAACAGGCGCAATTGTTACGATCTTGCAGCCAAAAAACATAACGCTACTCGCGTAGGACTGGCGGGAATTTCACAGAAATCATGAATTTATTGTTTAATTTGTTCATCATACTTTTGGAAATCCCTAGTACAATGAGTTAACACATTAGCAACAGATCGAGAAAGATGTTTACCTGTACATGTTTAAAGTTGATAACCGTGGTGGCGCCCGTCCGGAGCTTTTAAAGATTGTTTATTCCTAAGCTTACAATTTGATTTGATATCTCAGAGAGATCGAAAGAAGAGAGAAATGGGGTGAAGGGAGAGAGAGATAGAAGGAGAGAGAGAGAGAGAGAGAGAAAGAGAGAGACGGAGTGGGAGGAGGCGAAGGCAGAGACAAGTAGGCAGGGACCTACATATAAGTGCTGAGAAGAGAGACAGAAGCCCAGATCGAAAGTTCGACAGAGACAGAGAGAGAAACAAGAGAGAGAGAGAGAGAGAGAGAGAAAGAGAGAGAGGGAGAGAAAGAGAAAAAAAATCTCGACTTAAAACTGGTCGGTTATTAACACAATCCAGGTAAAAGAATGCCTCAGGATGGATTTGTTTTTGTTTCACCTGCAATTTTTCTCTCACTTTCCCCAAATCTGCTCATCCAGGGATGTTTTACCCATTTTGCGATGTTCCTCAATTCGTTCGTATAATTTGTTTCTGCCTTGGAATGATACAATTTCGAGTAGCTTCTGTCTGTCTGTCTACCTCGATCCCCCCGTCGCAATTTTAAAAATACAGTTGTTCGGTGTACTGAAGTAACACGGAGGTCCACGGGGTAGTTTCTGTTTGTCGCTTGATTGATCTTAATGTTTCTAATGTGGAGACACTGCATCCAGGGCCCGTCTTGAGCAAACCACACACACACACACACGCACACACACACACACACGCATACACACACCCACACTAACCTCCGCACAAACCCGCCCACACTTGTTGTCCCCCGCGCACATATAGGAGTCAGTCTTGCGTGTGTGCGTTGCGCCTACCCCTTATTTTAACATTTGCGTTTCGTCTATTTTTCTGATATTTGCGTCGCTCACAGTTGACATCATTTTCCATCGATATTTCATTCCTTCCAGGCAGTGCAAGATTGCGAAGGAGATTATTCGGCCAACACGCATGGCGATGTAAAGTTCAAGTAAATTACACCTTAAACTCAATCCACATCCCTGGGGATTGATTGAGGAATACGCATGCTTAATCTCATGTGTAAAGGAGTAGTCAGCCGAAATAAAGTGTATTTCTTAAAGAATTACATTTATTCGTGTCTCATCGATTGTGAACTGAAGGAGTGCAAACCTCGATTACACTATCATTTAAAACGCCCCTTATGTTTTTTTGGATACACTATTATAAGTTTGTTACTTAAAGAATCATAGCATAGTCCTGAACAGAAAAGGCAATTAGTGAGTAGTATTTGAACCGACCTACATTTGTCGAACGTAGAAGTTAGATAAACATTTATAAAACGCAGAGGAGTAAAATCCGTTTAAAAATATCCCATCCCAGTCTAAACCCTACGTCAGTACAGATTACATTGATCATGTTGATTACAAAAAAACTATCTATATCTTTTCTTGGGAGAACGCGGTCACTATCGCCTCTTTTCATAGCTCGATTTATCGCTTCAATCTTTATGTTGATGTTTAATGTGGTAATTTGATGGAAAAGTGGGGAAAAACCTAAATAGGCAAAACGATACACAAATCGGAAAATACATCAATCATGAACCATGAAATATGAATTATTGGGCTCGTATTATCATCTACTCATAGCTCATGAAGAGGATGGGATAACAAATTCATCGTCGTTAGATCCATCATATCCCTTTTCATTATTCCTTTACTTCGAAATTGGATGCTTTGCGGTATTAGACACCTCCTCAATGCACGAAGGGGATTTCCCTCTTCATGCAGCTTGCACCACTCACATAATTATTATAAGCCTCGTGCAGATATGACGTGTTAAAACAGCGGCTGATTTTCTTTTCACGATGACATCAAATGTGCTACTCCTCACACTTCTGTATTTTACTACCCGTAGATCACAATAAAACGGCAAGACCAGGTTCCCGTCCTTTAACAACTTATTTCTCTTGATATCTATCGCAACTATATACATAAGAGCAAGGTTTGCGATAAATTTCAAGTTGCGGTTGATTCGAATCAATTATAGCAACATTTTATAAGACGGTGCTCAGAACTCAACTATCTTTCAATCTACCAAAACTCCTCTAGAGTCACGAAGTCAAAGACAAATGTCGAGGCCTCCATCTCCTCCATCTTATATTTTCTTTAGAACTTCTTCGTCACCTCTTCTAACCCTGCCCTCATTGTCGAATCCCCCCCTCCCCCAGCGGGTCCTCAAACATGCTCCTATAACCCATGAATGACCCCCATTCTTTCCTATAATAACATTTAATAGTTTTGATGAAGATCAGAACCTCCAACGATATACTATGGTACTTTACATCAAGACAGAAGACAGTACGTAATCAGCTGCATCTTTTATCACAAAAGAGTTCTTACTTGGGTCCTCCGGCTGCGCTTTACGTGACGATGTGTGACTGTACTATTAAACATTTCAAATTTTATGGCATTTACGTTGGCAATCTTTTTTAGACTACAATGAAAATACTTGAAAGGTTAGACTCCTCCAACAAAAAAAACAAAAAAACAAAATCATGTTTTGTTACTATACGAATTCTAGGTTTCATATTTTTAATGTCAATTTAAATGTAAATTCTCAACCAGACGGCATATGCCATTGATCGCCAGAAGCCTTTCGTTTCCATGGAAAAAGTATTTACAAAAATAATCACTTTTACTATAAAACATTGTTGTGGCTGACGAATATGTCACTTTCTCCAATTATTTGCTTCCATGATCGCCCAGATTAGTTACACCATCCCCGTCTAGTCTCTGCCTCCCCCGACTTCCTCCGCTCTACGGTGCACCGCCCTAGTTTCGCCTCGCCCCCGGTCACCGGTATCGACTGTCTTCTCATACCTTCCCGAACGAAAGCTGAGAGCCGTTCCAGGGGAAGTGTATTTCGCCAGGCAACCACTCCGTGAGCGGTTAACCCCCATTCACCCCACGCACTCACTCACTGCTCGGCGATGGCGGTTTTTTAATAACGCTCCACGTCTTACCAGTTAAGAATAAAATGCTTGCGTTGCGACGTCCGTATCACACTCAGCTGTGCAGATGGACGGCGAAACGCATCGCCCAGTGATATATCCTTTGCATTAATCCGTTCGATGCCTGGGAGTGTGGATGGTTATATATTCTTGTACTCGCACACTGTGCAGTGCCTCCGTGACGGGAGTCAAGGAATTAACGTGTCTTATATGCGAGGCTTTACTTGAGGTGCACCTGACACTGGAGAGGTAGGTCTCTTAACCTTTCTCTCTCTTTCTCTCTCTCTTTAATCATCACCATAACAAAATCCATTCTTTTTCTTATTTTGCTTTGATATCCTTGGACCCACCTGAACCACCTGTATTTTTCATCGCCTTAGCATCATCATGTTTCATTATTTTGTTTCTCTCTCTCTCTCTCTCTCTGTCTTTCTCTCTCAACACACAAACACACACACACACACACGCACACTCACACATACTCTCCATTTGTCTTTCTAACTCCCCTTGTTTTCTCTCCATCTCTCGCTCTCTCTCTCTCTCTCCTGCTCTATCTCTCTTTCTCCTACACACTCTACGGTTCTCTCTCTCTCTCTCTCTCTCTCTCTCTCTCTCTATCCCTTCCTCTCTCCACTGCCTTGGGACTCATGAAGGACCATTTCCGTTCGGAATATCTGCTCCATCTGCCTCAGGTCATAGATGTCATCCTAGTTAAGCATCCCCATTTATTGTATGAACCACCCAATTTAAGAAGGCTCTTCGACGAGCCTTCGCAATAGAAAAGGGAGATAAACAAATATTTCGTCTTTTATTTAACCAATCTGGGATGTATATTTAAATGTTTGTTATTTGTGATCTTAATATTATCTGTTATATTATACCATTAAAGGGAAGATAATGAAAATGATTATTACTAGCAGGCTAGTTCTCACAGGATATGTACGTGAGGTAGGAACGGGTCTTTTACGATAACGGCATCATTCTATTACATTTAAAAATCTTCATATGTTATTAAACGTGTTGTACGTTTCTTTAATGAATAATACGTGTATTTCAGGTTGTCAGGTATCTGTCTCATTTAGTCCCCCCCCCCAAAAAAAGGGGGGAAGATATTTAATAGAATAAACCAAAAGTATAAGATTGCCTGGTTCCGTTATACATTATGCTCAATACGTGTTAACATCTGTAATTACATGTAGCATTATTGCACCAACAGCGGTGCCCGAAAAATGTGATAAATCAAAAAATGTACCCTTCCTCACTCACAGTGTTATTAAGTTGAAGTGACAGGTTTACAATTACTAGGTAAAATACGTCATATCTCACAAACTCCTCTTGAAATGACAACATGACATGTACACAACATTATGCACGTAGCTACATGTATCTACATACTATATACACTACCAATTTCAATTTTTTTTTTCGTACGTGCACTACAACGTGACTTCGTTCGCCATTCATAAGCACAAGAGTCGCTTCTTTACGTCAAGAAAAAAGCTTTTTTATTATTACCCGGACTCTCATTAACTCTTAAGTAACTTGATAATCCCTAAATCCCCCCGGAATATATCGTTTAAAAGGTAACTGCATCCCGATACCTCAAACACTACATACCGGAGGCAAAGTGGTGGGAAAAAAGGCGCTGGAGAATAAAAGAAGAAAATAAAAGCGCGGGAAATTCTGTACAGATGGTGCGTGGGGAGAGAACGCTTTGGTGGTTGATTATAAATCAATCAAGCCTCCCAAGATGAATCGAGTTGGTCATTGAGAAGGCAAGGAAGGTAATATCTCAACGGCAAACATGCTTGCAGGCTATGATAATGATGATGATAGCACGGTATAAAGGGAGATTCTTAGCATGATAGCGTTTGTTCGTGCCAGTTATTTATCTCCTCATTATCGCTCTACTGCTCTATTTGGGGGCAATGAAATGTCACCTTGAAGTAAAGAAAATATTACGATTCTTATCATTTTCATCTTTTAACCCCCCCCCCCTTCTCTCTCTATCTCTCTCTCTCTTTCTCTCTCTCTCTCTCTCATACACACACGCATATTCTCCACAATTTTTCCAGTTCCACACTCACACCTGGGTCAATGAATTTTGGTTATCAAGCTGTGAAAGACCGAATATTTATTTTCCACAAGAATTATAGAGTAACTTCTGAGATATTTGATCAAATGTATATTATAATTTCAAAAACTTAAAAGTCACCTAATATAAACAAAAAACAGTGAAGCAAAATAAGTGAGCAATTATGTATAGCAATGCGAAATACACGTACATGTACAAACAATAATACAAAATATAAAAACAATAACACCACCAACAATAAACACAAAAACTATTCCATGCATTTAATGCATGCTTCTTTCTTACATTAACAAAATATTTCAGTATTTCACACTTATTGAAGGATAAAACGAGATCTGTTCCCCCTTTAAAATTTGTTATGGAGGAGATGTTGAGGGAGTTTGACGTAATTAGAGAGACTGATGTACACTAAATACCCCTTTCTATGATTAGATGGGCGTATGTGGATTTGAGAGTACTTCGTTTTGATTAATACCAAATAGTAAACGTGACTGAAAATCGACAGACTTTACATTCCCTCTGGTATCTTGAGGAGAGCCACTGTTTGCTGATTCCATCGATCTTGTTTGGGACCGCGCGTTAGCTAGGATTTGTGGACTCAGCGTAAAATGAGTTTACCGCCACCGTTGGCCTTGTCTGCAGACGCTCGTGTTTTGTTTTTAGCACAGCGTCCAATCATTCTCCCACTTAAATCCCTTTTCGCATGCGGGAACATTATGTAGATATAATGCTATCACGAGATTTAGCTCAACGAAGTTGCCCATTATGAACAGTTGATATTAAATACTTGCAAAATTAAGCCTACTGTACAGTTGATGTCTAATTTATGTACTTTGCATATTTGTGTCAACACGAAGACAGATGGCATATGTTACATTTGTTCGTATCCCATCATCATTTTTGCAAATGTGCCTGTACAGTTTTTCCACCTTCAAAACACGAGCAGACTAATTATAGTCTCGTACTATATTCCTTATCCCTCAGGAGCTAAACTATATAGATGGCATTATGCTTTATAACATAATGATATGGACATCGAATATAATGCATTTACTTAGAGTACGTCTTGTTTATTTTCAATTATGCCTTTAGAGTATGCATTTTTCAGCGACGCCATAGCCATAGCGCATCAACAATACGTGATTCCAGTGAAATGAATTCAAAACCCCAGGGCAACCCCTGTGGAAAAATGCCCCAAGCCCAAACCTCCGAGGTAGAGATATTGTGTTTCACCCGAATCATTTATTCATGGTACCGTTTAGCAAGTCAACAGGCCACCCGAAACCCCTTCCCACAATTGATTCGCACTAATATGCAAATATCAAACGCAACAAGTAAAACATCACCCACCGTTACTTCTGGTTCTCCGATAGGCCCCATTTTGATATTTGCATTCGGCTGTAACACGAAGCCGGTAGCGCACTTCTTGCTAAATGGGCAGCTTGAAGGATACAGCTATCACGTTGCAACTTTGCTCGTTTTGGTGAGGTACCAGAGAGCAGTTTTTGCCGTAGATGAAATTTCCTTTTAGTCAGAATTGCTTTATTTACATTTTAAATTTCAAGGGATACATAGACAAAAAGTGTGGAAACCAGGGATAGCTTAAATGGATTCTTTATTGACGAGAAAAATTGTGGAGAAGAGAAGAGGCGAGTCAAACAATAATTCATTCTGCATCTTTTGATCGATGGAAATCATCAGACCAAACATTCATTTGGTGATTTATTTTACCCTGCCACTTATTGCACGTCTCTCTGTCCCCCTCTCTCCGTTTTTCTTTCGTATAAATTATGCAACTTTTCTTTATCTGTCTAGATTGCTATGTATGTTAAATCTATTGAGAAATTACAAATGCATCATGCAAGCAATTACAAAAATTATCCAGAGAATATTATCAAATCTTACAAGATATTGCATACACTTAAACGAAACATGGCTTTGAATTTTAGGGCTAAGCAAGTACTATTCTTCAAGCCTTTGTATATTTTCTCGTGAGCCCCCATAAATTAATTTCTGATAACGGTCCAACCATCGCATGCAGTACTAAACGAAATATTTGTAGAATGCTCACTTTAAATTTATCATCAACAGTATTAGGGTTAGTACAGACTGATGCGACGTAAAATGACAATTTACCATTCGGCTAAGCATATTTTTTCTCGTGTACATAGTGTCTGGCACGTTGTAATTTTACCCTGTACAAATTAATGATACAAATTGTTCAAAAATAGCGGATGGCTATGATTACTTTACAAAATACTCAGTAAATATGAATTATGATGTAAACTATACCGGTAAGTAAACTTTCACCACGCCTGTCGTTTAATTTCGATAGAATTCAACCTTATTGTAACCAAATACAATTGAAGAAAATGGGGGAGTGTGAGGGTGGATGGGGTTGGTGGAATCTATGAGGGATTCATGCTTTGCTGAAGTGAAAAGGCTTCAAGGAAGTACATTCTCATGATGGAAAACACGAGATCGATATGTAGTTTGGTTAATGACTCCGAAAACATGTCTTGTTTATCTTTCCCTCGCCCCAGGCCCCGGTTTAAAGCCCTGATAGCCATGTTATTTCAAGAACAACAACAAAATGTAACCAAATGTTATGCACTTAGAGATTATAAAATGATGCTATAATGTCCAAAGACTAATTTAACCTACGGACCAGAAAGATTTGATAATACATTTAAAAAAAAATAATAGCTGTGTATATTATCCTTGCACTGTGCCCCAGTGAGCAATAGAAGCCATCTTTTGTTAGAATTGTTAGCATCGAAATCTTCAAGCGATTCTTCATATACAAGTCTCCTTGAAACCTTGTTAAACAGATGCTGTTTCAGATAGAGTTGCACCGTCCCTGAAAAAATCGTGCCTACATGAATATCAAACAGGAAAGTGGCAAAAAGAATATGATACCATTATTCTGTTTTCCTGCAAAGGCCCCAAATATTATACATATCACATGATGAGACGAACAATTTCCCCTGTAACATAGTGCCTTCTCTTTCTGCTGTTATTCGTGTTTTCAAAAACGAAACAAAAAATCATTTTAGATTGCAATGTCAGGTTGGAAATAAGAAACAAGAAAAACAAGAAGCTCAGAGTAAGGACGGATATCAGTTGTCTTTTTAATGCAGAGTATTTCTTGTTTATGGTAAACAAAAAAGTACCACAAATAAATAAATAAGGGAATGCCGAGTATAAACATCGGCTATTCGATGACATTATTACAGGATCTTTCTTGAAGCTATCCTGGATGGTAAGTTTTTTTCGGTAAATGTGAATCTCGTGTAGGTATCGTGGTTTAGGGCTATCACAATCATTAAAGAATTGGACTGCATGTACGTGTGGTTCCTGAAATCTCATGATTATTGCTTGATTTTAGATAACAAGTCTGGCCAACAAAGGAAAAGTCAATTAAATAATTTTTTTTAAATATGCTGATGTATAAAGATCTGACAGAGGGGGCAATTTCCTGATATATCTGAAGGACATTGGAAAATGTTTTCTCGAAAAAGAAAAGACATTTTCATCTGGAAGTAATTTCAAAACAACCAGGGACTTCCCATTCCGTGACAGAAATCGTACAAGACACCACCACAGAGAAAACGTTCTTCTTCAAAACACGCAGAAACCCTTAAACTAGCCTCGGAAGGTCCCACATCCTGACCAGGCACTATAACCACAACCACCGAGATGACTTGAAGAGAAACCACAGCATGTAAGTCCATGAATCCCCAATCAAAGCATCTTTTGGAGGAAGCGGTTGAAAATTATCTTCATTCCCCTCTCCAAACGACAATCCCCACTCATCCATGCTCCATTCTCAACATCTTTTAAGAAACTTCTACATTCCACCCTTCTCTCGCTAAATGCCACTTGTCTGCGGACTATGCTCGACATCTGCGAAAAAACCTTTTAATTCGACTCCTCCCTCGGTAATTGCCACTCGTCCATTCTTAACATCTTCACGAAGCTTCCATGGATGGGCAAGATGGAAAAGGGAAAATAGAAGATGGAAGAGGCTTGACAGTCTGTTATCACCTCCAGCGATGGCAGGAGTGGGATGTGTGGGAAGTGCCCTTAGACGCTGCCGCGGATAGTCGTTTAGCATCTCACACGGGAAAACATTATTGGACTGGGTGGATAGAACTAGGTTACATGATTAGATGGTCTTGTAAGGAGTGGTGACAGCTTGAGCGATTTCAAGGAGGCCATGCTTTGGCTCGTGTAGCTGAGATAATAGATGGTGATAAGCAAAATGGTTCGTGTTTCCTGCGAATGGGCTGTAGAACGGAGATGGCGAAGGTTCTCTTTAGAGGGAACCAACATTATTCTGACGGCGTAGCGTATGACAGATCTGCATATCTTGTATGTTCTGGGAGACGAAAAAAGTTGGAAGTTTTTTCATCATGGTTATAGTGACGCTACAAGATTGTATCCGGTTATCTGATTTTGAGAAATACCAAGTGTTCCCACAGTAATGGTAGGAATACGTTGGCCTATTAAAGGAAGCTGAAGTAATTTTTAGGACAGTTCTTTCTGTTTGCAAGTCCATGAACCCAGAACAGACTGTTATTATCTACAAATGATCTACTTTTCATACATACCAACATTTTTCATAATAACATTATAAAACCTACGCTTAGTTTCCTTTTGTGAGTTTTTTCACAGCAGATTCCTTGGATAAATGATAATCAAAATTTTAATACATCGTTCCTGTTTTCACGAAGTGACGGTAGTGAGGAAAATCCGCACGCATATTGTATGCAATTTTCATTCACTACCGTCACTTCGTGAAAATAGGGACGAAATGTTAATACCTTTTATTTCACAAATGTGTCCTTGCTGAAGGTTTATAAGTTACTACTTGGAGAGGCCAAATAAAGTAGGTTATCGTTGTTATCATACCCAAAGGCGTTCGTTTTCCTTTCTTCTAAAAATCACTTTAACTATATTGTAAAGAACAAACATGAAATATATTATATTCCTGTGCCGACATATTCTTTTCACCGGGGGCGATTTCAGTGCAGGTGAAATAATTGTGCGTAGGATAAACGGTATTTGTTCATATGATCATGTTAAGTTGCTTTACACCTGCAAACGAAATGGAATAATTGGATCATAATACTGTAGGAAGTCTGGTAGATAGAATGCTCATAATGAAAATAATGGTATCACTGCAGAAAGAAAAAGTTTCAATGAAGATGCTTACAGGATAACGTGCTATTAGTGTTTTAAGGTTATAAGGTCTCCTCATGATATTTCCTGAATGTTGGATTTTGTCAATGTTAATATTAAATGTAATAGCAACAACCAAACAATCGTTAGCGGTCGATTAATTGTGTGTTATATGTGTCATTGGGTGGCATTTCTTTATAGAATATAACAAGGGTATAGTATAACCCTACACACTCAGGACCGTGTTCTGTTTGAACAGAGACCTGCGAATGTTGAATTTTATCAATTTCCTTGTTGAAATGGCACCAAAAGAAAAATCACGGTTTGAATATTTATACAATCATTGCCCTAACTCAAATTTTCTTCAGCTACAACATTTGCTTGAACGTTGGGCTAAACACTACACTGAATAAATACCTCCAGCGTTAATGTGTAAATTGTGCTGCAGGGTGATTGTTCACTTTAAGCTACTGCGATACGCTCGTCTGTTTCAATCCATTCGTCCGTACAGCCATAACTCAATTGGAGGCAGCCTGCCGCAATTAAATTCTAATTTTGTCATCCGCAGACAGAAAATTGTCACTAACATGCGGTGATTGCGATTCAGTATGAACATTATGCATCGCAAGTAACGCTGAACGCCCCCTTTCAGAACCTAGCTGAAACCACAATGAATTATGTAAGTAGGGTTTTCTTTAAAATACATCTCATGAGTCATGTATCACTTGACAACATTTTCTTTGGTTCACGTCTTGCCAACGATCTATGTTTCATAAGATTACACTCAGATACTATGGCGGAAATTGTTTTTTCGTTGTGGTGCATTTTGTCCACCAATAGGCCTCCTTCAGTCACATCGCCATAGCGACCACTGGACCCAATTTCACAAAACTTGTCATCTGTGACAAATGACAGTTTATAACCTACTGAAATCAATGCTTCTGATTGGTTATCAGCAGATTTGTCACTGATTTTTGTCATTTGTCATTGAAAAAGGGCTTTGTGAAACGGGTCCCAGGTCGACTTCAACCAGACCTTTTCTTCACCTTTACGTGTAATGTAATTTCAATTCGGTCTGTTGTTTGTCTTTTCTTGGTTTCGTCTGTGTGACTGGATTTATCACCGAATTAATCACTTTCAACTCAGGACCAACACCATACCAAACCCTAATCCTAACCCTAACCCTTGACCTAATCTCAAGCCAAGCTGTAAACCTAAATCTGAAACTAACGATACAATGAAGTCCACAGCGAATGTCGTGGAAAAGAAAGTCGGATAACCTTTTGCAGAACATTCCTTTTCCATTTTCTCTGCATTTGACTGACACTGCAACTGTCTTGCTTGATGGGTTGCACGTACGATATGTTTGTTATGCATACGATAAACATGATTATATGTAGGCTCCTGGATAACATCTCCTCTCGATTTACATTCGAAAGACATTCCTTCATGCTATTGCATTTCAGGTCACGTATTTGGACTTGACACACCAATGCATACTTATCCCGCATGTCCTGACGTAAACATGTGCTGAGAATTGACTGGACTAGAATACCGCATCCCTATCATGGAGACCGTGTCAAAGGAACTTGGTAACCACATGCCATATCCATAATGCATGTGACGACCAATATGTGGTTCATGTTGATGAATTTGGATCATCAGATGTTGTTCTGGTCGCAGAAGTGACAAACAAAGTAAGGACGTCTGCATAACTACCTGCCAAGGTGTATGCAGTTGTCTCTATTGACACAGATCAAGAGTTTGACCCTAGCCAGAGAAGCGTTACCGACATCGGGCCGACAACGGACCAAAGACACCTTTGCATTGGTCGAAAAGCCATGAATCGGTCGGTTTATAGTCTTGTGTCGGCTCGGCGGTGTGACTGACGTATTATAGTCTTGAAATAGATAATCTAGATTCACACATCATCATGATCGACACGTTTGAAGGGAGTTTTACGGTTTCTCCCGCCTTCGATCTTATTCGAATATAAAACGGAAAGACATTTTTCTCGGAAAGAAGCTGAGGCAATTTCAGTAGCCTTGTATGTCTTTATAATAGCATATTTCATAATCCAAACACGATTCTTACAGGAAGTAAATCAGGTACTGATACTGCCCATGAGTTGGATTTTTCTTTTGAAAACCCCTGGCCCTGCGATTTGTTTATAAGTGATTTTGAGCTTATATTTAGTATGTGAATCGGGTAACCTTTTTGTGACACGCACGACTCATAATGAAAGGTGACAATTCATATTTTGCTTTTCCACGTCAGTGGGTTTCATTATGCGAGGTTTCATCGAATGTACACGCCAGTAGTTTTCCCTTGTCATCCTAGTTGTCTTGTCATTCGATGTCTTCTTCGAGGTGCTCTGAGATTGAAAGTGAAGATTGGAGATTGCATTGGTCGCGCTAACCCTACCACACCAATATTGTTTATGTTGCTGTCGCGACCGAGGGAAGAGGGCTTGTCAAAAGACACCTAATCTATCTCACTTTGGCACCCCATCGCATCGAACGTATTTGGGCACGGTGTTAACATTACTTCGTAGAATAAACATCCAGTAGCTAGCCAATAAAAGAGCCATCTCTTTGGTGCCGACGAACTATGGTGCAACCGATCGCATAAGAGTGATGCAAAAGAACATTGTTTAAATCATTAAGGCATAAGATTTGGATTCTACCACACATAATGCGGTCAAAACAATTCGACAGTCAATATCCGATATTGAGCAAAATCCTAAACTTTTCACTTTAGAACTCGTAAACCAAACGCTATACCGAAGCTTAGGCTTAAAGATAAACTTGAGTTCTGGTAAAAAAAAAAAAAAAGACTTCTCACAGAATCTAACGAAACTTACACTGAATATTCAAGATTACAAATAAATGTCATGTGCCAAACAATTTTGGAAGAAAATGAATACTGGCTGAGTAATGAGCATAGAAAGATAAGGAAATCAAGGTATTACTAGCCCCGACACCATTGTGTTGTCCCGTATACATCTTTCTGTGAACAGTGATTGTTACTTTACCAAGACTGGGCCAAATTTATGATGACTCTAGAACCTTGTATTACATACCAATACTTACATGCTATATGATCAACTTTTCTGATCCATTTCACACCTTTTCTTTCACAATGCAATTGCATTACCAGAACTCACCTTTATCTTAAAGCTCAAACCTAGCCCTAAACCTAAATACTTTGCCATGTACTTTTGACGAAATAAAACCTGCGGCAGTTGTCCCCGGAGCCACTCTTTCTCATCAGCTTTATTGGCTTTATAACACCAACATGAATCCTAGTTTTTTGACGGGAATATATTTTGGGTGTGATTTGGGCTCCGATATGTTCGGATGACAAACCCACTTTGAAGTATGTCATGACTCATTGACAGAAGCCGTTGACTCAATGAATTGCCTTTATGGGATTGTTTCGTGTAGCAAATGAAATGTGTAAATCGCGTAAACAGTGGTTATTGCTTACCTCAGCGAAACGTCATCAGCAAAAAAAACTAAAAAGAAGCGGACAAGCATTGCTAACGAATTTGCTTACTCCGCTTCCATGGATTTGTATAGGCCGGCACCTGTAGCAATGTAATTCCTGTAGTATTGATTTAAAACTACTTCAGATACAAATGCATTCGTAAGTGCGCCCTTGCATTTCACGGCCGAGAAAATAATGGGGTACGGGAATCATATCCGGGTGATTTTGCTAATGGCACAGGGCATATTAAGGCGTTGATGAAATTTTGCGTTTCTGTTCCCTTTCCTCGACGCCTCTTGTGATATACGTTTTGTTAACCTTTTATTTTTCTCGCTCTCTTTATATTATTGGTGTGACTGATTGTGCTTTAATTTGTGATGTGTGATTTTTTTTAAAAGCTTTGTTTAATCATAATTCCAGTCAACTTGTCTTGCGTCAGGCGTCTTTGTTACAGTTTAGAAAGTGTCCCCCTGATAGGGTGATGGATAAAGAGAGTTTTTGTTTGTTTGGATGTGTGTCAGGGGCTTCAGTTTCTGAAAATATGTATTAATTCTACGTTGAAGTACGAGCCAAGAAAAAGACATATCGTAACAAAAACAGAAGCGTTTTAACAGCAAATCGAGACAATTGTGATAATAATGGTTTGACACTGAGTGTCTATGTATCATTTATATATGTACATACATGCAACATATATAAATACAAATATATAAATATATATTTTTTCTTTTTTTGGCTTTGCCGGATCGAACCAAAACAATCCGCTTGCATCCCTGCGTTGTTTCCCTTTGATTTCTAAATCAATACTTCCGAAGGATTTATGCTGAGGTATCCATTAGGTAAATTGGTATTCGAGACGGATCCCTCAAGAAAGTACCCTGAAGCTCCTCTACCTCTTTATCCAAGGCCATCAATCATACTATGGGAATATTTCCCTTTCACTTTCCTTAGACGTGCCTGATCACCATCATAAATTTGCCTAATAGGTGCCCAGGCAAGCTGCCAAAGAAAGATGTCTGACCAGGTACGCTGTGTAGATGCAACAAGTTTACGTTCAACGTGTTCAATGGCATGCATGGTCCTTGCTTGTATTTTTTTTAATCCAATACGTACTCGGTAAGCGTAAGGGTTAAGTCGATATTAAATTTTAGGTTAGCCTTAGGGTTAGAGTTAGGTGTCGTGGCCGGTCGTAGTGTACATGTATACTGAGAAATTAAATTTGAGTGTACGTTATTGACGCGAAGCAATTGTCCTCATATAGCATGCGTCTACTATCAGTTGCGCATTCTCGCTCTTTCTCTCCCTCTCTTTTAATTGTGTGTGTGTGTGTGTGGTGTGTATGCGTATGTATGTGTGTGCGTTTGAGGGGGTGAAATTCTTAACTTGCCCCCTCCCCCATTATACTTTACATAATGTCTCACAAACTCGAATCCAGTTGTAAATAAAAATAAATATATAATGTAAAAGCATGAAACAACTGTTCATATTAGTACATATCGTCCCAAAAGAATGGCAACATGTCAAAAGAATGGATTCTATTTCACTTAGGAACTCAATTATGCATTTAGTTTTAATGTAGAAATTTAGTACAATTTTGCCTAATGGCTGCGAGACATTTCGAACAAATTTTTAAACGAAACAGTAAATAAATATTAAGGAAGGATAAAACACTTATCTTCCTCTCTTTCTTCAACTTTTTCCTTCAAGATGGGAGAATGTTCGAATGTAAACACTTTTCCTTTCGATGCCTTGTAAAAATATGATGTTACTGAAAGCTGAAACTACCGCGGAAGATTGCGATAATTCACCTTCTAAACAGCGTCGAAATGTATCAGCATCTGAGAGTGATGAACACTTTTATTGGCAGAGGATTGTGCTGAGTTGTGGTGGAATTGTAAATCCTAGGCTTGACTTATGAATCCTGGCAGAATCCATTACGCATAGCCATCGATCAAAAAGCTCAATATAAGTAGGCCATTTCCCGCCTCGTGCATCTCCATTCTAACTTGGAGCTTAGAGAGTCCTCTCAGTGATTTGGCTCCTTAAAAGAACGGATACAGATTTCAAATTGAGCATTTTTCATAGTTTACTATTATAAGGAATGAATAAAATATGTATTTTTTTTCTTTATTTAAGAGCCACTTACGGTTCATAGTCAATATTAAAGTTGTCTGGTTATGTTTCTTTCATGAATTGTGTATGTGCGCGTAATTTTGGGTTTTTAATTTAATGTTTGACTGTTTTTGTCTGTGTCTAACCTCCTTACTTTCATTCTTCAAATATAGGGCATCTTATAATCTTACAGTTAACATAATGAACATAAAAAATGTCCTGACATCAGTTCACAAAGTGGATTGAAACAAAAAAGTTTCGACATCAATTCTCAAATTGGATGGAAAGAAAAATGTCCTGAGTACAATTCACAGGGTGGTTATAGTCCCAATTAATTCCTAGACTCATATAGCTGAAAAGAAAAAAGGTTTGGCATATTTCAATCTCCCTTACCGTCGATTGGTTATACACTTCAGAAACGAATCAGTGTACCCTCGGAGTATATTTGACCGTGTCCATACGTAGATTTATTCTGCAAGTGTAAAACCGGGCTCTATGAATAGTCACGATTGATGAGAAGGATCCTTTTATTCAAAATGACAGTTCTTTAGAGGACCTTTTTAAAATAATTCGTGAATTCAGATCACGTTCCTTAGTATGCCGTCTGCCTATCATGAACGAAATTTAATACTGACCGGAGTGGAGGGAGTGGAACGGTAAATTTTAGAGGGACAAAGGATATTTTTTTGAGAGCTTAATACTGTAGATTCGATGGAAGAAATGCTGGAAGTTGTTGGAGAAGTATTTGTAAGCACACAGATAAAGGACGCGGTTTACCACGTCATTTCTTTACCGAGGCAACACATTATCTGACACCTCTTGCAGACCTTGCGCAGTGTTACACGCACGATTATTGAAAGGAATATTACTTAATATATCGAAATCTAACAGAGATTTATTTGATGTATTTGTTTAATCTTCTCTTTTGTTAAATGTTTAAACCTGTATTACATAAAATTAACTATCCAGTATGGACAGGCTGTTCGAGAGTAAAACATCTTTAACTCATAGCCTGCCAAAAAGCTGCATGCACGCTATTGTTATAGTGCTTTGTACACGCGAGCAAGCTACTGTAACTCTGCTTCTTGCATGATTGCACGCATTCGTAATAGCAGTTGTTGTTCATGCACATTGGACTGTGCCTAGTGTTTTGCACGCGCTATTGGTAGTACCATAGCGTTAATCCGATTACCTCGTTATACATTTGGCACTGGGGGAATTTGTGGCTTGGCACAATGGGGATTAGCCTTGTGGCAGGATAAGAGTTAAAGGATGCTTCTAGTTCGAGATGCCGTTTGAAGTTGTTAAATAATTGATTATTGAGATGGACTATCTGAGTGTGCTCGTTTAACTTTCCTCCGAGATCATTTCTTTATGCCATTATCAAACTTATTCGATCGACCTGAAACCCATCGACGTTTAATTAAGCTTCGAGAGTTTTATTATTTGTATCATACCATAACTCATGTATAATGATGAATCACAGAGAGGTCATGGTTGCATAAATGTTACAATTTCCTCTATATTCTAGGATTTCTTCCAACATCCTCGTCAACATTCATGAAAACATTGAGTTGGTAACTAAATGGTTATGCTTAAGATGTCCCTTCAAGAATAACGAGAGAATCCACGACTCCCCTTTACATAAAGGGCTAGACGCCCGCTCAAAATGAACTAAAATGCTTAAGCTTCTGGTACTATTAATTACTAATATCTAATAGGAAAGTGTTAAGCAGGTGTTCATTTTAATTGTGAGCATTTACTTTTGTGACATGATTATTTTGTTTTACATTGAAAAGATTTCTCCACATCGGCGTCCTTTTAATAGATCATTACCATACCCTGATCTCTTGATAACTCCTATTTTCCGTTAATGAATTGTAGATGGTAATAGACTGATTCAATAACTTCATTGGACACAGTGGATAAAATACTCTCCTTTTATGTTTGTGATAATTTGTTTAATATGACCTTACCATGGTTGCGTAGCACACTGCTATGTAATTGATGTTCTCCTCAACTAGCATTCTAGAGAGCAAGCTTTGATAAAGTGTTTTCCTCGTCAAGGAAATATCCATCTCGATATTTCTTACACTTTGGTTATGCTTATTTTTTTTTTTATCATAATGCTCTCACGGTTCAGTGACCAGCACGTTCGGATATCGATCATTCAGAACGAGATCGATATGAGGCATGGACAGACGAAAACAAAATGCATGTTTATTACAGAAATATCAAGCATACATCCATTCTCAATTTCCCGTGGTGAGTGAAGTATTTCAGCCAAGGGAATTATACCACTGAATTATTAAAATAATGCAAATGACGCTGCGTGTAAAAAAAAGTTGCGCCCATGAATATGAAATACAAGTAGTCAGGCCGATGCGATGTTAAGGGATGATTATCACATGCCTTAGGTGAAATGAATGCATGTATATTTTGTATATATTCCCTGATGAGACGATATTTGGAAATCAATCTTTTAATCTGGAAAGAAAATAATCAGTTTAATATTATTACCAAAATTATGAATAGATAAAAAGAAAGAGCCAACCGCCTCTGACATTATGATACAGATATCTAAAGCAAACATTCAGCTTCAGGATCGATGTGAGAAAATGCATTCGCTGCAATTGAGGCGCCGTTGGGCAAAGTTTCATACCAGGGTATCACAAATGGAAGCAAGTTCTTTGAACTAGTTTATCAAGTGTAAATAAGAAAAGGAGAATAATTAAAAAATCATATGCGTTTTGAAACATAAATAAAGGAGAGGATAACCGAAATAACACGTTTTTTTCAATGTAGGGAAGATCTGCATTTCCTCGTAGTAGAATTGTATCTTGGCGCCTTCATTGTGTGGGCGGCAAAGTGTGCGTGTTTGTTGGGTGTATTCTATCACGAAATGCGATATTCTGTAATGGTTATGGGCCTGAATTATACAAGTGAACGTGGTATGGTTATAGTTTCAAGTAATGTATCTGTTCGTTGTTATGATGCCCGGGGACAGATGGACCTGGATTGTTTCTTGAAAAAGGAAAATACAAAAGGAATGTATAGTAGTGATAATCCAGCACCTCTGAACAATTTTATTGACAAGATTTACGATCAAGCACCGCCATGTTATCTACGTGACGAAGTATCTGTTGATTGCTTTTTACTTCAGTCTTGTGTCTGCTTGCACTTTAAGGATAGTAAGGATAGCAGTAAGGATAGTATTCTCATGACTTCTCGAGACAAACAAGAATAACACAAAATTAACCCATTGCTTACTGGAGCCTGGTGGTCCCTGTGTTAAGTCTATGGGAATTAGATTATTCAGTAGTCAACGGGTTAAGAGAACAACGTAAAAAATAAAGTTAAATTAGTGCCAAGATTTTGGAAAAAATAGAAGGCGTAGACAAAGATGCGACATATCCTTGGTTAGTAGTTTCCTTACACTACAATTCATACGATGTTATTGAAGTAAGCAACTTATTCCACCAATACCAATGTGATTTACATGAATTTTCCATACATCTCCTGCTCAAAGTGTTCGGTTTTTAATGCAAAGCTAATTTATTCATATTTAATATTTTAGGTAAGACCAGTAGAAACCTAAATTTCCCCTTTTCAACCCAGAACACACACCTACTTGACCTGCTACTGCAGCTATTATCAGCCTCTCTATTAAAGTAACATCATCAGTGACAGGGAAGAATCAGGGTTTCACTTCGATTCTATCACGAAAGGTTATTCGTATTGTATTGGACACGATATCTGCGTGGGCTGCACCTTAACGTTCTAAGAGGGTGTATTGAACAGCCTCTTAAATTTAAACTGATGCAAAAGAAAAATACCAATGGTTGAACCCCTTGTCTGAATCCATTTTTACGAGACAGATTATTCCCCCTCGCCCACGCAATGCAAATATAATTGCCTATAGCACGATGTATATTTCTTGTTATACGAGGTAGACATTTAAAGGTGGAAATTCAATAAATTTCACTATCCCTTTCAAGCCAACACGAAGACCATATTACAAAATTAAGATTTAGGGTGTGGTCCTCTTGCTATACGCAGCTTACCAAAATGTTTTACTTGGTCCTGCGATGGGTTTAGTATGTTATGGTTTCATCAGTTCATTAAAAGTATAGTACAAGTTTATTATTATATATATATAGGATAATCAGCATGATCAATACTCCCACGGCCTAGCGGTGAAGCATTGGCGTTCAACGCCATAGACCCTTCTTAGATTCCCTGCAGAGGTGGAAAAGATCAACGGAAAGGATTTTCCAGCAACGTTCCAGTGGCGAAAATAATGGGAAAATGTGATTTTCTCCATTGTTTCCAATATGTTTTCGAGGGTCCATGACCAGTTTTGAGTCCTTGAAGCAAGATTATAGTCGTTCACGTATCTTTCCATTAAAAACATAAATTATATATAATCTAAAACGCTGTAAAACCGAAATAAAGCGCTACTAGTCGTTGCAGAGATTCTAAGGCAACCTGTACTTTCGCCGGATGTTGTGTGTGGGTGGATGTGCGATGAACAGTTTTCGTCGGGGGACCGATGTGGATGATGGATGTCCGGTCGCTTCTGGTAAGTCAACCCAGTGTAGAGGAAACAGTACCCGTTAAAATAACCAACGATCATCTCAAATTGGCTACACATTTGCTCTTTTGACATTTGTAACAATCCCCTTGTCTGGTCAGATTCCTTTGCAAACGTGGTTAAGTATTCCCATTTGAAGGGAATAGTAAAACCACTGCAATCCTAATTTTTAAGGCCCGTATCGAGCACCGTGAGAGTATTAACATTACAATATTTGAACATGTTCTCATCTACCACTGACATGACTGACTTATTTAAAATCTATCAGGATGTCTTTAAGTGGCGATGAAAATTAGAAAAGGTTTAACAACAAAAAGGGTTCTTATAAAAGAAACAACAATGTTTTGCATAAAAATTTGTTTAGGATTGTCTTATTTTCTTTTTTGAGGGGGTTGTTGTTTACGACGTACAGGAATGTCCGACTTGGCATAAGATCATTTTTACTCTTGCTGGAATAACGTTCAATTTGGCATACAAAAGTTTATACTTTGATCAACTGCAGTTCAATATTATATGTTACTGTAACGCATCCTGATGGCTCTAAAAAAGAGAAAAGCTGGCGTTATCTCATTAGCGAAATTCCATATTGATATCTATCAAAATTTGGATTCCTTTCTTTAATAAATTTGTCCTACATTCCTCTACCCCGTTCGGATTTGCCAAGAAAAAAAAATTGCATTAAAAAATAAATCTGAGCAGATATGTTTACGCTTATATGCCTGCAGGGGGATACATATCCAGGGTTCCTTTTTATATCTTCTTCGAATAATCCCCCGGAATTCTCGAAATAAAAGCTCTATAATATTATCCAATGGTTTTGTGGTATGTATTCCGATCTCCAGAAATTGTCATTGATCTAATCTCGTTGTTTTTCTGCTCCGCTTTGAATTTCCTTTTCTTCCATTAAAACATATACTCAACGATCGCTTTTCCAATTTTAATTTGAAAATTGGTTGTCATTAATTTCCAACATGTCCTCTGACTACAGACCTAGTTTTTTAATATCTGTCAAGGGATATAGTTTGCAATCTGGATATCAAAAGCATATATGAGCAAATCTGCTAAATACTCTTATCACTCTATATTAGTAAGGCCATTTCAGCCGCTCTTTTTCTTAAATGTTTATGTTGTCTGATTTCTTCTGGATATTATTGTTGTTGATTGATACAATTCAACTACTTTAGACAACTTCTTTTTCATCGTTGATTATCTATCTTGTGTTTAATGTTCACTGAAGTATGTGATGTATTTGCCTGCTTCAGTTCAGGACATCTGACTTGTTTTAACTTAATTTTGCAACTGACTGCCGTGACTTTTTTTTGCATAGTTCAAAACCCATGAAATCTGAGTCGGGCCTTTTAGAAGGTGACGTTATTATTTGGTCGTAATACGTAAATAATTAGTAATGACACGTCTGCATATTAAACCAAATTGTGTACAAGGATACACACGGATCAATGAATTTTCAAATAGATTTAAAAATCCATTTAAATCGCGTTATTAGATTCTTCCTCATCCAGATACCACTAAACACTGAAAAAGCATCCGACGCCAACTGAAACATTGTAGAAACAATGTTGCCCTTTTAATTTGACACTCTTCCTTTAATACGAAAGTCCCGTCCCTCCCCCTTTCCATCGCGCCCTGACTGGGTATGTCACTCGAGCCAGTGATTTTTTTTTTTATTTTCACACCCGTGCTCTGCAGCATCGCAATCTATCTGTTATAACTGCTCCATTTTCTTAACACATGCATAACACTTAATTTGTTTCCGCGTGTGTGATGTTCCAGCCCGAGGTATTTTAACCTTTTCGCGCCAATTTTAGTCAAAGAAATCCTTGTCTGTGAACGCACTTTAAACACAACTCCGATTGTTTCGTCTGACTACCTGTTTTCTTTTGCCTCTTTCTGTTTCGACACCCCCCCCCCCTTTCACCCACACTATTTTTGTCGTTTGAGCTCGCTGTAATTTTACCTTGTTTCCTTTATTCCTAAGAATATATACTATCCACAATCCTTCAATCTGTTTTAATACCGAGTGCAGTAAATGGTAATATTAAGCTTTATTAAAACGCCTAGCAAACATATGGGGGAAAGCCAGTCAATATTTTTACGAGGGTGGATATTTTAAATAGTTTACCTTTTAATATGAAGCTTTTAAAGGTAAGCAGTAGAAGGATAAAGTAGATCATCAATACACTTTGTATATGCAGAATTAAGATCTTTGGGATGTGCATGAACAATCATTCAAATAGACTTTGAAATAGATGGCTTCATGAAATAGATAGTAATCTACATAATATATGGATAACACAGACCGATATATTAAAAGATAATCAATTAGAGAAGAGACATAATCGGGTCATGCTTTAAATATATATTATTCTAATTAAAATCCCTATTAAGAAATGGATCGAGGAATGGGGTACAGGAAATGGTGGGCGGTGAGAGGAAGTGCCTTTGGACTGGACTTCCAGGGGCTTCAATTAACCTACTCTAGGTTTCGTTTATGTTGTACATCTTCCAGAACCACGGGCCTGGGAAAGCCTAAGATGTGAAACCCGCTGGGTGTCCATCACACTTCCCGTTGTCATGGTTATAGGCGAATCCTAGTCCGTTTAAACCCCCCTGGAAAAGAGAAGTCATCTCCAAAGTACCTAGATATAAACACGTAATATGCTGCCTGTTCACTGGTACTTGGGACATTCCTACATACTGTTGCACTTGTGCAAATATAAACGTTTGTTTGGTTGTGTGTTTGTGTGTTTGTTTGTTTGTTTGTTCATTCGTTCATATTTAGTTTACCTAAAGAGGGAGCGAAAATGTGTGTGTGTGTGTGTGTGTGTGTGTGTGGGCGAGTGAGAGAGACAGAAAGAGAGAGAGAGAGAGAGAGAGAGAGGGAGAGAGACGGGATAGATGGGGGAAGAGGACAGTATATATATATATATATATATATATATATATATATATATATATATATATATATATATCTATATATATAAACATGTGTTTGTTGTTTTGTAATTAAAGGCGAATTTATATTGATGGGCCAACGAATGTTTACTGTACTTCTGTTCTGACGCGGTTTCATTTGTTATATGTTAGGCGTACAACTGCCTTTTTCCAAAAGGAAAAATTGAGTAAAATTTAGTGACAAAATTGACAGTTAATAACAAGTTGTATTATTTTGAAATGTATCTAATTATTTTGAAATGTATCTAATTGTATGCAAATTTGTCTTGCAAATACAAAAATAATCTCTAAAATGATACAAGTGCACCGTGCCGCAAAATCATATCTTTTGATTGCATTTAGATTAGCACATATATTACCTTGTTTATCATCATGATTAATTATTTTTCGCTTCGTTAAAAATAACGTACAAAAGGTCTATTCTTGTCTATAAAATAAGTTATGGAAGGTAGCTTAGAAATATATGCAGGATTTTAAATTGCCTTGTATGTCTAACTTTATTGAAGATGAACTCAGGAGAGATATAGGTCGTTGTAAATAGCAAAAACAAAAAGATAAATACAGAGTCTGCTATTCCCGATAGCACAGGCTTTCGATAATCGGCGTAATGCTGAAAGCAAACCCCTTGTTTTCCAATTACCGGAATTTCTACTTCTGCCAATCGTTAGTCTTTATTCGCAAGGCTGAATTGAATTACAGCTTTCAATCTTCTCGACATTACCCATTCCTCCCTCGCTCCATTTCACGTGGTACCGGGAAAAAAGCATTCCCTCTGGCCATATTAAAAGGGGCATGGCAGTAGATAGGGACGCATGGAATTCGGGGGAAAGGGAGAGTAACATTAGAAAAAATCCAGTTATGAACTGCTTATCCGTTGATTAAGAGTATAGCCTTTTGTTTCTATCAGAATGTTCCTAATTTGTATATCATGTTGATTGTAAAGACAAATGGAGGACTGCGCATGATAGTAAGAGATATACATGTAGATATTTTGCTTGAAATATGGAGGGAAGGAGAGAGACAGAGCGAAAAGAGGGGGGAGATGGGAGAGGATGATAAAATAAGATGGGGATGAGATCCTTAAAGAAGGAGCAAACAGGTACAAAAAAAATGAGGAAGGAGTAACATAAGATCAATAAAATTGGGAACAAGACGAAAAAGAAGAAGGGAAAAATATTTTTTTAAAGATGAAGAAGAAGGACAAAAGAAGAAGGAGAAGATAAAGAAGTTGATGAAAATAGAAGAAGAAGAAGAAAAGAGGAAGAAAAAGAAATAGAGGAAGAAAAGAACAGAAGGAGAAAGCGAAGAAGAAATTGATGATGAAGAAGAGAAAAGAGGAGAATTATACAAGGAATAATAAGGACATGTGTATAAGCGCATGTGTTGGGGATCGGGAGAGAGAGAGAGAGAACGAGAAACTTCGAAAATAAAAAAACGAAAAAAAACGAAAAAAAAGGAGAGAAATGAAGAGAAGAAGAGGCCGGAGGAGGGGCGCAAATGGGAAATCCAATCACCCAGCACCTGACCACTGCCTCCATGCACGGCGTTGGTCCGGCTCAATATCCAATCTGATTTGCGGAACAATTAATACGGTATAGATTGCATGGAAGTCGGCAGCGTGGCACAGTTAACTTTGTAGGGCAATTGCAGGCAGCATGTCCTATTCACATAATCGAGTAAGTGAAGGCATTTCGGAACCTAGTCGTTTACTTCGTATACTTATCTTACATAAGCATCGCATCTTTAAAAGGTATCGTTTAACAATTATAAATCTGAGATGCATTGCCCTACTTGCTATCAGTGACTGAGATGGTGTAATATTGAAGCCCTAACAAATTGATCAAAATGATCATGAAGTGCCTCAAAAAAAGTGAACATCTTTGAGTGACCGGTTTACCATACTCATTTTCCCAACATACTGTAGCGTTTCAAAAACCGTTAAGAAAACGAATTTTGAATTGTCTAATTCCAATCATAGATATCTTGATGATCAGACAAGCGATTGTTTTGAAAAGTAATGTAATGTAATGTATAACCTAGAGGTTTATAATTAAGATTGCAACATGAGCTAAATCCAGTATAGAATTTGAGAAACATCGGCTGCTTAGGAAGTTATAAATCACTTGCATAATGGAAGAAAGGATACCCCATCTTTGTTCAATACCCCTTCCGCCACCCCCCTCTCTCTCTCTCTCCGTCTCTTATATATCAATCTGCTCTCTGGCATTGTCATGTAATTCATCATCTTTGAATTGCTTGTTCCTGTCTAACAATGCCATAATATTCTCAAAGATTATGCGTGTGTAAAACCATTATCTTGAATCTTAAAATACATTTCTGGAGAAGCCTTCTTCTGTACAGTCAAGAGCTCTCAATATCTCAATTATTAATACTGCACATGAAGTCACACGCGGAGTCTCGCTTACACTTGGGAATAATAAGATAACCCGTTATGGTAATGGCAAGTGTATCAACATCATCGGCATAATCATCACCTCTTTGTAACAATTGCCCTGGTATCGACCGACATGTTCATGGTGGCGATATGTCCTCGGGGCGAACTTCGTCAGACAGGGCGGCAATAGAGACGTCAGGGTAGATTTTAGGTGTGAAATGGCGTCAGGGAGCGAACCGCACCAATCTGTCATTTCGTGCGCTCGCTCTAATAGGACGCGAAATGGATACAAAGCGCTGGCAGCGTTTGCCAAGCCCATGTGCATAATGTGATTTCGAATAGGTAGCAACATAAAACGGCCGGATCTGTGTTCCTGCCGGTTGAGGAGGAAAAAAAAAGTAAAAAGGTGTTTTCCTTTTCTGGCAGGAACTGGGACACGGAGCCCCGGTTCAGTGACCAGTTAAGTTGGATGGCGATGGAGGATAAGATAACAGCACTTAATACCTCGCTCCGTCTGAGAAGAATCCATCTACTTTTTCGCAGATGTCCAGATTACAAGGGTGTGGACACGAGGGAAAACGTATGAAGACGTTTAAAGCAGCTTGGTGGTTTAGTCACGTGATTTGCATAAAACAATGGCGCGGACTTTGGTCTTCAGTGCAGAAGTCATATAAAGCAATCAAGTGTAACGCCATCGTTACTTATGTTTCCAAAATCTGTTAATTCTCATAAAAACTACGATACCAGTGAAGTGATTGAATCTCAACCTGTCTAGTATAAACGGCTGTCAATCGATGCCGAATATTGTTTATTGCAATCGTTGACTTTGGGTTTTCGATTTCCAGATGATGCATCTGTGTTGTATACAGGTTCGGAAATAAATCTGTATGTCTATCTCTACTCCATAATGTCACTTCCCTTCTGCCCACCCCCCCCCCTCTCCCTCCCCTCTCATTCTCTCTTTATAATTCTTCTCCTCGTCTCTCTCTCTCTCTCTCTCTCTTTCTCTCTCTCTCACGCTCTGGATCCCCGGTTCCCCACCTTTCGATTGACTTACAAGCACATCAGTATCTTCATGAAATCTCCTAGGGAACATTGCCTGAAGATAGAAACATGTGTTGACTAATTTCATCAGCTTCCGTTGGAGAAAGCTGAAACAGTATCAACTGTATAATGAAGTGTTTCACTTTAATAGTTACAAATTCATGACGAATTCAGAGTGTGGGAAACGCACTTGTTGAATATAATACACGTTTGCTATGATCCCTTCTATATATTAAGGTCGAATAAAAATGTTACATATACACGCCACTCTCTACTATTATATCCTCATTATGCAAGCGTTTTGTTTCATCAAAACACACACAAAAAAGCTTTACCTCTGATAATATTCTGTTCTAGCCTTTGTATACTCTTTGCTTTCTTTTTATATTAATCTACGAATGTTTTGCTACCCAACACTCCAAACACTGTATGAATATACGGGTCAACGGAATTCGTATTTTTCTTTTAAATGATTCAAAACCATTGAGAGCGAATTTGAAAAGGACAATCTGATGCACTTCAACGAAGTAGCACTCAACTGGGATTTTAATATTTAATATCTAGGTAGAATAATGGAATTCAACTCCATCCTTGAGTTAGATATTCTTGCATGGCCGTGATGCCTCTTCCTCTGCAATGTACTTAGCCATTGAGTGGACCTTCCCCCTCATTTTTAGCTGTTTTGTTGTATCTATACCTACCTGGCACTTTGCATGTCTCTGTATTCAATGTATCAAAACATAGTGAAGAGGGTATCTAATTGTCTTTATGCAAACAGTATTCCTTTATATTGAACCTCTCTGCCCGAAATGATAAATCCATTACATGACATTCAGTTATGAACATTATAGTGTTATAAAGTGGGACTGCACTACCTGTAGCTACTTGCGCCCTCTATATAGCCAACAATGTCTAAGTGGTACAAGTTGACCCCCCATGGTCCACTTTTTCTTATGTTAATTGAGAGCTGATTTGTTGAGATAACCACCTGTCAGTGACCACACAGGGAGGTCTAATCCCCTGGCCAGACTATTGCAGATAGGCTTTAAAAATGATGTAAATGATGGGAAAATGGTTGTGTAAATGGTTTCGTACTCAGTTCGCTTAGCAATAAAGGTCTTGTAAAAATGGGCCATTCTGTCACCCGTTCCACTAGAAAGTGAATGGATAACCCACGCACCTGATAAAAATTGCATTGCCAAGGTAACCGTCTTAGGTAATTTAAGTTTGAAGTGGTTCGAGCGACACGCTAATGGGTAGAGATTAGGAAATAAATTCGAAGTTATTTCTGACGCATTAAACCAATATCTAGATCTATTTTAACCATTACGTCGTAGAAATCCTGTGGTGATACCCAATCTCATTTTCGAATAGATTTCGATATGGTTAAATTTCTCAATATATTATAGTTGCGGTATACATTACTATCCATAAAAAAGTGCAAAAAACAAAAACTGAAATGATAATGAATCATACATCACATCATATGTTCTAAAAACATTTTTGTGATAAAGCGATATGATTTATTAGGTCGGAGGATATTTTGTTTCTATATAAAATATTATTATTTGTGTTGATGTTTTAATAAACTGACTTGTAAGCGATGTGCAACGATTTTAACTGAATTCGAATTATTTTTGTTCCATTTTCCGAAAGAGAAAGCAAAAAAGGGACTTTTAATAAGACAAATGTTCATAAAGGTTAATCTAGATAAGGAAAATTGAAACTGATAGAATCTCTCAAAAGAGGAAATTATGTTCACTTATTCCCGTAAAAAAAAATCTACTCAGGATAAAGTGCGCTTTATATTTGATTAAGCACATCCGATTTAAAGTCCTTTTAGGCATCAATTTAGATCTAATAGATACCAATTACTTGTCAATAACCAGACTTACCGCGGGATCTGACTTTGCTACAATTTTGTTTGAGATTTTGAAGGAATTAATCATGATTTCAAATCCTGAAGCAAATTAGAAGAGATTAATAATATGAACAGCTGTCAATTGAGCCTACGGGCTTTACTTCTTGAAGCTTTAAATGTGTATATTAACCTGTCGACTGCTGCATTGTTTAATTCCCATAGGCTTAAGACGGGAGCGACCCGTTTGCAGAAGTCAATGGTTTAACATGTCGACATAAATTTGATGGGAGAAAAGGGGAAATACCAATATAAGTACTTCGCGACGCATTTACTAACATTTATCTGAAATATCATGTTCATTTTGGTTTATTATGCAGAGTTTCTCTTCAGAGGAAAACGTGCGTAATTGTTTCCCTTCTGTTTAAGAACACCGGAGATTCGATCTTTATAGAAACACACATAAAATTAAGTATCCAATCATAAACTCAGTCGGAAACATATCCTTAAAACGAGGGAACAAGCAAATCAATACAATCGAAGGCAGTCGAGTAAAAGCAGTATAGAACCAAAGAGGCATCCTTCTTGCATCACCATTTCGAACGTTCTCGCCCTCCCTAACTTTCTCGTATCTCTCCCTCTCATTCTCTCAATCTCTCTCTTTCTCTCTCTTGCCTGAATCTGTGTTCCATAACACAGTTTTCTCTGTTTGGGTTCAACATTTTGCTGTTTGCTGATCGTGGTGGCACACGAGCGGCCCCTTCCTCAAAAAAAAAAAAAAAAATCAATGCCCCGTATAAAGCGACGAAGAGGGAAAACGACAAACTTTAGATCAAAATCCAGAGGCCTTGCACTAGGGGACGAGAAAACCCAGGTATGCTGGATAAACAGTGGGACTTCTTCGCCATGTACTCGACCCACTTTCCCACCACATTGCATATATCGGTATTTTGATATTCAGACAAGCATGATATTTCATTAGTGCACGTCATGGCGGGCGGGGAACTCAACGTCTGTTTGGCCCAGCCCATGAGCACATCACTTTTGATAGGGTTGTCTTATAGAGTGAACGCATTCATACGCATAATATGATATGGCATTGCATACAGTTTATTAAGTCATATTGAAATCAGTATGGATTTGTGCACATGCTGTTCAAATTCCTCATCTGAAACAATGGAGGAACTATCTAAAATTACGTAATTGTCACTCATTTCGTTTACATTTTATTATTCGTGATATTAATGTTGTATTTTGGAACCTTTTACAGAGCGTCTTTGGAATGTCTATCGTTTTTGTGATGGGTGTTTAATTACGAGTGTTTAAAATCAACGTGATATTCGAATCCCCCCCCCCCCCGTCATTCAGACTATATTCTTGAAGATTTGTTTAAAGCTTTCGATATTGACAGTCATTACAACAAAATTGATATATTTGTTTTTGTTCATCCTTACACTGAACGTCATGTGAGATTCAAATGAAGATATCAACAGGTTTCGTCACAGTCACCCAATTGTTGATAGATTAGTACGAAGTGTTTAAAATCACCATATGATGTTTTTATATATTAGATAGCTTAGACAGATACCGAGGTGTGATTGGTCCAGAGCTTGTCACGTGATATCATTTGTGAGGATCCAAATTGTTATATTTTCCTGGCCGGTCACTTTTTGGTGTTATATTAACCAGCTGGTGAAATGAATATATTTTTAATCAATGCATGTCGCCCTTTTGAGGACTGTATGTCACCAATTACACACATTACACCATTACCGAGGGTCATTTAATTTTTTCAATATTTTTTTTTCATGAATTTTTTTTTCCCTTGAACTTATTTTTTTCCACATTTTCTTTTTTTTCCCAAAAAATGCTTTTTTAGGTAATTTTTTTTTTTCCCGAAAAATGCTTTTTTGGGTAAGAATTTTTTTTCCCCAAAATTTGTTTGTAATTTTTTCTTTCTTTCTTGAACTATCTCGACAGATTATTTTTCCGTAATTTCCGAAAAAAAGGGGAAAAAAAAAAATTCGGGTAAATTTTTTTGGACCCCCCCCCCCCACCCCCACACAAAAAAAGGGCTATCTAATATAACAGTTATTGACTGGCAGGGGCTATATAACATTCTTTGGACCTGAAGGGAGTTATATTTCCCCTCGTGACCATATTTATAATATTATTATAAATATAACCACTTGGGAAATATAACTCCCTTCAGCGGTCCAAATAATGTTATATTACACCCCCTGTCAGTCAATAACTGTATAATGTATGCTACATAACTACGTCAGCATCCTAATTTACGCCTGCATTACACACCCAAAAAATAAACACGACTTATAGACACAATACAATCGCTATTTTACACTTCACGGTCATAGGAAATAATCATGGGCTATTGAAAACCATTGATTTTGATTTCCTTTATTGTTTTTGTCTGGTTTAAGATCTTTCTATCACTTGTATCTGTTATCTAATGGAGATGTGAAGCTATTCAGTCTGATGGATGAACAATGTTTGTTTGTTTTCTCGAAATGCTGTAGAAATAATGAAAAACGTGCCGCTTGGGGACGTTTCCCGCAATCGCCAAGGTCCCCTAAGCACCGGCCGGGTCACGCCCTCCCCATGGGGGTAGGTAATTCTGGAAGACGTCCCTAGAAGCTGTCAAGGAACACTATACGGAGTCATCGGTCGATTTAGTTGCCTTGTGAGCTTACAAGGAGAGAAACGTCAAGACTTGAAACCAGGTCCCCTAAGATGTTCACCTGCCGTGGATGACTGTATTCGGAAATCGATTTACGATTGCATCGGGGAGAGGCTTTAAAGTGGCCAATATTTTAAAACGGGGGAGAAAGCGATGTTCTTATTGCTCTGGTGGCCGTTTTTCACTCACTCTTTCCTTTCTACAGGTCGTGTGTATTTGTGCAGACGCGCCTGTTTGGCCACAGGGGAACGGGGTAAACGACTCGTGAACTAGTTAGGAAAAGGTTATGAAAATTGCAAACTTCTCTCGCGGGCACTTGATTCGCAAAGCAATAGCTCGACTTCCGCCTGTTCTTACTACATAATTGCCGTCTTGTATTAGGCAAAAGGGGTGAAAAACCTCTGAACAATGTTTAGAATAGAGCACTAGATTTGTTCGTCATCTAAACAAATACAACAACTCCCTGTGAAGGGAAACGTAATTCCTTTCAGAGCTACATTATAGTGTCAGGAAGGGGAAAAAGTATAGTTGCCTTTCCGACAAAAGAATATCTGCCTTTTCTGGAAAATCATTGTTTTCATTCGTTTTCATTCCTAATATTTTGTAACCTCCTCCTCGCCAGATCTTGCAAATTCATTTGTAGTTCTCACAAAGGTCTATGTTATTCCTTTACAGTTAGTTTTAGCCATTTCTTAAGAAAGAATATTTCGTTATAAATCGATCTAAGATCAACAAGTGATGTTCTGTCTTGGAACGATGTGCGCATTCTGCAGTCTTGTTTATACTTGTTCTTTATTCGGATTCTCACATGCATGTATGCCTTGTATTTTTGGTACAGCATCCCTGGATGTAGTGACTCACATATCACACACATGCTAATATATCACGTGCATATTGACAATACACACAAACATGCACACACACACACACGCAACACACACGCACACACAGGTTATTCATGCGGAATGCTTACGGAGTGATGCTTGTCGAGTGTGTGTGAGCGTGGCGGTCGGGTTCGGTTACCTTTGCTTCCGTATATACACAATCTCTCACGCACACACCCACTCTCGCGCACACTCTCACTCATGCACCCACTGTCGCGCACACTTCCCAGGCAACTCCTCTTTTTCTCCTCGCGTCCTTCTCACCCGCTCTCTCCATCTCTCTTAATCTCTCCCCGTTCTTCCCACTCTTGCTTTCGCTCATGCATTATCATCTAGCATTTTTTTCCCATCCCCAATGTCCCCACGCGAAAGAGAGACATTCCACAGAAGATTGTTCGCCACCGAATGATAAACAGGATTCTCCGATCTTCTCTCTCCATCTCTCTTTCAATACACTGTGCCTATGCCGTTCCCATTCAAACGTGCCAGTACTGTCTACTCAATTGTTGCTATGTCACGTCGCTGTGCTGATGATCGCTGCCTTCCTTTTTTTAATTCAAACATTTGCATTTCATCATTGAGAAACTTCTCGCCCACTGAATGATTGCTTTGCTACGGATTCTCATTGGAATATATTCTCATCACACCCTCTACATATTGGTCTTATCTCGATGATTATTTAGACGATTGGTAAGTTCATCTGCACTTTATCCGAGCCTATTCGCTAACTTTATTATTCAATTTTCGACACAGTCTAAAGTATCCTCATTTAATATATTTTCTCAATAAAAGGTGGATGTATCAATATAACCATGCTGCCAGGTGATTTTACTATTAAATCAATGTCGGTACAATGTAGAATGGAGCTACCTGTAAAATGCCGTTTGGGTAATAACCTGTTTGCCTTTGTTGTTGGGTAAATCCCTTGTGCGACCTCGCGGTCATAGTTTCCGCATGCATACAAGCGGGGGAAATATAAACAGTGGATAATGAAAGCATCCGATTTTAAGAGGAAATTACTTTATCACTGATAGCTACTATCCAGTATCGTTTTCCGTTCTACAAAAGTTCATCATATATTATGGCACACAATAAAGTCAGTGATAGAACAAATGAATATTGCAATAAAATCATTAATGCGCAGTAAGATTTATATTGATTAATAAACATAAATACCCATTTTCCACTGCTATAGTAATGACATTCTTCTCAAATGTTTTTCACTTGATCATCTATCAGTCTGTAATGAGTGATTCTCTTACTATCTGATATTACGATAGTCAAGATTTTGTTCAATCATTTTCCCCCATTATTCCCACTCTATTACTTGTTTGTAGTTTCCCCTTACCAGTTAATACTCATTCCCCTATCTTAATACCTTTTAAACGAGTTAGGTTTTACCAATGGATCAAACACTGGACAGACGTTGTCATGAACAGAACAATTTTTGTTGTATGTCCTCCAAAAGAAAATGGCATTCATAAAACTCCAATCCGTAAATAATGTGTTACTTAAGTTCTGGTTTCTGAATAATAAATAACGCTTTTGCTGTCCTAGCACTCATGTTGTAAACGTAGAAATTATTGATTTTTTTTCTAAACAATTTAGCTCTTGACGCGAAAAAAATTCAAAATCATTAAAGAAAAATGTAATGATATCGTACGGGCAAAATCGATCTATTTTCTTTGTGAAGTATTCAAAAATTGCCTTACTGGCATTTGCCTCGAGCAATCATGTTATCTAAATGAAATTGCACGTTTCCTTTTTTCACGAGTAATTTATTCCACTTGATATTCAGTAAGGCAGTTAAAAAGAGGTTGATAACGCGTCAATTAAATACACAAAATCATGTTAATGGCTCCTTTAAAGGGTTTTCCCATTCATTTATGTTGTTCATGTATTTACCCCATTTAAACTGTGTGCACGATGTTAATGTAGCTCTTCAAAACCCCGTCTTAATTGTGCTCACCTTTCTCTCTTGGTTTCTTTCTCACACACATACTCATTAACAGATACCCCTACACCCACACGCTTACATTACCTGGCAATCACGATCTCCATTTCAATTGATCCCGTTCTTATCTCCCATGCGATGCCCTAGATTCTACTTTTCTATTATTCCTTGATCCTCAACTTATCCCCCTCAACCGCTCCCCGTATTCAAGTCATGATGCCAAATCCGATTCATTTCTAAGTGAGCCACCAACACACGCCATAATGCTCGCTCATTTTCGTTGCCGAGTATTTTTCAGGGATAGATTAACGGTCTCTCCATTAACTTTTCGAATTTTCCGAGAAATCCTGATTGAAATGCAGTGAATCTGCAACTTTGCATCAACCTAATGTATATTGCATTTGAGGGCATAGCGAGTTCACAGAGTCTGCTATTAGTTTCCTTAAGATGTTACGTCCAATTAATCAGGGCGCCTAAATATATTAACAAAGCATATGAGGCGTTGTATAATGAATTACATGTAGATGTTTTTAAAAATAGAACGCCGTGAAAATTATAAAAACAGATCCCATTGAGTTCAAGCAAAGTTTAAAAAGAATAGCGCATGGCGAGGGCCAGAAAGCCGGGAGTTCACATCTCAGTTAACATTATATTAAAAAAGGTATTTGGTGGCTAAAAACAAACTACGTATTTTTGTTATAAATTTTAGTTTTCATCTCTGGTGGAAGAAAGGATCACCTTAGCATCTCCTTATGAGACATCTGCAAATTCTTGATATACTTTTCAGATGGCTATCATATGGTTTACAGTATTTATCGGTGGCTATGTTACTTAATGCCCATTTTATTGTGGATATCTCACGAATGAAAATTATATATATAACCTGGTACTTACATGTACATATTAAATGTTTTTAGTGTTTTAATCGCTACTTTAAGCAGAAAATATTTTTACTGAAAAAAAATTAAAATATTTAAAAAATACCTGAACACTCAAAATAGACCTGCTAATAATTAGCTTCAGGATAAATTCTATCGAGACGAAGATATTCATATTTTTCTCGTTCAAAACCAATTCCCACAATACTCCTATTTATTTCCCTAGTTCCTCCTTTGATGAAATGAACGAGAGAAAAGAAGCGTGCCATGGCTTTGATTGAAGACGGTTTCCGTTTAGATTGAGAATGCACCATTTCACAAACGATGCGGAATAACCGGTCAAGGTCGCGGCACATAATTTCAATTTTCCTTGCTTTTTTCCTTCGGCAATTTCCCTAATCGCCCCTCTTCATCTGAAATACTTCTGGCGCCGACAAGTGGATCCTTTTTCTTCTTCTTCTGTCTCTTCTTCTTCTTCTTCCTCTTCCTCTCCTCCTTCTTCTCTCTCTTTATCTCCGTCTCTCCCTTTTCTTTGTGAGTGTGTGATTATCGTTCATCACGGACCACTCCATGGTTATTGTAATGGGACCGTTTAAATAGGGTATTACCGGTCACCCCATGGGATTCGAGTTAAAATATTGGTTCTTTGGAAAAAAATATCAATCTGTAAATTGTCCTGGATGTTGGTGCCAATTCGCAGTTGATGTATAGGCATGATGACACATCCTCTCTGTATTTAATATATTTCTTTCTCATCACAGCGTTAAAATATTTTCATGGATTGGACAGAGAATTTGGATTTAGTTCTCTTTTTCTTCCTTTTCCCCTTCTCTCTTTGAAGACTGGTAGTCTCAAATAACTCGAATTCGTTTTGACGACCAGCGTTATTATAAACTTTGGATATGTTAGAGTAGACTAAGCATAAAAAGACAAAGGATCTATTAAACTCGAAACTGGATATAAAAGTATAAAAAACACAAACAATATATTCTTTAATAAAATATTAGAAAACCCTATGTTTTTTAACCATTGCATCCGAATCTGCAAATTGTTTTAAAATGATATCTAAACGGGATACGTAGGGCTTGAATTTCCATTTAATTCTAAATCGCGGAGCTTTGCCAGAATTATTACACCTTGGAGCTGAGATTTGTGTTTTTTGTTGTACATCGGTTTCAAAATCTAAATGCCCTTGGCTGGTTAAGCTGGTAAACTTAATTAGAATTTTCATTTTCGATCTAAAAATCCCTTTACAGCCGCTGTAGCTTAAGTAGGCTGGTATATTAAGGTCACAAATCATGCCTCTCATTTGCAGTTATGGCACGAGATAACCCTTAAATCGAACGGCCGTATGCAATCAATTTCACCTGCTTTAAATTGAGAATCAACGGATTTATGATATATTTCCAGACTACAAAAGAATTGCCCTTTGACATTCTTTTACGAGTTTCCAAAAAGCGTAAGACAGGCTTGCCGGAGCAATATTTTAACATGATGATATATACATACAATAGAATATAACATTTGATAAATTTATAATGCAGAAACGACACATGTGGCATAAATATACAAGAAATCGAGTGTATATCATTATGATCACCTTGATTAAAAGATATTACAATTAACAATATGTTTTGATAAGGACAAAAGCATTGCTTCTGCTGAGTGTTTTAATATACATTCTTTGTTGTTGGTTTCTTTAAAACCAGCCCCCTTTCCCTCTTTCTCTCTTCGTCTCTTATTGCTTGAATTTATAGCGAGTTAATGGATTTTTCAATAGTGTTGACGTAATGGACAAAAGGGTAATGTTACAAACACAATTTCAATTATCAGCTACACGTGCATTTATGAAAGATGTTACGCCTTGCGATTTGCAATTACGTAATTCAATGAGATACATTGTTGCGTTTTCCGGGAAAATGTTAGTTCGTGCATAACATTTGTATGATGGGAGTATCTCTTTACATATAAATATACCATATTTAGTTTCAACCATTGAGATCAAAACCACCTTCTCATGAGATCATGCCCCTGAAGCTGGACCAAGATCACAAGTGACAAATGCATTAGACTCTTTTCTCTGGTTCAACGTAGAAAGCATTGCCATTACTCAATCAGTTTTGTATATCTACCGTCGTGAATCTTTCACTGGTCATATTAATATATTAACCATTACCGTTCTTTTTGATTTCTGCAAGGTGAAATTAGATTACTTAAATATGGGGAGGTAGAAAGTGAGTAGAAAAGAGAGAATTCGATGGACGCTTCTAAACCCAACAGAACGAGAGAAAGAGAGACTGGATAGAATATGGGGAAAGTATGATACATACTTAAAGGATTAGGAAGTGTGTGTGTGAGAGGGAGACAGAGAGGGACAGAGGAAGAGTGAGAGGGAGAGTGAGAGAGAGAAAGAGAGAGAGAGAGAGAGAGAGAGAGAGAGAGAGAGAGAGAGAGATGTAGATAATGAGAGATACATGAGACGTGGATGTTAGATGTACAAATTCGAAGGAGATGGAAAAAGACATATATTTTAGACAGATCAATATTGCGAAAGGCAGAAGGGAGATAGACTAAAAGAAAGAGAGAGAGAGAAAGAGGGTGAGAGGGAGAGAGAGAGAGAGGGAGAGAAAGAGGAAGAGGGATGCAAAACCATGCTATGTCCGATACAGTTATGGTACGACAGAGAAAACATGCCACGGAATGTGACGGAACGATAGAGATAATTAGATAAGGGGAGAAATAATACCGTAATGATTATCGCGGTGGAAAAAATAATTACATCTCAAATATATCTGCCTAACAGCTGCCTTTAAGGCTTCTCGGTTTAGAGATTCTCACGTTGCACTGAAGTTAATTCGTAACAAGGTAGATTGGATTGAAATTAAGTCTTTCGTGGCATTGTCTGGATTTGTGCGTATAGGTAAGGGAAAACATAGATCTCGGACGTTACTTGGAAGTAATCATAATTATCTGATATATTTCTACCTAATTGCCGTCTTTAAGGCTGTTCGGATTCACCAATGCCCTCGTTGCATTGAATCCATTTCGCGACCTAGGTCGAATGGATTCAACCCAAATCTCTTACTACATGTACATTGTCTTGAGTTGTGCGTAGGCGAGAGAAAATCAGAAAAAAATCGGAAGTTAGAGAGCCTTCCCACTGCCAACTTTGATTTTATTTGATTTGATGTTCATTTTTTTTCCATATACATCATCGCAAATAAATAAATTGTAAATACGTATGGTCACAAAGGATCATTCACAGAAGGAAAATATGTCCATTACATAGTAACAAGTGGAAGGCCAACACAAATGAAAGAGAGAAAGAGAGAGAGAGGGGGAGGGAAGGGGAAAGTTGCATTACGATAATTTCAAAGGGAACATTATAGTCTGTGGCCACCAAACACCCTGATAAAACTCTTGAAAACTGAGATTATAAGGCACATCGATAAATACTACACAATATTAATTGTAGGTACCTAAAAATGTCCATGCATAAACAAAACCAATATTACATATAAATGCATACCAAATACAAATTGTTTTGTAATAATTAGAACCCAGGTTTAAAGAGCCGTCGCGTATGTCCCAGGAATCCTTTTGCCATACGAAGAGTAGTAGCCGAATCTAGATTTAATTTTAGGCTTATAGTGTTAACGGCGCCGTTGGACATTGAGCTCAAGGACTGTTCCACTGCATATTTAATGCTCACCAGTAACCCTCACAATTGCCTATTAGGAACTGTGTATTGCTAAAGAAATCAGATACGTAGTGTCTCTGCAAATGAGGACCAAACAGTTGTTATTCCTTTTTCCTTCCTTTGTTTTGTTGTTGTCCCTCTTCTTATCTTTCTTTCTGTTGAATTCGAATTCGAATGCTGATTCTTTTCTTTTTTTTCTTCCTGGTATTGTGTTGAATCAGGTTGATACATGCATGCTTGAGACGGTATCACGAAAATGATTTGTCTGTGATCCAGTTTGCTTTTAGCTTCCACGTCTCTGTCTCTCTTCATCTTTTTATCTTCCTTTATTTCTCTGTGACGTTACCAACTTTATTATTTCCTTCGTGATGTCATCTGTTTACTCTCTCTCTCGCTTTTTCTCCGTTCGTTTGTTTGTATGTTTGTCTCTCTATCTTCCTTTCTAACTGGCTGCCCTTTCTTACTTTCCTTTTTTTCTAAATTACATACATTTTAGTTTCATCGCTTACTCCCGATTTAATTAAGATTCGTTTTCTTTGATTCACCCATAGCGAATTTTTGTTAAGATTTCTGGATTCGGCCCACTCAATTCTATGCTAAAAACTGATCTCTCCCCAACAGTAGGTTGAATATGAGTATATGCCAATACTGTAAACATACATCACAGTTTTATTAGAAAACATGTTTTGTATCATCGTGCTCCTACGTATTTTCTAACCTCGCCCTTTTCAAGGATCGTATTGCCACTATTGTAAACGTGCAATATTGAAGTCGAATACTCAAGGCAAAAAGTGCTTTTCTTAAAAAATATCAAAAGCAAACACGTCACAAATAGCAACAGACCACTTTCTGATTCAGTAGCGTTTTACGCTTGAACCGTGATAGCAAAGACAAGTGCGTTTTAGATTGCAATATATGAATGAAATATTTTCTACCTGCGGATGGGGTATCCTTTGTATACATGCATGATGCATGTAATATATTTAAATCCATACATCAATATTTATCTATCTATTTTCGTATAATCTTCCTATGTATTGTGTGTCATGATGTAGAATGAGGAGTGTAATGTAGTAACATATACAACTGTATTAAAGAAAAAAATGTGCTCTTAAGCTTTTTCAGAGGATTACTAATGGGAGATCATATTCTAGTCTATAAATAGTAACAAAGCATTGGGATTAATTTTCTGAAATATGATGATTACCATAAGGAAACTTCATGTACTGAAATGTAACTCAAATGTCAGGAAACATGCATCTCCAGTAGAATACATTCATCACTGTATGTCTGGAGGCCTGTTTTTATCTCCAACATAGAACATGCCGTGTTGTGTCTGCTGCAGAAGAGAGATAGATAGATGAAGAAAGAGAAAGAGAGGGGGCATAAGCTTGTTTTAGAATTCTCGGAAAATATGTTCGTTTCTCCAGCAAACTCTCTTTCTGCCATGTATGCGTGAAAGTTGAGTACAAGAAAATGTATCATGGACATGAGTATTAAAATGAGCTCTCCTCGCATCCGGTCATCAGTTCACTCAATTTTATAATTTGACTAAATTCATTTAACCTCTCTCCCCCGGATACCCCCAACCCCATACTTAAAGAATTCGTAAAATTGATTCCTTTAATTTTACAATGAATATTATTATGATGGGTTGCCCGTCAATGCAACATACATTTTTGTAAACTCATGGGACATTAATATGTCTGTATATACTTTGTTGGAAGATTGATAAAGTGTTAGTATTTATATTTTGCAGCGTGACTTATTATGTACGTCATAAAACTAGAAAAATTGAACAGAAATAAGTAGCAAAAGACTGCTTAACCCCACCACACCACCCCCAAAAAGGTGCATATTGGAAAGTTTGGCACTTCCATCATATAACCTTAACGCAATCACATAATGTAAATCCGAAGGCGCTGTGTTATGTCACATTACTTACATCAGACGTAAGTGCGCAACTGGTGTATATCGAGTGTAAGGATTCTAAATGTCACAGCAGGTTTGAATGTCAAATCTATTAATCCATTTTATTTGCTCTTCGTGCAACACGTATTCTGTTAATAATCGACGTAGAAAGGCCATAAGAACCCAGCTCTGCTTTCACATTTGTAAATCCAATCTTATTCTCCAATTATGCGTATGACCTTTGATAACTCTCTATATATCCATGATAAATTTGTAAACACCTAACAAGGTGTCGTAATTTGGAGTTTAGTGAGATTTATTCCTATGCAATATGAGTCACTCCCTCTATTGGAGTAGCTAATAAAAAACAAATTACATGACAGTATTTCCTACTCTGTTGCACAATTAGGGGTGATTGTACCCAAATCAATTATCTAGGTGGAGCAATAATTCAGACAACCCTGATATATGGTACTAAATTGAATTTATTAATTTCATTTTTGACATTAATTATTCTTTTTAGTAACAAATCAAATAGAGTCTAGTTATTTTGTCATTTTCGGTATTGCCAACCGTGCTGACTAATAAACCGATATGTATTGGCTGATGCAGGATTTTGTAATTTGGCGGAGGGGGGGGGGAGGGTGTCATCATTGTGGGGGGGGGGGGGGAGGAATATGATAAGTCACCAAAAAAGTAAAGAACTGTGATAATGTCAGGCTTGACAGGCTGCAAAATATACGGCAATAAACATAGAGATGAGGAAAGTGCGGTGTGTGAACCTGTATGCTCTGTGCAGAGTACATGATAAATCGAGAGAGTAGGAAAGAAAGAGAGAGAGAGAGAGGGAGACGGAAATAGAGAAAGAAAGAGGGAGAAAGAGAAAGAGAGAAAGAGAGAGAGAGAGAAGAAGATAGATAATAAATAGAGAGAGAGAGAGAGATGGAGAAGGATAGACATATTATGTAGAAAGGGAGAGTAAGAGAGCGAGTGGTGTAGAAATACGAAAGAAAGAGAGAGAGGAGATCAAGAGACCAGATCGAGAGATAGAGAGGTATAGATAGAGAGAGAGAGAGAGAGAGAGAGAGGGAGAGAGAGAGAGAGAGAGAGATGGGGGGGGGGGGGAGACAGAGACAAAGAGAGAGATAGACCCTTGTACTTCCGCTGTCATTAAAACCGTCATACCGAGATCACCTACGATGGGTTCATATCTACTACAGATTGAACTTTGATGATAGATGCACATGTGATAACAACGTCAACTATTGCAACATGGGGAATCGATATTACATGAGGTGTACATAATACAGCCAGCCCATACGTGTAAGTCACCTTCTTTATAAGCGACAACATTTACGGCCCGTTTAAATTAATAATTAATATCAATTTAGAGCTTGGAGATCGAATGTACTAATATGGTCCATATCTACTTCATATTGAACTTTGATGATAGATACACACGCGATAACAATTACAACGTCAACTATTGCAACATGGTGAATCGATATGTACATAATACAGCCAGCCCATACGTGTAATGCACCGGCTTTAATCGACAACATTTACATGTATACTACGGAACAACTCGCCCGTTTAAATAAATATTTAATATCAATTTAGAGCTTCGAAATTGAATGTACTAGTATGGTCCATATCTACTTCAGATTAAACTTTGATGATAGATACACACGCGATAACAATTACAACGTCAACTATTGCAACATGGGGAATCGATATTACGTGAGGTGTACATAATACAGCCAGCCCTTACGTGTATTAAAGGCACTTGCTTTACTCGACAACATTTACATATATGATATGGAACAACTCGCTCGTTTAAATTAATAATTAATATCAATTTAGAGCTTCGAAATTGAATGTACTAGTATGGTCCATATCTACTTAAGATTGAACTTTCATGATAGGTACACATGTGATAACAGCGTCAACTATTGCAACATGGTGAATCGATATGTACATAATACAGCCAGCCCATACGTGTAATGCACCGGCTTTAATCGACAACATTTACATGTATACCATGGAACAACTCGCTCGTTTAAATTAATAATTAATATCAATTTAGAGCTTCGAAATCGAATGTACTAATATGGTAAATATCTACTTCAGATTAAACTTTGATGATAGATACACACGCGATAACAATTACAACGTCAACTATTGCAACATGGTGAATCGATATCACATGAGGTGTACATAATACAGCCAGCCAATACGTGTAAGTCACCTGTTTCAATCGAAAACATTTACATGTATACTATTAAACATTTAAGTCGCCCGTTTAAATTAATAATAAATATCAATTTAGAGCTTCGAAATCGAATGTACTAGTATGGTCCATATCTACTTCAGATTGAACTTTCATGATAGGTACACATGTGATAACAGCGTCAACTGTTGCAACATGGTGAATCGATATTGCTTGAGATGTACACAATACACAGTCAGTTCATACGTGTAATGCACCGACTTTAATCGACAACATTTACATATATAATATGGAACAACTCGCTCGTTTAAATAAATAATTAATATTAATTTAGAGCTTCAAAATTGAATGTACTAGTATGGTCCATATCTACTTAAGATTGAACTTTCATGATAGGTACACATGTGATAACAGCGTCAACTGTTGCAACATGGTGAATCGATATTGCTTGAGATGTACACAATACATAGTCAGTTCATACGTGTAAGGCACCTGTTTTAATTGACAACATTTACATAATATGCCAGGGAACAACTCGCTCGTTTAGATTAATAATTAATATCAATTTAGAGTTTCGAAATCGAATGTATATACACATATTGCTGTTTTTTTAATTAATAATGTTTGCCTTTGTGATTCCTGAGAATAGGTTCTCCATATACATATACGACGACACGGCTTTTGCTATTAAATGATTAGCATTGTTATTATTATCACTATTTGTTAATGATATTATTATTAGTATTCATTATTGTCGTCGTCATTAGTAATAGTTGGTGTTATTATCATCATCATCATCACCATCAATCACTAATATCAGTAACAGTATAATTATTAATAATAATAATAATGGTAGTCGTAGTAGTAGTAGAAGTGGTAGTAGAACTACTACTACTTGTAGTAGTAGTAGTTGTTGTTGTTGTTGTAGTAGTAGTAGTAGTACTAGTACTAGTAGTAGTAGTAGTAGTAGTAAGAGTAGTAGTAGTAGTAGTAGTAGTAGTAGTAGTAGTAGTAGTAGTAGTAGTAGTAGTAGTAGTAGTAGTAGTAGAAGTAGTAGTAGTATAAGTAACAGCAGCAGCAGCCATAGTGGTAGTAGTTGTAATAGTAGTTGTAGTAATAGAAGTTGTAGTAATGGTAGTAGTATTATTAGTAGTATTAGTAACAGTAGTAGTAGTAATAGTAGTAGTGGCAGCAGAAGCAATATCAATGTCATCAGTATTCCTTTTATATCTGTTAATAACTTTGTTAAAATTGTTAATATTTTATAATCCCCGTGTGTAAACAAAAAAGTGTCGTCAGAACGAAAACAACGCATCATCAATTTCTCGTTCATTTCATATTACCCATTATTGAGCCAATAACAATGTTTAAATCCCGAGTCATGCACCTCTTAAGCCACTCTCATGGTTCACTGCTCTTCCTCCCTTCGAATTAATTGACTCTTCTTCTGCAGATGCTCAACTCGTCCTCAGTTTATTCGCACCCTGCACTGGCCCCCCTCGTAAGGGGATCGGAAATGCATGCAATTCAGAGAGGGGATATAATATGGGCTGCTCAAATTCGATTGCTTTTATCCTACATCGAATAAGGATTGCCTTACCCTTTATCCTGCATATATTTTGGAACGATGTACCTCCTTTTTACCTCTATATTTCATTATTATTCAAGAAAAACAAATGCCATTTTATTTTCTGATATATTGTCTGGTATTATGTAGAAGTGAAACCTCCTTCGACAGCGAAAGAGAGAGAGAGAGAGAGAGAGAGATAGTAAGAGAGAGAGAGAGAGAGATAGTAAGAGAGAGAGAGAGAGAGAGAGAGAGAAAGTGTGTGAGAGAAAGAGAGGAGATGGGTAGATTAAACAAACACACACACCCACACACCCACACACATACTTAAAACTGATTTGTCCGGTGGGATAAAATACTTCTACGTCTTTTTTTTCTTCTCAGCTTCCATGCATTACGTTCATTGTAATATCGATTTTCTTAACCACAAGATAATTCTAAATTTCCCAAATTTATGATCTAAAGTTCAGCAAAATTTTCTTATAAATCACTTTTGCAAAAGGAAAACAATTATTAAAGCAACATTTTATGCACAATTTAAAATCACCTTTTAATATATACAAAAACACATATAAACGCCGGTGTCAGAAAGGTATTTTATTGCTTTAGGCTCCCACGATTCCTGCTCCCAATAACAGTTTCATGCTTGTATATCGGATCATCGTCATCACTACAGCTGTAGTTCTTATTTCCGATTTTGACCATGACACCCAAGCCTAAATCTATTGTATTTGAGCAAGGGATTTCATTTGGTCGCCATGGTTACTCAAATAAAATATCCGCGATGCACAACGGAGGAGGAAACGAAATGAAATGGAGCGAATAGGATCAATGAACTAGCGGTACGATTGAAACTAACTGTATTAATCAGGGAGGGAGGTGTACTGAACTGGTATTCAACTTGCGAAAAATTGATTTTCCGTGTGTTGACACAATTAGACTTCACCAAGAGCATTGCTCATGTAATATGAATACACCCGATTATTCATTTTATTTATTTTTTTGTTGAGTACTCAAGAGATTTTCAGAGGCTAGACAGACAAAGCAACAACTAACGTAGGCAAAGCGGATCCAATGCAAAGAAATGGCATTGTGCGTTTAGTGGGGGAAATAGACAATTAGGGTTTCCGAGAAAAAAATGCATGGATTGAAATACATAAGCTCGTAAAGGCAACTTAATTCAAATTTGGCAATATATTTAGCTGAGACATTGATAACAGGCATTAATAAGATTGAAGTAATTTAATTTAGAATGATCTAGATGCGATATGACATTTACGTTGACGAGACAGCCATGAAAGGGGTGGTTGTGTCGGGTATCTTTGTATAAGAGAAGAAAAAAAAACAGTGAATGAGCATCTTATTTAGATGAGGACCAACATTTAATATAGTATCTTACATTAGAGATACATGTACAACATGGTGACCGACAATGCAGTTAAAGGTAATATAAAGTTTTGGAATGGGTCATGAATTCGGTTCAAATGAACATATTGGAAGCATATAATGATCCTACAATATGCAGTGATCGTTGTCGCGGTTCAAATCGAGTCTAACGTTATGAAATTGTAAACAATGAACTCTTTATGTTGTAGAGCTCCCTCTCAAGGTCAAGATATTAATTAAGCTATAAACGTGTTTCTTCACTAAAATCGACCAATTGGCCAATCCCGTTTGGAAATTATATATCACAACTTCATATTCTGATATTTTCATGGTCACAGCTACCATTGTACGGCCGTAGGCGCTATTTGAAATTTATCAAAATTTACCGGGAGCACCGGTAAATTTTTTGTATTCTATTTTTCTCGAAAGCAGAAGTGTTTTAGGGGCTACATTTTCTAGTGCTTATAATACATTTACAGGGGCATCCAAATATATCAAAATTGTAAAGAATCACTATCTACCCAATTTTCAAAATTTCCCAAAACTTTGTATTACCTTTAAGCTGTTGATACGTTAAAAACAAGAGAAACGCTGTGTCTTATGTCTATTTTTCTTGCCTTATTTGTAATTACTTTCTGCTTTAACCTTCTCCTTGTCTTCCAGACTAGCTCCCTGTCACTCTAAGGTAAAACAAAAAAAAAGCGAGTTATGAATGACGAATTGGGCCCCTGTGATTCGCAATTGACGTCATCGGGTCATCACCATTGGCAACAAACTATAATTATAATCTATAACCCGCTCTCCACATTAGATGTTTCCGCCTATGGTCGATGTAACGAAAATACACCTATTTTCCCTATTCTATGCGCATCGCCTGCACATAATGTCTATTCCCACGGATATACATGTATATAATTAGTCGATGACAGCCATTTTCATATTAACTTTGTCCCTACATAGTCTCTGGTATTGAATTGCCAGGTGCTTCATGAAATATAATCGTATTTTTACGTTACACATTTCCATCATGATGTCTGTTTGTTTCGTAAAGCCTGTTTCCTTTTCTTTTCTATGAGTAAGAAATTATGCTGCGAGTGCTCGTTTTTTTCTGTATGAAATATAATATTGATTATATTGATGATCAGCCTTGTAAAGAAATGGCCTCATGCGCACCAGTCATCCATACGTCGAAGTCCTTTTTTCCATTTGATCGAAGTACAGTATTGTAAATACTTAAATATTAATGTATGAATATTGTGTGTGCATGTGATGGAGGTGTCTATTACCAATATTCCGTTTCTCCAGTAAAAATTAATTAAAAGAGAACATACAAACTGGCTCCCTATTTTCCATGAATCAACCATCAAATTAAAATCACGTAGAACTTCTTTATATTATTGAAATCATTTATTTTTCTATTCAGCTACCGAGATACATATACATATTTCTAATATATGACGTATCATTCTCATTAGAAAAAGCATTTATTATTTTATTCAATCATATAAATGAAAGTTTTGATATCGACCCATGCCTTCCAAAAATATGTTTCAATTTGAATTTAACAAAATGAAACGTTTCACTAATATTCATTTTTTTCAGTATAATGTATATACTATCTCTTACTTTTTTGTATTGCCATTGTCATATTCCTTTCCATGTTTTGTTTGTTCTTTAGTTCACAAATAAAGATAAAATGGTGCAAGTGTTGAACAAATAGATTGTTATCTCCAAATATGTCAGATAGTTTCATAAGACCGTAACAAGTATATACAAACCATATATGGACATCAGAGTGAACCTCAGTTCCATCATTCTACTTACATTCTGCTGTAAATAAAGGTGCAAAAACTGGCTACATCCTAGCGGAATATCGTGAGATTCAATTTTGGTTTGCCTGTCGAGATCTCCCCGGCTAGGTGTCATATTTAATGATTTATTTATGAGGATCGTGCTCCGAAGAGCAGGTATAGCCTTCGGAGGAACCATCTCCCATCGATTTCTGATTTGCAATGGCGTTCGAAGGTACAGGAATAGGTCTGACGGCGTTCTACATAGAGGAAGATGTGCAATGTGTCGACCAGAAACGCATCAGGGGCCGGTTTCACAAAGGCTTTTTTCAATGACAAAAATCAGTGACAAATCTGCTGACAACCAATCAGAAGCAAGGATTTCAGTAGCTTATAACAAACACTGCCATTTATCACTGATGACAAGTTTTGTGAAACGCACCAGCTGCCAATCTGTTTGACATGGCAATGATATATAAGTCTGATGCCTATCTAGCTACGCTGGTAATGTCTTCAGCCAATATTTGCGGATCCACGGACTTTTTTTGTTGTCTTTCTATAATATCTGCAAGAGCACTATAACACATTAACATATAGGATATCAATGATGGTAATTTATGAATATGAGGCTTATATTAATTATAAAAATGAAATAATGATAGGTATAACAGATAAACTGAAAACTTTATGTTAGCATTATTGTAGGAATGACAATTTACATAAGAACCGCAGATTTACTTTCATCTGAATTGCTGCTAGTCCTTTGTATCATAAAAACTGTGGTCTATTGTGATTCCAGATACGAGTAAGATATTGTTGACTGTATAGTGAAAGATAATGTGTATTTTCACATGATATTTCACAAGTTATAATAATAATAATAATAATAATAATATTGGATTCTTATATAGCGCACGTATCGACCTTGCAAGGTCCTCAAGGCGCTCCAACATAATCATAGTAAAGGAAAGTATTTTTAGATAGCAAAAAGATAGCATTGAATTAGTTGAAAGCAAGCCGACGATGATTATGTAAATTCTTCATATCAACGGTTTAAAGCCTAAAGTGATTGCACAATATGCAAGACATCATGCGATTTTCCGAATCTTGTAAAAATGCGATAATAACCGTAGCTCAGTCGTAAACGTCAGCAATTAGACGGGTTTTATATATCAAGGACGCTAAACCGACCTTCGTGTTCACAAATTTTTCACCAGCAGATCCTTGACGTAAGGAATGACGTGCAAAAGAATCTTGTTTTCTATATTTTTGTAATTTTCTTACAATCATTTAATTGACTGAAGTTGTATAATCATCGCCATTGATGAACATCTTCATGAAATCGTTCGATAACTTGTAGCGTCCTTTGCGCTTGTTCAGATCCTGAGTGGCAAGTCACAATGACAGGTTTGTGACGTTCGTTTATTGTTGGTGAAAGTAATACCACTTCGGACCGCCCAATTAGGGCTCTAAGTTTGTATTGACTATTCCATAGATAGATCCAGGCTGCGCCATTCAGGCTCCCTACAACATATTTAGGGACTTTTAGATTTGCGTGGTCTGATACGTGTGACGTCCATTTAAGGCAGTGTATTGAAAGGACGTCGATCGTAGCAATCCACGTTGTCGTTCGGCAATTCTAAAAGTCCCTATTGTTAGAATGTAAAACTCCAACTCCCAAAGGCTTAAACAAACAAGATGTTGTATTGCTCTTTAGGTGCAAAAACATGGGTCGATCGGTCGGAATTTTTTTCTTCTCCCTCTTTGGCTGATATTATTCAGTTTTGAATGCTTTAACATTTGTTTTCTCTAAAAGAAAGGTTTTAAAACAAAAATTAAAAAAACCGACCTTAGATTTTTTTTTTTTTTTTTTTTTTTTTTTTAGGGGGGGGGGCGGGGATCGGTCACGAAGGGCAATATAACATCTTTTTGTTCAGGTCTAATGATAAAGCATCAATCTATGACGGTGTTGGTGCATACTGATAGCGGTGTACTTTCCTGGCAGTGTGGCCCGAATATTAAGCTTGGTTTGCTCTACGGTTTCCTTCATTGACCTGACCTTGTGATGCCGGTAGCATGTAAATGGGCTTATTTGAGCTCAAATGAAAATCAAGAGCTAACAGTAATGGATGGCGATAGGGCTTCCGCCAAGCGCTGCACACGAAAAGAAACGGTTGATCACAATTGTCTCCTTCCGTGGCAAAAGGTCTCAAGTGAATTTCATCAAAAATGTGAAATTTGTACCGTTGAGAAGACGTACACGTCGTAGGTCCGCACATGCATGGTTGGTTATCGGGACATGATTTTAGGCAGTAATTTGAAGAAGTTTACGAGAAATATCTCATAAATCCTTAACGGCTCCAATACCTTTGTTGGACAATTCCAAATGTTATGATTTGAATGCTATTCGATGCATATTCTCCATGTAATCCAAGTATAAAAGTGACAGCTTGATTTTCGTTAGCGTCCGTACAACCCCTTCTTTCATGACCGTCATACACAGGAGCGTTCCCAAACAACAAGTGTATATATTATTGTCTGTAATCAATGTGAATACTGGAAAACCTTTTAAATTCAATGATATATCCTTTGTTCATGATGTCCATATACTTTGTTCTATGTTTTCAACTATGTCATTGTCTGAGGTCTATTCAGAGTATGGGTATTTGGGTAGACGAGCAGCTTGCTATAGGCTCTGTCAATGCACTTTACACACGGCCGACTAATCGCTCTCTTGGGAGGACTTAAACGTGAACTCTTTACGCTAAACATTACCGAAGAATATTCATGGAGTGTGTGCTTTCTTGTGATGTGTTCTGTGTTGTCTTCGCAAGACCCTTCTATTTTCTAACCTTCTTGGTTGACCCGCTGTTGACATTATTGCAATGTAGCGTTTGATATATTGATATTAACATACTAATACACACACAGTGCTTTTTATCGGAAATGCAGTGCTTCCTTGAATACGATCACGAAGACTTGCAAGAAATCAACTCAAAAACAACTGTAAAACCTTACGGTTTAGCCTCGTAGACTTCACGTTCGGAGTACGTGATTCGTCTTCATATTTTAAGATATAGAAGGCTAGCTAAAAATCATCGAGGTTTTCTTTTCGGAATACATAGCGATCGTGTTATTGATTTATTCCTCAGAAATGTCGCTCAGCTATTTTTAGCCTTGATCATAGCGTATTGAGAGATATAGTTGATCGCAGACATGTGCGCTTGTCACAACTGTCTCTCTCGATATGCTACAGTACTGGGACCCGTTTCACAAAGCCTTTTTTCAATGACAAATGGAGAAGAAAAAAAAACAGTGACAAATCTGCGGATAATCAATCGGAAGCAAGGATTTCAGTAGCTTACAACAAAACTGTAATTTGTCACTGATGACAAGTTCTGTGAAATGGGGCCCTGATCTAGATTTTCCCTGCACGTTTACAACTACTTATTTATATGTGTGAATAATATTGAAATATCTTTTTCAGTCAAGAGAAGGGGACAGAAACAAATTGGAAACCTTTTGTAAAGCTTATCTTGCTTCCTTATCCTATTACCATAATCTGTCCCGTCTCGGCATCGTACTTTGCATATAAGGAGTAGGCGTGGGTCAAGGCTGTATGGAAGAGAAGGGATTCAATAATAATTGTGGGACGTGCTGGTAATGATATAATTTCATTGCTGAGGTTCGCGCCTGGTTGTGAATGAGGGTTCATCGCCACACGTTCGTAGTAGGAGTATTCAGACTTGTGAATCTTTATTTCATGTAGCCATTTTTCACTTCTTTAATACTGTCTTGCTTTTGAGCATTTGGAAATCAAACAACAACCTAATGACGGATGCACCCGAACTGTCATTTGCATGACTACCTAGGCTGATTAAGTCTATGGAGGCAATTAATGGTCCATAACTCAGTTATTTCAACTAATATTTCCTCTGTTCATTTACTTTTGTTCCCTATTTATAGAGTGTTTCTTTTACATTGCGCGGCAAAGGCTACGATAGTATGTTGCCGACGCAGTCCTTCGTGTAAAAGAGGCAAACTTATAGCAATCATGTCAATGGACGCAGTACGTGTCACTCGAGATCATAATTAGTATACAGATAAAGGAGCATCTCCAACGTATTTGTATTGGTTGGAAATCCGGAAGGAAGAATTTAATCATTTCTAAATATTCCTTTCTTTTTTTCGTGTTCTTGTTATTCCTACAGGGCGCATCTTTCCCTTGGAGGAGATTGCCATTCCCGTTTGCTTATCAGTAGCGATCGTGCTGATCGCATTTATTACTCTTTATTGCTCGAAAAAGAAGAAAACCCTGTCGGAGCCTCAAGACTTGTATACCGTCCAGCGCAAGGTGTTCAATCATCACAGCTACGAGATTGACTCGGACTCGGACAACGATAGTATGTTCCAAAGCCGTGATGGATCTCCTACAGGTAGTCGATCCAGCTCGGGAAGACCCAGTCCAACTCGGCCGACCCCTCTACCGCGTCAGTCAACTGTCCCGCTACTGCCGCAGAAGCTCCGTCAGGAAGCATTCCGAAAGCAACGTCAGCTCTCCTTACAGCTTAACCTGACGAACGTCGAGTTCAGCGTCAAGAACATCAACTCCACGCGCAAAGACCAAACAGATCTGATAGGTACATTACGTCCAGAGCTCTACCGCCAAGAATCCAAAGACAAGGGCAAGCTCAACGGTGAGAGCCGACCCAACTGTGGCAGATTGGTTTTCAGCCTTTTCTACGACTACGCGACGGAAACGCTTAACGTTCACATAGAGCGAGCAGTTGGCCTTCCGGCCAAGGACTTCTCAGGAACGTCAGATCCCTACGTGAAGATTTATCTGTGCCCTGACCGGAAGCGGAAGTACCAGACCAAAGTTCATCGGAAAAATTGTGACCCTGTTTTCGATGAGAGATTTGCCTTTCAAATACCTTACAACGAGCTGGAGAGCAAAACTCTGAAATTCACCGTCTACGATTTCGACAGGTTCTCCAGGCACGACCTTATAGGAGAAGTGAACATCACCAGTCTTCTCACCGATAGGGATCTGAGTAAAGAAACACAATACGTCGAAGACATAATGAAAGGAACATCGCAAGTAAGTAGACTTTTACCAATACCGAGTAACAGCAGAGGTTCTACGTTTCCATTTCCCAGCTCTCAAAGAAGTTTTGTGCATTTCCAACTACCTTGAAGAGACTTTGGATTAGTTGTAACTTTCTTGGAAAAAGACACACTTAGACTTCCCATATAAAAACACCAATCAATACAAAGCAAAAACCTACACTGCAATTGAACAATTAGTGTAACAGGATGTAAGATAACTCTGCCTGCTTCTGCGAACGGTCAATAATGCATTTTCATTTAGGTGTATCACAATCAGAAAAGCTTTCCTTATCAACACTCTTAAACGATGTCTTTACCCGGGTGCCATTACTTTACTTTCATTACAGAACGTCCTCGCAGGCAATAAGGGGCTTGTCTTTATATTCGATCTTGATGAGAAAAATCCCACACATCAACATGTGTTTTATTTCTTGGAAATGTCATGGCCACTGCAATGAGGCTGAGAAAAGAAGAATCATAGCAAAGCGCTGTCTAAAAGCAATGGCTAAATTGGGCGTTGAGCCTTTTTTATTCCAATTTTGCTGTTCAGGTACAACTGAATTAACGTCAGATGCGTATTTGCCTTAACGCGGCAAGGTCACACCACAAAGGAGGGCTGTCGATCACACAGTCATAGGTTTATATTTCTAGCTTTCATAAATCTTCATCTCATTTATTTGAGAAGGAGCCATGTTGCTCTATTTTCGTCTTGAATGACGAAGGGCCTCTTGATTACTTTTCCACTTTTCCACTTATCCTACTTTATCCACACAGTATTTTTTTCATGCAGCGTTCGTGTTTGTGTATAATGGTCTCATACAAATTTGCCATATATACCTATGTTTACTCGATATGACCTTAATTTTGTCAGGGTACGTTTTCTTCCTCTATCTTCAAAGTTTTTTTGTTGACTTTTATTGTTGTAAAGATTACTGAATAGGTATATTTGAATGACTTTTATCTTAACAATGGACTAATGAGTAAATCGTCTTCGCCCATGTTTACAGTGATAGTCTTAATTCTTTTGAGGTGCCTCAATCCTCCGGACATGACATTATCCAATAATTTGTACAGAATTACTGTGCTCTGTACCTAGAATTTACCTACTCTAAATGAAGAAGCTCGTTCAGAAAACGCGGCAAAACAGCGGAGGATTATCATTTTGTTTAGTGATGACTTAAATTATAAAATACGCTTCCCATATCTCACTCTTAAACAAAATGTTTCAACAAAGAATGCAGCGCTGTTTTTGCGTCAATTTAATGCGGCATTTCTCAACAAGCCCTTAAGTATCACCAGCCAAGCCAGGCTTTATAACGAATCTGGTTTTTCATTAACACGAAGCTGATAACGACTTAGATAAAATGACAATTCGCCAATCATTTACCTTTCTGCCACCATGCTGGGTCTAATCTCGCTTTTCAAAAGATATTATTATTTAATCAAAATAATCAGTCAGCCGAAAAAGGAATGGTCACGTCCTGTGGCTAAAAGATGTTGCATTTTTATTAATAAGCCACTAGTCTCGCAAAAAAGGACAGTAATTGGTTTACTTCATAAAGACACTTTCACCATATATATAAATCATGTCATATCTTTTTGAGGTGACGTAATGGAATGCAAACAAAATCTGCCATTTTGTTGTCATATTTTTATTCGAATGTACAATTCACGAAGCCTAGTCTCTTTTTTTTCTGTAGTAAGGCTTTACCCCTCAACTTAATTATTTCTTCCTGACACAAAAATAAATTTTACGGATCAATATTAAATATATAATGCTCACGTATGTCTACTATCGAGTTACGTAAATAATGATTTATTCCTATTAATTTTAATATTTAGGGGTAGGAAATTCGTGGCGTTTATATTTTAATTGTTGTTATCAATATCATACCATAGTTTTTTTTTAATTGTTTTAGTTGTATTATCCAGCCTATATTCAATTCCCACTCTATCTAATGTTTTAAAAGCTCATGTTATTATTGTTAATATTATTTTTTACTATCATTATTATCATAATTATTATCAGTTTTAAAACAATCATTATTTTGATTATTGTTATCATTATTACTTTAATTATTACTTTTGTTATTATTACTATCATAGTTCTTTTAATTATTGTTATCACTAGTACTTTTATTATTACCTTTGTAATTATCTCTATCAGAACCGATCATATGAGTATTATTGTCGTTATTAATTTTAATTTCCTTATAATTAATATCATCATCATCATTAGGAGAAAGCGGATTTAGGGGAGGTGATGTTCTCACTCAACTATCTGCCTACAGCATGCCGGTTAACACTTACAGTCATCAAAGCCCGTAACTTAAAGGCAATGGACATCACAGGTGCCTCAGGTAAGAGAAAAAGGGTTAATGATGATCATAATGATAACTATTTTATAACATGCCCATGTATACCGTAGAGGGCAGCTACCATACAAACATACTCTACTGCGCTTAAAGGGACTTTGTAACATTGTTCAGATGAGAGAAAATTGTGCTAATTGGGTATGCTAGATGTATAATTTAAGGTAATATGAAATTTTGAGTGAAAACAGACCATTATTAGTGATACAATTATCTTATCGATTCCTTAATTCTCCCAACTATATTTCTACAATTTAATACAATTCGGGGAATTTAAATCGTAACAAAACAATCAATTGGCTCAATATACATGAAAATAGGGAAAGTTCAAAAAACGGTTGGGAGAATTTACTTTTAGAGTGTGTCGCATACTGACGCTTGCAAAGAAAACCATAAATATATTTGTGATTTGAGAATTTTTTTCAGGATTCTTTGCATGTTAGGGCATTGGTACAATAAAAGGAATAGGCCTATATAATAAGTAACACTTTATCCAAAAATTAGGCAATGTCTTCATCAACCTTCAACAATGTTACCGAGTCACTAAAATCGAACGACTAAATGACTGAATCAAATATATCAGACTTCTTTTTAAAATTGAGATTGTTTGTTGTCAAATTTGCGAATCGGCTATTCGACCGTGACTTAATCAATGACAACTCTTTATTGCTTCTCAAACTATCAATATATATTTTATTACTCTCCAAAGTGCAATTTCCCTCGGTGCTGTGCTCAAAGTATAAAATGGAAATTAAGTTTATTACAAGTCTTCGTTTATAGCCAAAATAAAATCTGTTTTATGAGTAAAGAAGAACAGTTTAAAAACATCATTAAAAATATCCAATATTGATTATAACTTTCAAAATTGTAATGACTTGTTGTTATTTATGTTCGTTCCCACTGTATATTCTCCTGTAATGTGACTCGTTGTGTGACTCGCAATTAGTTTTGACGTTTAGATTCCTCTTTACACATTACAATTCTCATGATTACAACATCAGCAGAAAAAATGAATAAGATGCAGGTGAATTATCGCTTCTTTTGTTTTTACTATACAAGTGCCGTTTATGTACTGTGCAAACATCGACTGTAGACATTCAGCAGTCTTCAACTTGTACTCCGATATTATTTTGCGTTGCTTTTTCCCTAGTTTATGTTGGCTGCAAACAAGACACGTAATTATACGATAAAATGTTCTCTACAGTAATTAGAAAATGTACGCTTTCGGCGTCGGTTTTCCTTCAGATCATCAAAAATAAATCACCCGTGTTATATTGTCTTGTTTTTGTTGTTTGAATTTCAAATAAAGCACGGACTGAGGGACATTAAACTAGGGTTTTCCCACCTAAAAACTCGTAATTACCTTTATAAATTCACGTCGGCATTTTATGTCATTTGCTGGCACACTGTCCCCAAGGGAAACAATGTACACGGATGGTTCAACTTTGAAAGGCGACGAGAAGATCCTTTTATTCTGCAATAATGAAATATAACAGATTCTCATCAATTGCCGATGCTGATTTATAATTCTGCGCTAACCAGAGGGTGCTAGGGGTTTGATTAATATGACACTATTTTATATTTCGTAATTGCAGAATAAAAGGATCTATTCGTCGCCTTCCGAAGTTTGCACCATTCGTGTACATTGTTCCCTTTGGGGATAGCGGCCAGCAAATGAGATAAATTGCCGATCTGTTGAAATGAGATCATAAACCTGACTTGGAATGGCTCGACCTTTTCATTGGCTTCTACGACCTTTTGAAATGTCAATATGAACACGATTGCTGGCTACGGAAATCATAATGCGATGCCATTTAGTATTATTTTGCTTTCAGTTATTCAAAATAACCCCCTCCTTGTTGCAATTTATACACTGTTTCTCGAAAATGTTACTATTACAAGTCCTCTTCTAGGAAACTAATTGATTAAGTCATCGAAGACAAATTCAGTTTCATGCAAAACAAACGCACAGTATCTCACAAATGAAAACATGCAAGGGCAAATTTTGTAGAGAGATATCAAAACGTACGACTATATTGTTTGTGTTCGAGAATTTCTAATAGATTCACAAATTCCTGTCTCTGATATTCTTAATCTACGTCGGCCCTCAAATTTCTGAACGAAATCGTGTCAGATATCCTCTCTCATTAGTAACACAGGCTTAAATACTTGACAATTTACACTCGTGATCATCTCTCGTTAAAGTAAGAAAAGATATTCTTAATGGCCTCTTTTATCCTATTTAATGAAGCCAGTCTGTTCTTCTAATACAGCCCTCCCACTGGGTTTCATCGCCAACGCGCTCTGTTTTTATGAATGTTCGCTATGAATGGTTAAGAAGATGGCACGTGGGTTTTTCCCAGCTCAAACAAGACTTCAATTAGAGGTTTAATTCGTTTCCAATTAAAAAGATGACGGGTAATCGCAACCCAGCTCCTGATTTTGTCATTCATCACCCACTCTCAATCCAAAATACACAGCCAATGAAAGTGATGCTTGGAACGAAAAAGCACCACAAATGCTCAATCAGCCTCTCTTTCAGCTCCCAGCGCCGTTCATTTCTTTGAAATTAGAAAAGATTGCTCCAATTCACCGCCAATCTATCAGGCAGTTACCGCTGCGATTCAACATGCACGCGTACCTCCCCCACACACTCACTCACATTGGATCACGCACACAATGTATGCTGCCGGAAATTGCGCTCTGTCGCCAATGCGCTGATTACATTTGGACTTCGCCTCGCATCTGAAATGAATGTCCAATTTGCACATTTGCGTCGCATTATTAGCAAAGGCATTAACACTGAAATGATTCTAGCTTGCCCCCGCTTCTTCAGCTATTGTGACTTAATGTTTTGTGTGTAATAATATTGTTGTAATGAAAGGTTACACCTACATGCAGGTGACTTAAATCATCTTTTTGAGTATTTGCTGAATGGTACAAGTAAACATTAATCATTTTCTCGATTGAAAGGTTGAAAAGCCCTATACTTTATCTAAAAACCATCAACCTGTCAATGTTATTTTATTTTGGGGAACAGAAACGGTTTGCTAGAAGAATATTATGTATATACCATTTTGGAGGTGATCCCAAGAATATAAAATGGCAGACACATTGAGCTAGAGCAGTGGGTGATTACCAAAGCGTTATAATCCTATATCAGGAAATAACTCAAACCAAACAAACAAAATGCGTTCTGGTCATGTGATTGCAGTGTGGAACAAACTGCGTGGAAGTGATTCGAAAGGGTTGATTATTATGGCACATAAGAATTGGTAGTTAGTGAAACGTTTTGGATCATCAAAACGATAAGAAGTTGAGTTACGGTTGCTGAAAGTCACACGAACGGCACAAAGAAATGATTGTGTGGGACTAGACAAACATGCGTCATGAAAGTTTGATACAAACACCCCCATCATATCTTGACATATTTCAAATATGAGAAAAATTTTAGAACAACAATTTTTCAGGAGACATTTTGTCTACCATATTTTCCCCATGAATATAAGAGTAAGAAACTTTACAAATTATTTTGCACCTTACCCATAACTCAATCTTTTCTTTTACTCTTAGGCCCGGATTCTAGCGAAAGACTGTGGAATTCCTATTAAATTTGGATGACAGTCGCTCCCCATGCATATAAGAATGAGAAATTGCACAAAATATGATGCACCTTTCCCATAACTCAACCTTTTTTTTAACTTTAAGCTCCGGATTCTATCGATAGATTCTGGATCTCATATTAAATTTGCATGCCAGTCGCTCCCAATAAATACCGTGATTAACCGTCATTTTATTGAGCTTATGGATTTACTTTCCAATAAAAATTCTTCAGAGTTGTCATTCTGTCAACTTTATAGTCTTCCAGAAGCCTTTTATGGAAAACGGTATTACCCTTGTTATTGTCATGGTAGAGGAAAGGTGGAGGAGGGGCGAAAGAAGTGCGATTTATAGTGCTCGACGCAATCTAGATCATGTAGAGTTTAAGGTATTCCATTCCTTTTATTCGTTACTTGAGAACCAGTCAAAACCCTGAATAAAGAAGCATCACTGAAATGAAAACCATTTTGGAATGCCAGGGATTCATCTCATTTAAATTTTATATTTTGAATGTCTAGATTTTTCTTACGTAGAAATATAACGTATCACTGTCGAATTGTAGTGGAAAAACAGATTTGAATAATAATTTCATTTTATTTGTTTCAGTTATGCTCCTTATTTTTCTCTCGGAGAATCAATATATCACCAATATGTCTAATTTGAGACGGCCGAGAGTATTTTGTACCAAACCCTATCAAGTTGGATTGATGTTTTGAACTGCAATAGAAAGATGGGTCAAAGGTGACTTCCGTGACACGTGACTCGAATGCCGGACAGAAATCTTTTCACCGTGTTTGCAGATTAGTTTCACTTTGTCATCACACATATCGCCTATTATTAATGCTCAGTTATTGATATTAGTATTAGCCTTTAACCGAACTTTTGTCATTTATACTCCACAGATCCCTACGTTAAAGTGTCTCTAATGTCGCAAGGGAAGCGGATCAAGAAAAAGAAAACGACTGTGAAGAAGAACACTCTCAACCCCGTGTACAACGAGGCAATGGTCTTCGATGTCGCCCCGGACAGCATGGAAAACATATGCCTCATCATCGCCGTAGTCGATTACGACTGGTAATTACAAAAATTGTAATAATGCGACCCAAGATCTTTACAAAATTAAGTAAATGCAGTTTCAATACTGTTATCAATCACCTATCGAGAATGTGCGAACACTATTATATAATATGAACACTTTTGCTATGGAACATACAATACCGTATTAAATTCGACCTGGGTTGATTTCTTAAGGTATTTGCGATAATAATATAGTCATGCATGTTGCACAAGAGGACTGACGTAGGACTACATCACTCACTGGCGCAACCCTTGACGCACTATTTGTACGTGATTATCATAAAAAGGGGAGGTAATATGAAGCGCATGCATTTAACAAAAAAAAATTATAGCGTATACAGTATTTTGGCCCGTAGAATATAGCGCTATCTCAAAATTAATTATACATCATCCAGAGATAAACGGATAAAGTATTTTTTTGGAAAGGAAGTGTAGGTATACACTTTAGCAAAAAATGAAATTGTGCAACAAGTATGATAATGAAGGTGGTGGTGCTTGTAAACAGCATTCTTTGAATATAGCTAGTGCAGTCTTTTTAAGCCAAAAGAGGGACATTTCAAGTTACATTGAGACCTTTCTACATGGTAATAATTATCTCTCTTCATTCTCGTGAAAGAAAAGACGTGGCGTTGTCTCTCTTTCTGATTCTCATAATATATCCGATGCCTCACTATTTCTGTATCGTTATCTATGATTGCTTATCTTTAGGCATCGTTCTCCATTTCGGAATTCCTCTCATCCTATCTCCTATCACAATCACTTTTCCTCCCCATAATTAATTTCTCTTTTTTCCCTTCTTCATGCATCCTCTATTTTCTCCTCTGTCTTTAGACTGAGTGGCAATTGTTTCCCTCTCATCGTTGAAAATTAATTGTAATTACCGTTGCCTCATCATTCCTAACGCGTCTTCGAATCGATACGAGAGGCAAGAAACGATAAAATATTCCCGCCTTGTGATTGATTTCGCATTGCCGAGTTGACAAAAGATAGTGATTAATGACGCCCATAAATAATATCTGACTCAATCGTATCAATCATTACGATATCAAATCTCGGGGCGTCGAGGGAATGGGCAACTAAAACAAAGTCAACGCATGAGGGGGTGGAGGTATTATTTTTCCTTCTAAATCGTGAATGTGATGATTGTATTTAATCGTTATTATGGTTGGTATGTTTGATAAATTTTGTATCGTCGTGGTCAGTATTAGCTTGCATTTCGGTATTTAATTCTGGCGCGATCGCAATGGCTTTCCCGAAATCAATAATTACGTTTAACATCTTTCTTTCTTTCCTCTCTCTCTCTCTCTCTCTCTCTCTCTCTCTCTCTCTCTATCTCTCTCTATCTATGTACAGGGTTGGACACAGCGAACTGATCGGTGTCTGTGAAGTAGGGCCCAACGCTCCGGTCCAGGGTGCAGCCCACTGGGCGGACATGCTGACGAACCCACGGAAGCCCATCGCGCAATGGTACCAACTCCAAGAATCAACGCCCGCCCTCTCCGTCGCGTCCTTGTCAGCAGGGCTCAAGAACTGCATGGGGTCTTCAACGCAGAAGTCCTTTGATCGGGACTGAACATGTAGCAGTGCATCTGTCCAGTAATGCCCCAATGGTAGGTACTTGATTGATGATCCGCCTCTAACTAAAGAAACGGTGGAGTTATGGCATCTCTCATTCGTTAATCTCGAAAGACGATCCTTTTATTAAAGCCCCAATGCACTAGTTTGGCCAGGAGGGATTAGACCTTCCTGCATGTTTACTGACAGGGGATTATCTCATCAAATCAACTCTCAATTAACATAAGAAAAGGGGATTATGGGGGACCAACAGTCACCGAGTATGCATTGTTTACTATATAGAGAGCGTAAGTAGCTATAAGTAGTGCAGTGGGGTTTTAATTTCGGGACAACAATATGAAAGACGATCTATTTATTAAAAGGAGTGCTCATCAATATAATACCCTCTAACTCGAAATGTTAAAATAGCCGCACTTTTTGACCAAACTATTATGCAACATGTATGTAGATCCATTTTTTCCCAACTGAGGGCATGCCACTTTGTGTAGTCAATTTGTTAACATTTCGTTGCTTCTGTATATTCAAAATTCCCGTTTGTTTAAACACTATGTCATCGCTTGACCAGAACTTAACCAATTCTTTAACAACAGTTGTGGTTCATCTACGAAAGCATTACTCATTCGGCTGAGGAATAACATTGGGCATGATAGGTAGTCGGATTGGTACCCTGGATGACTTTTGAATGGCAATAAAGTCCGATTTTTTTTCGGACGCGAATTTAGTCTTCAGTGGTGTATTAGAATAATAATGGATCTATTTTGTAGTTGAAGTGAGGTTACGATTAAAAGTCTAACCATGGATTTAACTATAAATTCCACGATTATTAAAGCGGGACTGCACTACTTGTAGGTAATTGTGCTCTCTATATAGTAAACAATGCCTAAGCGGTACCAATAGGCCCCATGGTCCCCTTATTTTTCTTATGTTAATTGAAAGCTGAATTGATGAGATAACCACATGTCAGTGACCAGGCAGGGAGGTCTAACCCCTCCCGGCCAAACGAGTGCAGAAAGGCTTCAAACATTGAATGTCCGTTTATTAATGTTACGTTAGGAACATTATACATGTTATGAAAATTTAGGCCGATCCTAGCTATTAGAGGAAATGTCCATGATCGTGTATATGAGTGTTTAAATGCACAAATCTACCGTTGGTATCTTTTCTCTGTCGTGCTTTTAAGGTAACGTAGATATATTAGGGGTGGTGCAAGTGCGCTGCGTGCCCTGTGCGCCATTAATCCCCAGATACGTCATGGTCAACGCTTGTTTCGCGGACATTTCATTTGGTGGACCTTCGATAAACATTCAGATTGATAATAGTGGCAATCTTGTCTTGCCGTAGATGGGGTAGTTTTATTACCACAAATAGGTATATTTGATGGGTAAAGTCGCACAGGTCCATACCGCCAGTCAAGGTAGCGCAGGGGAGAAATCCTTTTCGTGTAATCAAATGGGGGTCCTTCATCAGAAATGTTTTTTTTATTTGCTGTGTCAGTATTAAGAATAATGCCTCCGAGAAATTGTTCTCAAACATTCAATTTGTGCAAATCATTTTAGGGCTATACATAAATATGAATTGCCTTCTCGTTTGATATTAATTTATTCATACTGACATCATATCGATATGCTGATCGGTTTGGAGTCCATTTGGGAATGTAATATTACTGAGGTATCAAATCTTATGCTAATATTAAATGTCTACAAATATTGTATAAATCATTTAAATTTGAATCTCTTTATTCTTTTCTCGTCTCTGTTTAAAGTTTTGGGGAGTTCCTAGAGTCCTTCCACTAGTCAAGTACACATGAACCAGCCTGAAGCGTAGAGATGAAGTGAACCATGTTACTCCAGTGTTATATTATAGGATATAACACAACTAGAAGATCACGCGTGTGGACATTCATTTCGTCAACTTAACTAGCAGCTGGCACGAGGGCGCCCTTCATCTTGGCGACACAGTCATGTTTGCGTTATGCTCCATTCGGACTTGCTGACATAGCGACAAATCGTTACAGGAATCTGATAACTAGCATTAGATTGATTACGGTGTGCTCAACCAGAACCACAACAAGATGTTTATCGCTTGCAAAATCGACGGTTTTGAACTAACTTTCTACTGAGATTTTCACAAACTCATTATTAAATCAGATTTTTTTTCGTATTAGCAAAAGACACTGTCAAATGATCTTGTTCATAGATTTCGTAGTCTTACCAATACACAAGTTATGTTTTTTTTTATTTTGCAAAACAAAAATGTGAACGTTTGCAAGTCACGTTTCGAGTTAAGTTATGTAGATGAAGTATGATATTTCAAGTGTATTAGAAATGTATCATGCAGCCTTGGAAATGATATTCAAAGTTGAACTATGAACCTAAATCCTTTCTGCAAGACGAAATGTAATGGACATCTTTAATTGTTTCAATGCAGAAACAAAAGTAGTATTTTATAGTGATTGCAACTGACAGAACCAAGAAAATATTGTTCTTTTCTCGTATAATAGTTACTTGATTTTTACTCATTTGACCTGATTAAGACATGTTAATTGTTTCTTGAAGCATAACTATTAGTTGTTGAGATTTTGTGTAGCATATTCAACGAGCATTATTACTCCTGTGGTTACATTGTATGGAATAAGTGGTCTTTTTAATAAGTTAGAAATAGATCGTATTGAAATAATTTGTGATACTTTTTTTACATAGTAATACAACTGTAAAAGGTTACGTTAGAAATCCTAAGTCATGTTTATGTAAATAGTTTTTCGATAAAAAGGAGGTAGAGAGCGAACTTGAAGATAAGGTTTATTTTCGGTCTCTCTTTTAATATTCTATTGTCTATGTATTGAAGTCAAATGCACAATTTATTTGTTTAAGGTATATAACTTCAAATGAACTTCAGTAGTCAAATCTTGAGCCATAATGTAGTAGTAAGATTTTATACTTAATTAAATCATTAATGTTATTAAAGGAATTTGTATTGGACTTTTTTTACGGATGGATAGTGAAAACGTGTTTTTGTATGACTGTCAGAGGCAATGACTTTTTTTAATGCTTGCACGTCCCTTAATGATTGTGCACTGTAAATATGAAAATATCTATTAACTTTTTATTGATATTTGATGGTGCTTGGGTGTTATTTTGTGTAAATTCTGTGAAAATATGTTGAAGTAAATTTTGCATTTTGAAATTTTGCTGCTCAACAAATGAAAGTTGTTTGTTGTATTGATATATATTATCATGTCTCCCATGGAAGTTAGAATCCTGTTAGAATTTATGATATCATTAGATCAAAGAATATTCTTTCTATCATCATTTTATAAACTCGTTCAGGGTCGAGGTATCATTATCATAGCGGGAATCCTTTACTGAAGCCCATACTTAATACGATATAAATTTCCTTTTTTTAAAATGTCTTTTCCGATAAATAACATTATATATCAAGTAATTCAGATTGTTATCAAAGAAAAAAATGAAACTGTTTCGTATCTAATCACCGTATGTAGCTGTCGTAATAATTACGGCGTCACATATTTCAATACAAATACCAGGATATGAAAGTAAAACTATTTGCAGGAAGAAAACAAAGGCTTGAGAATGTTGGTCTTTAAAAAAGAAATATTATAAGTTCGGGTTTAAATAAATGTTTCAGATAAATGGGTAGCCTTAATGATCATACTGTTATTAAAATTGAATACTATTTATTTCGTCATTCCAACGAGTTTGCAGTTAAAATGTCATCATATCCTGGGGTCATTAAATATCACTGCCATCCAAGACTGAGTATTACAATTATAACCAAATAAATAATGCATATTTGTGAAAAATTGTCCCTTATGTGAAAAAACGAAAAGCTACATACTATACACCCTGTTTTTGGTAAGATAATGAGATTGATATTTAATGCTTCAGTAGATCATAGATTTATTTTCTTCTCTTTTATATTTGTATCTATATAGTTAAAGGAACCCTTCCTAATTTTTCAAATTTTGGAATAAATACTATTTGACAGTTTTAAGATGCATATTACAGTACGAATATTTTATTCTCAAACAATGCAGTCTGGATTATTATCACTATTATCATATGGATGATATGTAAAGAATAAATACACTGTTCTTAAAATTTACACTTTAAGATATTTTTTGTCTCAAACTTGCTTAGTCACTTCAAATGTAAATACCAATTGTGCAATATGATGTGAACATGTGAAAATGAAATTATTTTATTACCAATTCTTTGTAAATATTTGGATTTATACGGATTAATATTTATATATATGAAATTGCTATCAATTGTCATTTGCAATTGATGTTTATGGAAAAGCGAAATAGCTATATTGTCTGTTTTTGTGGTAAAATTTGACAAAAGTTGATATTGACTAGTTGTCTTGTAAATGTGTCTTTTTCGATAATAAAGATTTGTTTACGCAGTTCGATTGCATAAACCATAAATGATAGACTTGTCATATTTATTTGTCTTGGCTCCTCGTCCAAAGTAGGTATAAGTGTGAGCAGAGAATGCAAATCCATAATCAAATAAATAAATGAATAAATAAATAAAAATGGATATTATCTGGTAGGAATTCGGCTGTAATTATTAAGTGAGTATCGTCAATAAAATGACAAAGAATGTAGATTTTTGATTTGTGGAATAAACATATTTTTTTCGAATTCCATATCTAAAAACGTATTATTACTAGCACACTTGTGAGACATACGCATCAAAGATATCATCGGATTTAATGAGAAATGTGTTGGAGTATATCTGGGGGAGGGGTTTAATTTCAGTGCATTTAAAGATATATAATAATACTCACAACTGGATGATTTCAATAACGAAAGGGCCTAGTTTTTCAGAATGTCATAGATGCATCAATTCACAAATTTTGCATTCTCTGTCCGTATTATCTTCTACTGTGATTTGTTCCTTCGATATTTAAGTCTTCACGTCATTAGCTTGTGGAAAAGAGAAAGTTTAATATATATGTTTATATTAATAAATAAATATATATATATATATATATATATATATATAATCTGCCTCTCATCCGCTCACTCTTCCTTGCCGCCCCCCACCCATTTTATTTAACCATTTCGCTTACTCCCCCTTTGTCTTGATTTTTTTCTCCTCGCACCATCTCCCTCTCTCTCTCTCTCTCTCTTGCTTTCTCCCATCTCCCATTTGCTCTGTTATATTCAGCTTCTCCTCCTCCTCTTTCTCCAATATACCCATTGACCCAAATTCACAAAGGAGGTCTGTCGACAAACTTTGGTTTCCGTGCGTCATACGACGCGTTTAGACGCGTTTTTACAAACCAGGTCTGTAAAAAACGCGTAAAAACGCGTCATATGACGTACGAAAACCAAGGTTTGTCGACAAACCTTCTTTGCGAATTCAGGCCTATATGACCTTTGTCTTCTGAACGGTCACAGCTTCTTACTTTCCTCCACAAACAAATTACAAGAAATATTCTCTCGCCTTTATGTGGTAGATAAATACAAACAAATTGAACATATTGTTCGTGTCTACTTTTTTCTCCATAGTTTTCATTTAATAAATTCACGTTACCATTTTTTAAAAATTGATTGGATGGGTGTCTGTTTGTATATTTACATATAACGTCCTTGTTTTCACGAAGTGACGGTAGTGAGGAAAATCGTAACGCAAAGTGAATGCAATTTGTTTTCACTACCGTCACTTCGTGAAAACAGCGACGATAAGTTGGGTTTACATTACCGTCATCCAACAGTTAATTAAACACGATCCGTATGTACATTATTAAAGTTAGTTGTAATATATTATTAAGGCAACGCTATCTCATAGGATTGGAAAATATCAACACCTTTATATCTATACCCAAATGTTATTATTTACATACACACAGTACTGTCAAAATATAGTTTTAAACATATTGGACTCAAGATATTTTCAGTGGACTGGTACAAAAATACACATGACACATGTTCGAGGAAACATATTCTAGAAAGCTTTGGACATACACAAGTTATATGTTAGCGAGTTTGTAGATAATTATATAGGGTAATATTTCGATCTAGTTTTGGAAGTGTATACCAAGTGAAACTTTATAAAAGTTCTTCTCCATGTAGTAAAAGTTAATTCCGTAATTTTGTTTATTTTTTGTTTGAAGGGAAAAGTATTCTGTATAAAGTAGACTAACATAATATGAATACTGAAGAAAAAACATACCAATGACCACATATAGAACCAACAAAAAGTACAGTCAAGCCTGTTTAAAGGTAGAGTTCAGTTATCGCCATGCAGTTGCATTGTACAACAGAATTTGTCTCAAAGCAACTGGACAAGGTTAATTATGTAGTACATAATAATCAGGAAAATATATCAACAGAGTTTTCGGAATCATCAAAATGATGGAAAAAGTACAACGACTTATTGAAATTCAATGAAAGAAAAAGGTGAGTTCTGGTCATCCGATTGCATTGTGAAAGAAAAGGTGTGGAATGGATCAGAAAGAGCTGGTCATCTATAGCATGTAAGTTTTGGTGTTTTCTGCAAAGTTCTGGAGTCATCCAAATCATAATAAATTCGGCCCAGTCTTGGTAGAGTAACAAGCACACAAGCACCGTACACAGAAAGATGTATATGGGACTACACAAATGATGTCGGGGTTACCAACCTTGATTTCCTTATCTTTCTACGCTCATTACTCAGCCAGTATACATTTTCTACTAACAATATTTTGCAAATGACATTTATTTGTAATTTTGAACATTCAGTGTAAGTTTCGTTTAATTCTGTGAGAATTCACTTTTTTTTATTTTTTTAACCAGAACTCATCTTTATCTTTAAATGCTGTGCACTTAGATACTTATAGCATGGGATAACACAAACATTTAGCATGAGAGTTTGGTCCAAATATTTCGGCTACTTTTTGCCATCTGTTGAATAAAACAGTATTGGAAGAGTCGTTCTTTTCATGGACCCTCATTTATGGTGTTCTCCAACCAGGCGCATAGGCAGGGGGGGGGGGGGGGGGCGGGGTTGAACCCCCCTCAACTGAACGAAATATCGGTCGACAAATTTTCGAGACAAAACAAAAATGTTCTTCCCCCCCCCCCCCCCCCCCCCCCCCCCCTTTTTGCTTATTCATCGGCTGGCTGAGTCGTTGCGCAATTTTCGGCGCGATTTTCAAATTTAACACCCCTCCCCCTTCGCAAAAATCATGCGTACGCCCCTGTCTCCAACAATGAGATGAAAGAATGGAAAGGCTTACCTCTCCCAGAACTCAACTTCCCCGTTAAGCAAGCATCTATTTAATAAAGACTTTACTTTTTACTTTCCTTTACATATTTTTGACATATATCGAAAGCTTTATTCCCATGTTTCACTTTTGATCCCCTACTTATTCTCATTAATTCATGCTTATTTTTCATTTAATGTGCATTTGGTACAAACAATTTACTTCATTCATAAATATTTTGTTGGGGTAATTTGCCTCCTGTAAGTACAAGCATATAACTGCCAAATCGAACACTTTATGATTATTGCGTCTTGAGTATTGTTTATCATGTTCAGGGGATCGCGTTCTTTTTTTATAAATTCCTTCCTTACAAATGAATAATATAACAAATGATAATAATACTGCTTTCACATTCGGTTAGTCTATATCCAAAATAAACTCATCTGCCAATTGGCTTCAATACATTGTGAAGTACAACTGATTTGGCTTGGTATAGGCACCTTTTTATACGGCAAATAACTGTCATTAATAGACTTGCAAATCATACTAGGGTTTAAAAGATTATCTTTGATATTTTTAATTGTATTATTCAATTTGGTTGATGTAGGCATGTGAATGCCATATTGTCCATGTCTAAACATGTATGAATTATAATCATGAATATCTTTTTCTAGACATGCTAAAAACAAGTCTTTCGTTAAATGCGTTAGGCAATACAGAGTGATTTCTGAAGTTATGAGAATGTCAAAAATTGATGGTTTAAAGCATCAACGCTATTCTAAAATTCAGAAAACAACGACGTTTTAAATCACTTTTCTTTTTGTCTTGAATTATCACTACTTTTCAAACAAAACCTGAGACATATACCTTCAATTGCACTCCTTAAGTCGTGTTCATAAAAAAAAATATTCATTAGACTTCATAATTGCACCTCGCTCCAATTCCTTCCACAAACCAACATAATCAAAACATGTTGTCTCACATTTCTGATATATAATAATGTTAGATACGTTATAAATAATTAAAAGTGGTATTGATAACAATGAAGTAAAGCAATCCAAAATACATTCCACAAAGTTTGAATATAAAATTACAGTTTCTGTACACGTTCTTAAAAAAACTAATGAAATAAGAACTCAAGCTACACTCTGGGGGCCGTCTAGTTTTCGAGCCATACTCCCAAAACCTAAAAATGTCAGAAAGTTTCGTCGAAAGTGGACGTTGGTGAAAGCATATAGCAGCGGATTCAGTGCACTATTGGCCCATACCAAATTCTCCACAACTATGAACACTGTTCTAGGTATACACTCATATCTGCAACTTATGCCTACAACGACGGTGATATTGTAGGGTAGCCAGCAACATATGAACACAGAAACCAGGACAGCAAGTATGAACGCGGCTTTGCGTTCGCGTTTAAATTCTCGTCGTTTCCTTTTCAGTTTACTTTTCATACTCTCCAGTTTCGAGCCGAGGGTTTTTTCTGGACTGTCTTGTTTCTTTTGGCCCTTTTTGCTCACCGTGAAAACATTCTGTTTGACTTTAGAAGTTTTTGGACTTGCTTCGCGAGCGTTCATATTTTCGCGCTCTCCCGCTTTTTCATCGTCTGTTGCGCAGTCGGAATTATCGTCTTTTGGGATATCGATACCCGATGTCCCGCCACTAGAAGACGACGACGCGGCGATGTCGTTCTGTTGTTCGAAGGCGGGGTTGTGATGGCATTCCGTCGCTTGTCTGGCCGTGACGGATACGAGGGTGACGGCTGGGTCGAGTCCCTTCTTTGCATTTTCCATTCCCGCTACCGGAGGCACTGGTTTCTTACGAAGGGCACGGAGCAGGAACGTCGTTCTTCCCGACGTTATTTTCACACCACTCTCTCGCTGTATTGTTTTGTTCAAGGCATCGATACCTCGCGCGCGCTCTCGGATCATCCGATAAACCTGAGTATTTAAAACCGCTATGATCAAGGCTGGTATAGCGAAATTTATCACCACGACACATATTAACGCTGGTAAGTAGTACACGAACTCGCTTTCGCAAAAGTTTGCAAAATCAACCGCTAATTCACCGACGATTGTAGACCAGCCGAAAATGAGAACAAGAAAGATGGCTGAAACTAGCGACCAACAAACTCCTATGGTGGTGTTAACGCGTCGTTGCGTTTGGAAAGAAGCGTAGGCCGCCTTCTTGCTGAGAAGCCAGTAGCGATCAAGACTTATGAGGATGATGGTGATGACCGACATCGCTGTCACCGTGAAGTCGACAAAAGACCACACCTTGCACAAGTACTCCCCGAAGATCCACACACCCACTAGGTTCCATCCGAAATAAACGGGTAACGTGAATGACCCTACGATGAAATCGGCGATCGCCAGGTTAAGGATGAACGTGTTTGCGACGCTACGTCGAATCCGTGGGTCGCGGTGGTAAGCGACCATAACAAATATATTCCCGACAAAGGTGAGGATGATAAGACCGCCGTAGATGACGCTGATCATGCCAAGGTACCACGTCGGCTTCGTGAAGATCTCCGACTCGTAGTCGTATAGCGATTCGTTGCCCGTTCCGTTCACCATACCTGGGTATATTTCCACAGTACCGCTTATGCCCGATGTCATGTACGTTTCCACCGTCAATGGCATTTCTGTCTCGTTTCCTAATGTCTTCTTGGTGGAAAGCGTACTTGTCACCCAGGCTGTGCGCAGTGTGGTGTGCAGTGTGGTTTTAGCACTTTCCATTTTGGACGGGTTTCCTTCACAAAGTAAAAACTAAACCCTCAACCATTCAATACCTTGCATGGTTATTATGTCATATGTTGCTTCTCCACAATCCGGTGAACGATCGAAGAACTCACGGGATTAAAAGGACGGATGCGAACATTATTTTGCGACGATGTTACATTGCAAGTAGATGTAAAGTGGTTCACATGAATGCATCTCACAGGTCCATGCGGGGTTATGTAGCCATGGCAACATCTTGAATGCATTAGAAGCCATGTAGTGCATCATTTCTGAAAGATGAAGAACACAAAAAAGAAATATGTCAGACATCAATAAAAATGTCCTTCAATAACAAAAAAGGAAAGAAAAAGGGGAAAAGAAATAACGAGGACAAAGATGAGGCGATAGTCGAAATCCATTAAGAGAATAAGTGGTGCTTTGAAAATTGATTCCGTCATAGCTTTCAGGAAAGAAAGGGAAGTAAGGGAAGAAAAAATAAGACTAATTCTTGTATAAACAACAACAAGCAAAAGATGACGTGATAAGTCTAAATCCATTAAGAGAAGAAGTGGTGCTGAAAAAAATTAATTCCGCCTTGGCTTTTAAAAGGGTGTAAATGGTCTTTCACTACGTGTCTTTGTGTCCTATTCTTCTTTCTTGAGGTCTAGCATTTGAAAGAAACAGAATGCCCAACCCAATTATTTATCACGCACAATCTCATGGACGGATGCATCAACTGAAGTATGCATGGTCCTCTTAACATAATAGCTGCTACGATTCTAGGGAAGAAGATCTGTGAAATGGGGAAATAAATCAGCAACATGGATAAGGATCCGCAATGGTTTGAATCGTGTAAATGATAATATTCGAAAAATAAAGACAATGATTAGTTTATTAATAAGTAAACAATGAGAATGGGGGAAATCATCGGCAAATGAAGTAGAAAAAAAAAATCAAAAATGATAATGATCAGTCTTATATATGCTATATATTGGATTCGTCATCAATTTTGCCACTTCTATGCAATTTTGCACTCAAGAGTCAACTATAAAGCGCTTTCTGAGGCGGGTTTTAATAGATGTATAATGTATGTCAAAAATGATCTACCCCACCTACGTCACAAACATGACAGTCTTTAAAGCCTCATATCTCCTCAATACTAGGTTCATGGACCTTTCGTTTCTGAGTTCCGCAACATCCGTTAGCGTTGTAATTATCAATCCCACAATCTTCTGACAAATGGAGTATAATGTGTATTAATTTCGGCAAACTACAAGTGAAATAAACTGGAAGATATCTTTATGATTACTTTCATACTCCATTATACCCAATGCATATCTTTTCAATTTGCTTTAAATTTTCAATTTAACCATAATCGTTAACGGCATTTTGTTTGTATTTGTGTTGAAGTTGTGGGATGGGTCTGCAATCTCCCCCTCCCCCGATCAGATATTAAGGTTTTGGCATTCGGACAACCATCACACCATATTACAATGACTTATTCGTGACATTTTGTTGTACTTTATAATAAGGTGTGTTTTAATGAGTTAAATGGTGTTATTCATTCTTTCTTGCATCGCTCGTTTGCAAAATATAGCCATTGCAATAATGTGCACACAATCCAATGGGAGAAACACATGCTATGAATGTCTAGTGGGTCGTTATCAACCTTTTGCTGTGACTGAGAAACTGGGTTGGAGGTGAAAGGGTTTGGCTGCCATAAATGTAGGCAGGTTTAGAAAAATGGTAATACTGTCTAGATATCAACACAAATTTCTTCCAAAACTTTCCTCTTTGCCAAGTACTTAACGACGGACATATCGGTCATGTCAAACTCTTTAATTTTGATTTAACATCCTGTATAAAGTGCTAAGTCGTAGCTTTGAAGATCCTGAAGCGTTACTTTCTTTTCCCATGTAAACCGAACCATTATACACCTACACGAAAACCACACTGATCAAAACGCATTACGTTTTCCTTGTGACAAGTTTAACAAAAGGTTGCCCGATACACTATTATAAGAAAAGGGGTCGGACTTTTCTTGCAAAGTTTAAGAAGACAGGAAGCCAGGAGCGAATCAGATTGTATTTCCTAAATCTTATTATCCCGACCACGTAGCTCTTTGGCTCGCCAATGGATCGGTAAACGAAAGTAAATACGGTGCCCCACATTACATACAAGAAGTTAACAGAAATGGGGCGAAATGTTTTGGATTTATTGTAAGAGGGAAACACTAGAACATTTGCAGCTGTATGTGGTGAAGGAATACTCCACAATGTATTGCTGTAAAGAAAGTTTTGCCTTGCACCCAGTGCTCAGTAGATTAAAGAAAATCTGTACAACCTTTGAAACTTCTCCCAGGAGGCCTAACATTAATCAGCAAGCGTGTCTCGATATCATCTCTAAAAGTAGAATATTACATAGCAAGGATGGTAATATAACATTCTAGCATGTGTGGTTCCAAAACCTCGGATAGAGACAAAAAGATTTAATTATAAAGGTGAAGATTTGTTTTGGTGGAAAGGGGGTCTTTGCACTATAAAAGAAGTGACCTCTAGCCGAAATCCGAACTCATTTGACAGGCACTGAACTCATTTGATTGCACTTTACACCCAGCACAAAAATGGCTTAGGAACACTTCATATTGACAGGTGTTATTACAGGCTGTTATCTCTCACTCTCTTCTCTAAATCTCAGAATATTTTTTTTTTTATCAAAGCATTCAAACATAAACAAAAAGCGTGGTTGTAGTGGTTTATAGACCTTGGGTAGAATAAAAGGGACATATAATTATAAAGGAGATTTTTTTAATGAAATAGAAGAATTTTCTTGAAGTAAATAAGAAACCTACAGCAGGATTCCAACCTTATTCGACTAGAATTGTCCATTAAATGCGACAACACAAACATCTAGGTACTGCCTGGTTCATGGTTCCCCAAGGCAAACGATTCACACCACTAACATGGCTCATTAAACGGACTCTAAAGCCACATAATACATCTTGTACATTCGGAATTTAACTGTTGTATTGACCAGTTTGTTCTCTGAATCATCATTTTTTACCGATGTGTTCAGGTAGTTAGTATTCAACGTATTCTTCTTCTTCTTCTTCTTCTTCTTCTTCTTCTTCTTCTTCTTCTTCTTCTTCTTCTTCTTCTTCTTCTTCTTCTTCTTCTTCTTCTTCTTTCTTCTTCTCTCTCTTCTCCTTCTCTTTATTATGCTTCGTCTTTTTATTTGTATTTGTTTTCTTCTTCTTAAGTTTGTTCTCCTCCTTCTTCTTTATATCCTTCTTCTTCTTCTTTTTCTTCTTCTTCTTCTTCTTATTCTTCTTCTTCTTCTTATTATTATTATTATTATTCTTTTTCTTTTCCCCTCATCAGCTTCTTCTTCTTATTCATCGATTTTCGACTGCAGGAAATAGAGTAGGTATGGAAGGGATTATTATGCTACGACAAGGGAATGAGCAGTATCCATGGTAACCACTATGCCATATTTCCATGGGATGCCATAATATAAAGAGAGCCATTCAATTAATATTTAATGGAGGCTGAATTGCAGATTTAAGTAGAGTCCTAAGATTTAAAATTCATGAATACAGCAAACATTGAAAAATCAAATGGGTTATAAAGAGGCATAAAAGGCTCATTACTCCACTGGTATTACGAATTAATGGTGTCCTTTTAGGGCGAATAGAGAGAAGAGAGAGAGAGAGTGGGCGGGAGAGAGAATCGCATCATGATTGCATACAAGTAGAGTTAGAAAGAATAGGAGTGCGGTTGAGAGGGGGTGCAAAGAAGACGAGGAAAGAGATGAAATGGAGAAAGTACTTACAAACAAGAAAGTGATTAATATATATATGTTTTTTTTTAAATAAATATTGTTTTAACTATTGTTGTTTAACAGGGCCTCATGGAAGACCACCATTATTGATGATAATGAGTCACACTGTCTTAATAATAATATCAGAAATAAAAAAAATAGATGAAAGGGAAAACGATGGAAAGTGGTTAGAAACCTACAGTATATAGAGGGGAAACATACAAATATATACATTTCAGAAGGTGTTAGAAGGGAAAATATGATCGCAACTATAATTTTCGTTTCGCTGAAAAATCATCATAAGAGCAATTGCAATTTCCTATTGAATATGCAACAGAACTCATGTTTAGATTATGTAATCCGTCATGTTATTGTTAGTATATTGCAAAGGATGCTGGAAAGGGCTATTGAAAGAGACATATGAAGTTGTCTATATTTGTGTTCATTTTTTCCGATTGTGTTGGAAAAACACATTCCGTTTTCAACTGTCAATTCAAAATCAATTAGGGCACCATTACTTCAGGGTTCTCAGCTGCAATATAGTTATATCTTTGATTGACAACTTAATCCCGATGACCCAGAGAAGTATGGATAAAAAAAATAAACCAAGAGATTCTTTGCAATGGTAACCGTTCATTTCCGTATTTAAGTTAATTTAAATGTAATTTAATAAATAATACTGTGTCTTATCATGCTTATCTCCTTTCTAATACGCATTTATCTTTCCTCATCTTCTTCTCAACCCCACATGCAGGTCATCATTTTGTAAAATTGTCTGTACCTCCGATCTCTCACTTCTCTTTTGGCATGTTCTTCTATCTTTGTCATGTAAAGTACTGTCTCGTCCCGTTTTCCTCTCTGTTTGGCATCCCCCTTTTCCCCTACTTCATAGTTCCTTTTGTAGTTACGGACTTGTTTATTTAATTACTCATTATTCCCAAGTTTCATTTAAGGTGTCCACACTTGTACAAGCATTGCTTTTTGATCGACCCCTCTGTTTCCAATATATATATTCCTACATTTTGTTATAAATGTTTATAATTGATTGGAAGTGTTTTGCTGGAAGCATAAACGAATTGAAATTGAATCAATTATCACTATTAATTAATTAAACATTTGTTTACTCAAACTTTCTGAGGGCCAAGCAATTTTCATTACCCTAGCAAAATGTCCAAGCACCATTTCTAAAAGCTTTGCACATGTGGATTCATGTCTTGCAAAAGAGCCAGTCCAGGATTTGAACACTCAAAACTAGGATTGAGAATTCGAAGCCCCGCCATGCAGTGAGAAGTTTGTGTGTATAATACACCCCAGCAATTCCAACGTTGGAAAAGACTGATCACGGTACGATTGACAATACCTTATAACGTAATCATAAAAATATACAAATTAAACGGCGACAAAAGAAATAAATAAAAGGGCGAGAAATTAAAGTGAAAGTTGAGTTGGGGAAAAAATGACAAATTATATGTGACACTTTTCATTCCCTTTATGTCAGTGTGGAAGAGTGTCACAGGACAAAATGTCCCCTGTAAAAGGATGGCTCTTCAAATACCCACATACCATGTTCAAAATACGACAAGTAAAGCTATGGTCACAAATCAGAGCGGCGACCGACCGATCAGTAGCCTGCTCGGTCGCTGCTGGAATTAGGCATCGCCCAGCGATTAGGTCGGTGCCCGGGCGGCGACCGCCCAGGCACCGAGCGTATTTTGGGCGGCGAGTGAAAAGTGAGCAGGCGCCGCCCAAATTTTAACTCCGCGCTAAAACTTCAGCGGCGACCGAGCGATGCCCTAAAAACGAGCGGTGCCTGGGCGGTCGCCGCTCGGTGGCCGGGCAGCCGCCGGGCAGAATTGGTTACAAACTCGCCGCTCGGCCGCCGAGCAGTCTACTTTTGGGTAATGTGACCATAGCATAACAGCTAAAGTCTGCGAACCACGCTCCCATAACGGATGTTAGTGTAGACATATGTATTATACATTTCTGTGTACAGTGTAAAGGGCCTATCTCACTGAGCAGCGAATGCTTGCGAACGTTGCGAATTTGGATTCGCCAACTTTTCTGACGAATGTTGGCGAAAATCAGCGACATTAAGTGACGTTTAGCGACAATTAGCAACATTTGAGCGAATGTCTCCGAAAGTGTTTGCGAAAGGCAGTTGGCGACTATTAGCGACTGTAAACAAATGTTAGCGACAACTTTTGCGAAGATTAGCAACTATTTGCCAATACTTTGCCACTATTTGTGAACGTTTGAGACCTTTTGCTAACTACTGGTACTCAATGGGTCGATTTTATAAAGAAACCATATGGTAACGTGGTCGCTAGCTTTGGCGAAACACAGAGAACTGACGAAAACAAAGAGCAAAACCGTTTAACAACCGTTTGCAAAGGCTTACGACTGTTTTGCAAACGCCTGCAACTGTTTGCGGAAAAATAAATTCGCAAAGAAATTTTGAACATGTTCAAAATTTCTTTGCGACAAGAAAAACTGTTTACAACAAAGAAACTGTTTGCGATCTTTCTTGCAACCTTTTACAACATTTTACAAACTCTGGCGAAACCCCAAATTCGCTACGTTCGCAAGCATTCGCCGCTCAGTGAGATAGGCCCGACTGGGGTAACTTCTTATCATTTTTGATGATTCCAAAACTTTACAGTTCACCCAACCGCTTCCAAACACTTTCTTCATCAATTCAGTAGCAATACTAGAGCTCAATTAGACCAGGGAGGTGAGACTTTGATTAGACCTTACAAGGTAAGTGGTCATGTTTTCGGGTACACACCGTGTCCGTGTTCCTTTAGTGTAGATAATTAGGTTTGCTAGATATATTACTTATCCAGAGGCAGAGAGAAAGACTAAAAACGAACTTACTCAGATGATGTTTCTGAGAATTAAATACAATACATGCAAAAATACGAACCAAAAATTTCCCTTTTCTTCCTGCTCTTACTCTTCGTCTCTGTCTTCTTCCTCTACTTCCCCTTACTCTTCGTTCTTCTTCGTCCTCCTCTTCCTTCCCTCCTTCCTTTTCTCCTTTGGTTTCTTTTCGTCCGGGTCTCTTCTATTTCTTTCTGTCTCTCTATCTCTTTCTTTCAATCTTTGTCTCCCACTCTCTCTCTCTCTCTCTCTCACTCTCTCTCTCTCTCTCTCTCTCTCTTTCTTTCTCTTTTGTTTTTCTCACCCCCCCCCCTCTCTCTCTCTGTCTCTCTCTGTCTGTCTCTCTCTATCTATCTCTCTCTCTTTATTGGGGTATTATGCGTTCCTTCCAACATGACAGTTATGCATAAATTTACAACACACATTACCTTGCCAGTCAGTCACGGAGCTAGGTAGAAACACTAAAACCTGCAGTAAAATACCACTTATTCCCAAATACTTTTCACGTAGAAAACATTGATATCGTCAGTACACCTCCAAGTAGTACATGTTTTTAAAAGATAACTGAACTCACACGACAAGTCCCACACCGTTCGCGTTGCCTTAGGAGTATATAGAAAACGTTTCCGAAAATGAAGCTCCAGTGGTCGGAGCGAGCTAATATGACGATGAATGGCGTTTTTGCGGACGAGCAATCCAAGACTCGTTCATCCGTTTACATCCCCGGCGTAGAAAAAATATAACAGTAGGGACTTTTAGATTTGCACGAAGACAATGTGGATTGCTACGGTCGACGTCCTTTTAATGCACTGCCTTGAATGGACGTCACACGTATCAGTCCACGCAAATCTAAAAGTCCCTATTCATCCGTTTACATCCCCGGCGTCGCAAAAATATAACAGTGCCACGTTGAGGAGGGTATTATTGTTGTTGTTTTTTTTTTTTTTGTAATGGCAATCAGTCAACAACTGACTATACAAGGATGACGCCCTTTATATTCAACAGAGCGCAGAAAAGTTAGGATTAAAATCCTAATAAAAGAGGCCTTTGGGTGGATTTTCAGCTTTGTATCAAATTCCTGAAGCCGAATCAAATTATCTTCTATGCAGTCACGCAATTTGAATAGGATTAGGGTGATAACTTAAGCCAGACGTTGCATTCTGGGAGGGGCAGTGGACCATGTCAAGTCTTGTCAATACTTCAGTGTCCCTTTTTTCACAGTATTATTTTCATTTGTGACAGATAGGTTTATAAGGAGCTGCAGCTGCTCCCCCCCCCCCCCAAAAAAGGGGGGGGATGTCTCATGTTTGTCACTGTCACCCCATAATCGGATATCGTATCTTATTGAATACATTATTCATTGGAAATACAGTTTCACTTTTTTTTTTCTTTGTTGTTGTTGTTGTTGTTGTTGTTGTTTTTTTTTTTTTTTTTTTTTTGGGGGGGGGGGATAGATAAGCCAGCCAAATTCCTTGTTGCAATACGTCTATGTATGTACATTATTTAAATAATGAATGGAATTGACGCCTGGCAGTGGTATAAGTCCGTATTGGGGGGGGGGGGGTGATCGCAATGAGGCGCCTGTGATTATTCCGCGAACACATTCAATAGAGATGGACGGAGAATAAACAAAAATCAGATTCAATTTATCACGTTCTTAACCTACTTTAGTAAAGCATTCTAGACATATGTTTGCACTTTTATTGCAGTCACTTACAATGTATATCTTTTTTGTGAAAACATTGCTCTCGATATCTGATTCATTTTACAATAATTAAACCAGGTCGCACTTTATGGACGCACATATTTGTGTTTTTGGAAGGAAAGCCCGAGGATATGTGTTTGGGAGCGAAAACAATATTCATGCTGATCTCACTCTACCTCCCTGTCAATGCTCTCTCCCTCTCTTTCTCTCTCCCTCTGTCTTCTCTCTCTCTCTCTCTCTCTCTCTCTCTCTCTCTTCTCCTTCTCTCCATCTTCCTCCCCCTTTCTCCCTCACTCGTCTCCCTCCCGCACTCAGTCCCCCTCTCTCTCGTTATCCATCTCTCTCCATCCCTCCGCCCCCTCCCACCTCCCCCTCTCTCTCTCTCTCTCTCCTTCTCTCTCTCTTTCTCTCTCTTTCTCCCTCTCTATCATATCCCTCACTCGACCACTCTTCTCTCTCTTCTCTCTCCCACACTATACAGTATATATACATTTCTATGTCGGTATTCATCTCTCTCTATCCTTCCGCCCCCTCCCACCTTCCCTTCCCACTCCCTTTTTTTTCTCTCTCTCTCTCTCTCTTCTTCTCTCTCTCTCTCTCTTCCCCTCTCTCTCTCCCCCTCTCTCTTCCTCTATATCTCTTCCAGTCTCTCTGTAAAGCAGATGGTACATTGCCCGTCCCGAGCCCCGGCCCCTCTAGTTGAAGATGCACTCGTCGGTAATCTTCGCGATTATTTCCAAGTCAAGACGACGCTTGGGACCACAGACGGCCCGTCATAGCCCCCGGGTATTTTGGACAGAAAATCGAGTGCGGCTTTCGTCGTTGAGATGGCCTGGAAAATAAAAAAGGGGATCATTTTCGAAGGGACGCTTTATAGCGATCATAGTTTCAAGTAAGAAAATGTCAGTAAAGTGATAGTGAGGATGTGTTTTCATCGCATCTGCTCGTCGCCAGGGGATTTAGTTTTTTTATGAATAACGTGGAAAGGAGGACGTATCCGAATCATGAACATCTGATAAGATCATTTTTGTTCTAGTTAGAATATGATATGGCGGTAAGAGAATTGTGGATTCAGACGACTGTGATTTCGGGATGTAGCCATATGTTGTGACAAGCGTATTGTAGTGTGGATTACATGGGTTTATGGTAAAGATGTCACGGGAGTATTGATAAATATGTAATTCTGACGACGAATAGGCAATTGTCACTCCAAATGTTGACATGTTTTCGTTTACATTATTTTGATGAGTTGAAATTCTGTCTAGGATCAATTTTGAGTTTTGAATTAGGCTTGAAATAGAACCAATTGCACATGGACAAAATTAGTTAATTTGGAAAATATTATATTTTACTAAAAAAATATAATCATTATCTAACAAGTTCGCCACATAGAAATTTAATTTGATTTATCTAACAATTGAAAATAAATTCGGCTACTTTTTGCCATCTGTTGAATAAAACAGTATTCGAAGAGCCGTTCTTTTCATGGATCCTCATTTATGGTGTTCTCCAACCAGGCGCGTACGCAGGGGGGGGGGGGGTCGACCCCCCCCCCCCCTCAACTGAAATAAATTCTACTTTTATTGGTTAAAGGTACTAAGTCCCTTTTGCAGCCAACCTCAAATGCTGTAGAACTTTGCAGGAATTATGAATATGTCATGTATGTCCTATCTGTGAAATTTAAACGTTAGCAGTGTCCTCATATTCAAATTATGCAAGAAAAACAGATGACTTGCTAGACTTCACTGTCAGACACTATTGAGTGACTGACTGGCTTTTTTTCTTCTTTGGTAATAACATACATGAAAAGAGTTGTAAAGGGTACATGAGTATTTGTCTACATCAATAACCCACTTCTTGTGATGGCCAAGATTAAACTGATCGCAGCATAAAACGTATGACCATTCGGTACAATTGTCTGAAAATCAAGACTATTACTTTTGGGATCTATAACCCTAATGTCGATTTGACAACTAATAGTCGTTATTTTCCCACTTGAAGACATTTTCAAGCCCCACCTTTTTTAGGGAAGTTCTAAATTAGTATTATCTTTCAAATGCAGTTGGAATTTAACTTTTTCATTTTTTTTGCCTGCAAATGGGACATAGTCCCTTTAAAGTATAGAAAAAGCCACTTTATATGAAGCGGAATTATACATGATAAGGAGTTGTACAATTATACATAACGCGAACCAATATCAGAATTAATATTAACGAGGTTCTCAGGAAATTGCAAAACCAAGATGTGTCATAGCAGTGAAAAACCTACAAACTAATGTAAGAAAATAATTGTGAATGGGACCTATTTTCGCTTCTGTTCTTCTACTTTTTCTTCTTTTTGTTTCTAACCCCCCCCCCCCCCCTCACCAGCCTCGCTGTCGCCCATAAATATCTTAGGCCAAATAAAGACATTTTATCATCCCCACCTCCTTTCTTTATTCTGCCCGCCTCTAATTTCGTTATTTGATACTTTTGATTTAAAATAAAATATATTATGCCAATTATGCCAAAATAATTATGTAGACAATACATAATGTCGGCAAAAATCAGTATGCAATTTCAACTTTTGTTTAACCCTTGGCTTGCTGAACACACGAAATATCAATTGATATAATTTGTGTTGAAATTGACCAAATCAAATTTTTATTCCACAAAAAAATATAAAATATCAAATAGCATGGAACCTTTTCCACCTAATTTACGCAAAATTCTGACGGGAAACTAGAAATGCATTTTTAATACTGAGCCTCACAAAGAGAGGTAAGGCTTTATAGGCATTAATCACCCTTGAGTCGGATATTGGGAAATGCAATAGGGTAATAATTGTATTATTTATAGTGAACTCTATAACTATAATCTAGTTGAATTGACTACGGTACGGTTGGGCGAGAGGGAGGTCGGGTTGGGTACTCTGTGCAAACTGCAACCAGAATTAAAAGAGTCAACACTTTTTCTTCGTAATAAATCAAATCCTATGTTGAATATTTGATGCGGAATTCGACCCACACCCACATAAATGATCATTTAGCGAATAAACGGTGGAGTTGGGGGGGGGGGGGGAGGGCTGACTGTATGGTATAGGCCGACTCTAGTTTCACATAAAATACTAAGTACAAATGTGGCCCAACGCCAGCAGTTTAGGCCCTCAATTTCTTGATAGTGATGTTGATGCGTTTTTAGTTATGTTACAGTGCTCATTGTATTTTTGCTTTCTTTGTTTATTTGTTTGTTTCTGTTCTCAGCTTTTTCTTCGCTTCTTAGAAAGTCGAGAGGAAAAAGGAAACTAAAATATGCATTCATATTTTTCTCCTTTTGAAGTTTGCAGACTTATTACGCAAATCTAAAGAACCAGGGACCCCTACTAAATCTATATACCGTACGCTAAAATAGGCAATTACCACGGATATAGAAAGATAGGAATGATCGGAGGCAACGAAAAAGGGAAGGTGTCAATATTTCTCTCTTGGGAATAAATCAAATTCTATTATGAAGATATTTGAGGCGTTATTCGAATCACACCCGACATGAATGATTACACCGCCTTCGTGCATAAAGAATAGTTTGAATGTTGCGCATGATTGTGTGCGTTTGCTTGTGCGTATGCGTGGTGGATGTGCGTGTGCGTGTGCGCGTGTGGGTAAGGGTCGCTTAGAACCACTTTTCCTGTTAAAACTTTGTAAATCAAATGTTGTCAATAAGCTGTTTACTCCTTTATTTTCCTTTTGTTTCTTTTGTTTATTATTGTTAACTTTTGCAGTGCATTCAAAATGTTTTTTTTTTGACGGACATTAAACGACCCCCGTTCTTAATTTTCAACTTTTCTCTTCCAACATTGTTTACTCCTTTTATTTTATTTTCTTATTTTACGCCGTATTGCCTATTTTAAATACATTATCCGTAACCAATTTTTTGTCATTTTTTAGTTCCCCTATATTTTTCTCTCTTTCTCCAAATGTCATTTCCTGCTTTCCTCATGCTATCAAAAAGATTTGACGTATTCATCCAGTGATCGATTCCGAGGCACATCAATAAATCAAGTGGCCCCAAGCAACTTAGCAATACCGTATATTCCAGCTTGACGAAGCTGAAGTAAAGAGAAGTTTGAGTTCAGGGGTGTGTTTCACAAATATCTTAAGCCGAACTCAACTCTAAGTTGGACTTAAAAGTTATGGAGAGCCATTTGTAGCCTTAAAACAAGTATATTCAAAATAAACAATTCAAGTATTTTAGCCTTTTTATAAATTCCACATCAAGAACATGAAATCTCCTTGATAATCGAAAATATGAATGGTTTGAATCAACATTTTATGCCTTTCAAAATAACTTTTACAAAAGTATTTTCAAAGATGCTAACGGCTTTCCGTAATTGCTAAGTCCAACTTAGAGATAAGTTCAACTTTGGATCTTTGTGAAACATTCCCTTGGTATACATGAAAGAAGAGCTTACAAATTCTTTAAATATCAGTTTCGGAGAAGTGTCATATAAGCAATATTCCCTTAAAAAGAGGGTTGTTCTTTAAAAAATGGGGGGGGGGGGGGGGGGGTAAGAGAACACTTTTGTTTAGGTCAGCCATTGGCATAATTTTTTTTTTTTTTTTTTTTTTAATTATTTTTTAAAAAAAAGGGGGGGGGGAGGGTTTTTTTCTTCCAAAATACACCCCCCCCCCCACAATAAAAAAAGAAAATAACATGCGTACGCGCCTGCTCGTTAGGATCGAAAGGAGAGGCAATTTGTTTTGACAAGTCAAAAATCTTCTTACGATTGCCCACGGATTCATTTTTCCGTAAATAACTCGTAAATAGCTCGTAACAATCCATAAGTATCGTAAACCGCTCGTTACACCAATCAACCATCTGTAAACTGCTCGCAAGAATCCGTAAATAACTCGTAGCAATTTTATAACGGTTTATTTCGGTTAGTTTAGGATTTGTTTACGGATTATTTACTGATCATTTAAGGATTATTAATGGATTATTACGAGTGCTTACGTGTTGTTTACGATTTCATTCGGGTCCTGTTATGATGTCTTTACGGATTGTTACGAGTTATTGCGAGCACTTTACGTGTAGCTACGAGTACTTTACGAATAGATACGTATAAGTTACGTATTCTTACGTATTGTTTACGTTTCGGGGGGAAGGTATAAAACCTACAAATTTGAACAACTCATTTCAGTTGTTATATTTTGGTTATAAACCGTAAGGACTCGTAAATACTCGTAACTAATTCGTAACCGCACGTCAACAGGTCATTACTAAAACGTAAGTTGCTCGTAGTTATCCGTGACAATTCGTAACAAATCGTGGAATTTTACCGTAAGTATATCGTAATGACTCGTATTATTCCGTAACAAACCGTAAATTGCTCGCAATAACTCGTAACAACTCTTAAATCGGTCGTAAAAGTGGCCAAATCGTAAGGATCCGTGAAAGATCCGTGAATTTGTGCGATCCGTAAGGACTCGTAAGAAAAATCCGCGTATGTGAATGGGGTTGTGCATACGACGACGTAAATGTACGCACGATATCAAATTTTGTGCATTGAATTTTGAGATTCGTGCATACAAATTAAAAAAACAGGCCTCGATTATGAGCCTTTTGGGGCAATCAACTTTAGTTTGCTGAATTCGATTTAACTTCGTTTATTTATTTTTAATGGATTTCGTATGTTTGTTTGTGATGTGTCCGATTGTTTATGTTTGTTTTCCTTTATATATTGATATAGCTCTATATCTATGTATGTGTCTGTGTGTGTGATTAAAATACATATTTTCATAGGCACGGTGTGCCCTATATTATAGATATCTTTTTTTTTTGTTCATCCGATAATTCGTATTTTATTTAATATCTGCATTTTTCCAAATACAATAACTTAATAACAAATAAGAAAAAATATAAACGTACGATAAAATACAAAACATAAAAATAATAATAACTTCATATCAAAATGTCATTTACATATTGATATACATGTATTAACGAGATGGAAGAAGAAGAAATGGGGGAGTATATCAGGACGGACTGCAACAACAGACACCTTGACTCCCTGACTAAATCCACTAGGCTGACAGAATATAGGAAGGCGTGGCAAGCCGTTGTGGAAGAGAGGCCATCATACATCCTAGCTTAAGCCCGTCTGCACTAGTTTAGTCAGGGGGATTAGACCTCCCTTAAAGGTCACTGACTGGTGGTTTTCTCATCAAATCAGCTCTCAATTTACATAAGAAAAGGGGATCATGGGGGACCAACAGGCACCGATTAGGAATTGTTTGCTATATAGAGGGCGCAATTAGCTATAAGTAGTGCAATGGGGCTTTAAGTCAAGTAAGTCAAGCATTCTAATACAGCATCAAAATGAAGAATGCAGATCCTTCTAATTCCCCTCTCAAGAGAATCAAATACCACATTAGGAACTACTCCGTGGAAGGTAGTCCCAAGTGTGGGTCAAAGCCAGGGCTGCACCGTATCAGGTTAACAGCAAATTGGTGGAGAACGGGGTTTGTCGCCCCTACCCTCTTAAAATAGTTTGATAGTCGCGGTGGTGCTGGTGCGGTCGCGATTAGCATGTGCTATGTAAGACTATATCATGCTTTGCAGGGATAAACGGGTTTTACGGTGTTTTAAAATCACCGATATTTTTCTGATAACACGAACACTGACAGCAACAACGGTACACAGCAAAGTAGATAGTGGAGTCTGCCACATCTCCTCTCCCCCACAACAAGATATTCATAGAAACAAGAGAGAGAGACAGAGAGACAGAGAGAGAGAAAAAGAGAGAGAAAGAAAGAACGAACAAGAAGGAACAATTTAAATGGGAAAACGATGATAAGTAAAAAATAATAGATCCCTCTCGCACAACGAAATGTTAAGACAAAATCCAGACAGAGGGAAAAGAAATAACGAGAAGAGAAAATTTAAATGATGATATTAAAGTAAAATGATAGGTCCCTCCCGGCCCCTCATATAAGGCATTTAAAATTCGCATATTCCATCAAACCAGTAAGGCCACTGCCCCCCCCCCCCCCCCCCATCCCACCCACGTGACATTCAGTTTTATATGAGCTTTTTCCACGTGGCAATACAACGAAGAAGAATTATATCAACATAATATAAATTAATACAATTTCTTATACTATGTATGTCAACATTTCCTCAAGGGGAATTGTACGGCACCGACACAATACTCTGTAGAGCAGTGGTCTCGTAACCAGTAGGTTCCGGGCGGGTTCGAAACCAAGCTAATGCGCCAGAGCTTTTTGATAAGGCATTATTCCTCATTACCAAGTCCATCGGAGAGAATTTTCTTACAAGCATACACGCATGCTTTCTTAAATAATACATAATAATGGGTTCTTGTATAGCGCTCATGTCAGTCAGATTTGACCCTCCTGGCGCTCTCGATTATCACCCTGGCTTTAGCACGGCTGCCGTTACGGCGCTCTAGCATTTCAAGGAATAGTTTCCTACTGTCTTGTCAGGCAACGAAACAAGAATACATCACTCTCTTTTTGTGTATTCATTTTTTTTTATTTGTATATTAAATCAAAGCTATAATCAAAATATATACAGATCATTAATAGTAATTGGTGCACAACAAAAAAGATATATATATCAGAAATAGAAAAAATAAAAAAGTGACAAGAAATAGAAGATATATTCAAATCAATAACATATTATAGTGCGTAATACGAGGCAACCAAGACGAAATAAAGAATACTGTCTATTGAAATTTCGCTTTGGGGGTCACCCTAGCTATCAAGACCCAATGGCAAGGTCCTGTCAAGGGCCACCGAAGCCCTGACATGCAAGAGTTCCACTAAACATTGCCTGTAACCTAACATGCAGCTACATGTAGCTTCATGTAACTTCATGATCATAATCTCTTCCTTACTATCTGATCATTCATCTTCACTCCCCATAATTCCACCCACAGCTCAGATCAGTGTCTGTTATGTTGCTGATAGTGAATGTTCTTCACATAAAAGAACATTTCTACTGGGGACTAACAGCACTTTAGATTCAAGGGCAACAAAGAGCAAATCGTATTAATTGCCAAGAAATACGTGTTCTGTTCAATGTCACTTGAAGCCAATGAGTTAATTGGACAACCAACGCAAGGTAGGGTACTTGATTACCAAATAAACGTGGCCGCGAAAGTTGGCACTCCCAGAACGTGTTGTTTAAGGCTAATTGGACAGTTATCCTCCAGAATGCGTTTGTCGCGTGGTAAAACATGAAGTTTGGCCACGTTTCTCCCGAAACAAAAGGAGGCAAAGCCTGAAATGTTAGACGTAGATCCGGTCATTGTCACATACAGCTGACATACTTTGAATAAAAACAAAAGTTTTCGTGGATGTTTTGCTTTCGTCAGTAGGGACTTTTAGATTAAGTGGACGAGAACACGACGAACGCAGACTGATCATGCGTGTCAACGTATTCAACTGCCCACGTTGACTACAATTAGAAATCGTTTAGATTGCACTCGACGATGTACATGCATGCAGGGAGTAACACTATGAACATGACGAACAAAGAAAGAGGACAAAATATACAGTTCCTCATTCTACCCTCAACAATAGACCATTTTCGTAATGTAACCACAATTAATGCACAAGTCTTTGTGAAGTGCCTCAATACAAATTATTTCAATCACCTGATAAGAATAATAGCAATTCAGTAGTCAGAATGCAAACTGCATATGTCAAGTGTTGCTAGGTAGGTCAAGCCATAATGTTTTTCCAACCTGGCAACAACTAATGTATGCACTTTGGATTATGTCTATTGAAATACTACTATTCTTACCAGGTGAATGAAATAATTTGTATTGAGGCACTTCACAAAGACTTATGCATTAAATTTGGTTACATTACGAAAATGGCCTATTGCTGTGGTAGAACATCCCTTCACTGCTCTTATGTAAAAATGTGTAGAACAGGTGAATATGCATGTGACACCTGTTCTACACATTTTTACATGATAGCAGGGAAGGGAAGTTCCTTTGTCCACCTGAGGAACTGTATATTTTATGCGCACGCGGCATATACTAGTACTGTACTAGATTTAGGAAAATCAAGGTTGACGCATTCTCGATCGCCGACTGAGACGACGTGACGCATGCGCAGTGCCTTAAAATGACGTCACACGTTGCAGTCAAAGCTGTCGACGTGCAAATCTAAAAGTCCCTATTATTAGAGGACATTGACTGCTTGTACAGAGATATACCTTTTTTCAGTATGTAATGCCTCGGTCATAACTGCCATTACGAACTGCTACGAACGCCGTACGAGCGATTTTCAGACAATGGAAATTCGGGAAGACAATAGAAAAATAGGGAGATTCGTACGAAATTATCGTTCGTACGAACCTTTGTGACCGTAGCTTTAGTAAGCTCGTTTGTTACGTTTATTTTGTTTAGTTTTGCCCGTCTTGTTTTGGCAACAAAAGATATTTTTTATCTATGTATAGGCTTGTTTGATAATCATTCATACTGTTACTGTAGTATGGTCCTTCAAGAGTAAAACAGAAAGCCTGCGAATTTATCGGTAATTGTCAGTAATTTGTCAGTAATTTGTGAGTAATTTGTCAGCTGTCGTAGACCGTCTTGATAGTCTTTTGGCACGTACCCGTTATGTGAGGAAAAATGAATGATAAGATTCCCAATATAATTTGCAGTTTTGCGCAAGTGTCTTATGTCGTCATTTTTTCCCAAAAAATTAAGTATAACTCATGATTTAGAAAAAAATGCCTTAGTCGGTTGGCACAAATTGGACCTTGAGAAAGCATTGAACATGATGCAGACTTGCTGCCTTACAAGTCGCGTTTCATGGACAAAAGAGATTTAAAGATGTAGTATCGATTTCTAGGATAACCTGATGGATTACCAGCAACTTCCATTACGAAGTGTTTTTGATCAGAGAGAACTTTCTGGGATGTGAATGTGAAGATTGCCATTTTAAGTACTTGATCGTTAACATAGTCTTCAAATCCATGTAATGTTCCCAGATGACTTGTGCAGAAGACTTTAATACATGCAGGCATTAGCCTGAAGCGATTTTTTTTTTTTTTTTTTTTTTTTCGTGGGATAGCAAAGGAAGATTCAAGAAATTTCGCTCGCGTCCTACTTTTTGTTTGTACCAACGCGAGCCCAGATTGAGTTCGCGAAGTAAACCTGCGCGTGAGCACTCGCAAAGGAAACCTGCACATGCTCACATGGTAGCCGTTAGGGTTAGTAATAGGTTTGTAATAATCATCCAAACCCACTTTTCATCAACCCACCGTTAGCCCAAATGATAAGGACAGCGAAATCGAACGTTGAAGTTGTGGGTTCGAATCTCAGTATTTTAGAGTTTTATTTGTTGCCTTTTAAATAGTGAAACAAATCGATAAATAATCAAAGTCTAATTGTATGTGACCAGTTTCGAAGCTTTCGTAGCTTGTTATGTATGAAATGAGTTCATAATGGAATCTGGGCTTGGGCACGAACAAATAAGTCGCTCGCGGGTAGGGGATGCTTGCCGCATTAGAGGGAATCCTTTTAGCCAGCTTGGAGGTTTGATTACAAATTAAACGGCGCGTCTGAAATTTGAGCCCATGGATATCCAATGCCCTGGGTGCCTAACCTTAACCCCAGAGTCTCATCTTCGCATCCGTTTTATCTCTCTTAAAAGCCTTCCTTTTTTTTTTTTTATCCTTCGTGCTTTTTCACACTATATTTTGTTATCCTTTGTCCTTGGAATTTACAGTATTCTTTTTACTTGTTCCTTATCTTAGCACTAAACCCAATTTCTCATTATCTATTCCGTTCTTGTTTTTTTCTTCAGAAAAACATGTTCTCTCTCTTTTGTCCTCCCCTAATATTCGTATCAATCTTCCTCCTTTTACAAAAGTATTACTAAGCCAATTCTTCCTAATCCTCCAGATAATAATTCATTTCAATATCGGGATCAGGCGCGTACGCAGGGGGAGGGGTTGGGGAGTGTTTTGTGGGTTACCCCCCCCCCTCCCTCAACTGAACGAAATATTTGACGACGCCCCCCCCCCAAAAAAAAAAAAAAAAAAAAAAAAAAAAAAATCTTAGAGGGTTCGAATCCCACCCCCCCCCCCCAAAAAAAAAAAAAAAAAAAAAAAAAAAATCTTAGAGGGTTCGAATCCCAGCCTGGCACTAACGTCCTTTGGTAAGACATTACTCTACATTTGCTTCTCTCTATCCCCAGGTAATAATGGTTACCTGGCAAAATTAGAGGGGTATTATTAATTGCAGGGCCCTCAGGAAGAACAGCATTGAAGCTGACGAGGCTACCCATGCTAAACAACAAGTATAATGTTGTCGATATGGTGTTGGTCTCGTTGATGACTGGATATACAAGGTCGTATTCACATTACAATAGGCCCCTTTCGTAATGTAATCAATTTAATTCACCAATCTTGGTTAGTTGCCTCGGTACAAATTGTATCATTCACCTGTTACTAATAATTGTATTGCATAGTTAGAATACGAATTGCATACATTAAATATTGTTAGGAAGGACGAGCCATTATATTTGTCATACCTATAGCAACAACATACTTTATATTATCAAAAATGGGTCAATCTTTATGATTGGATTATGTTTTATTTCAGCTTGCAGGCTATTCGGTTTATCTTTATGTCCTTGTCCCATATGTTTTAATGTGCATTTAAGGATCTATATCTGATGGTTATATGTAATGTGTTGTTATAAAGCCCGTCTAAAGTGTTGGGAGCCCCAGATTTTCCAACAACTTGATGGCAAAGTTCACTTAAATTGTATCATAATGTAAAGGAGGATGTCATTTAAGACACACTTCTGCAAAGATCCTCCCCCCCCCCCCAAAAAAAAAAAAAAAAAAATATATATATATATATATATATATATATATATGCAAGTTTAGTGAAACTGCAATATAAGACAATACATTATTTGGTTTTTCTGTTGTACGCAAAAAACCTAAATGTTGTATTATTTCATCAGTATTCGACTTTAAACAAATTTGTTTCGAAAATCCTTGAAGAAAATTGAATAATTTAAATAAATGAAATCGTTTTTCCCAATATGATACAATTTATGAGGATTCATGAGAATTCTGCCATCGATTTGTTGGGGCTTCCAACACTTTAAAGGGGCTTTAAATAGAATGAAATAACATTGAATTGAATTGAATTGAAAAAAAATTGTAACGAGGCACTCAACAAAGAGTGCGCATTAAATTGTATTACATTATGAAAACAGTATATTAATAGTCTCGACCAATCCACAATAAAGTAGGCTTACATCCGAGCAATTTCTCAAAGGGTATATTAACTGTCATCCCTCAGATCGCTTACGTTAATACCAGTCGTGCATGTGTTCTAATGAACATGTGTCTGGATACGATGACAGTTGTAGTTCATCGATCCAACCTTGTTCACACTAAGCTGTTAACCGAGCTTAAATTTATTCGGAAAATCATATTCGTGCTTAGACAGAAAATGTTTTTTTGAATATGTTTTGCATTTGTGAAATGGTCTTAATAAACGAAGACGTAATGAAAAAAATGAAAAAATATGTTTTTTTTTTTTTTTTTTAATTTTATTTTATTTTATTTCTGAATTTTTCCAAATATAATATAACTATCTGGACGACGGAAAGAGATTGCTGTTTTGGTTCATGATTTATATTCATACATGATTGGGATGGAACATCTCTGCCAAAACGCGCAGTTTATACAATTGTTATTTAACAAGTGTTTAGTATTCTTCCCTTGTGAACAGCACATACACCCCAGGGTTTTGAAACATGATTTCACAGACATAATCATGAGATGTCAAACCAAGGGCAATTCCGATACAAAATGCACTTTTATATTCCAGAGAAACCAAGTACGTAATCATGTTAATGCATCATCGCAATGTTCAAACGTTCTGGTACATTGTATATGAACAGGACTGTTGAAATTGCCTCGATAAATTTATCGGAAGTGTTTGCGAACGTGTTTAATGTGAACACGTCTTACCACTCGTTGCTGTCATCATACTCTGCTACGATAGTTTTGATATGCTATGAGTATACATGAGTATCATCATCGTTAAAGTGTTGACAGGGGTGGCCGATATTTCGAGACGTCATAATACTGAATTCTCGCAATTCCTATCATTTGAGCTCACGGCATAGATATGGGACATAAGGACACGTGACAACTTACTCTAAATTGAATTGCAGAATTGCAGGAAGAAAAAAAAAGATAGAGAATGAAGAAAATTGACAGAGAAACATAAAATGAGAAGGAAAGGAAACCTCAAACGCAGATGGTACGAGAATTTTCAATAACTCCCCCGTCCACACACACACATACACACACACGCACACAGCATGATATTACCACCCCTGCCCCTCCCATACACAAGATGAAATACCCCCCCCCCCCCACACCCTCAATGCCCTGAACCCGTGCTACGCCAACGTGACGGTTTTGTTATTACGGAAACTCAAATGTATTCACCGTGAGACGGTTCCACAATCAATAAACGAGCTCAGATCAGACTTTTGACAATCCATCCCGACGGTTCGTTATTCTGAAGGATATCGCTTCCAAAATATCAAGGTTGGTACTCCGAAAAAATGTTTGTCGAATACATTATTTGCCAAGATGCAAAACAGATTTATTTCTCATCTTGTGTACCTGTATATATATGTATAATTAAATAAATAATGTTTGATATCATTATACATCATTTCATTCATTTCTTTCTCTATTTCTTATCATGAAAACACGTCAAGCATAGCTAATTCATAGCTCATTCCGACGATTCGTTATTCCGAATGATGTCGTTTCCAAAATATCAAAGTCGGCATTCCGAAAAATCGTTTGTCGAATACATTATTTGCCCTCTTGTCTGATATCATTACATATTATTTCGATCATTTCCTTCGTTATTTCTTATCATGAAAACAAGTCAAACCTAACTCATTCCGACGGTTCGTTATTCCAAATGATATCTCTTCCAAAATATCAATGTCGGTATTCAGAACAAAAGTTTGCCGAATATATTATTTGCCTTATTTTTGATATCATTACTCATCATTTCATTCAATTCCTTGTTTATTTTTTACCTTAAAAAACGTCAAGCATAGCACCGAATTAGTAAAATACAAAACGAAAAGTCCAGGGCCCCATTTCACAAAACTTGTCATCAGTGAAAAATGATAGTTGTTGTTATAAGCAAGTGAAATCCTTGCTTCTGATTGGTTATCAGCAGATTTGTAAATTGTCATTGAAAAAAGGCTCTGTGAAAACGTTGGAACACGGAAAAGGTTTAACAAGCGAACTTGGAAATATGGACCTAATATAAACATCATATTTATGGAATATGGAGCTTTGCTTCGGGGTGACGAAACAATACTGAGGAGGCAAAAGCCATAACCATGATCACTGAATACTACATTAGAGTCTGAATGGGTATTTACATCAGACACGTTTGTTTAATAAACGACATTTTATTCCCCATTTCAAGTTAAAGTTAAAGTACAGTTTAGGAAGTTATTACCAATTTATTCCAAATCTGAGGCCATTATTTAAACGAGGGTAGAAACGGTCGTTTGTAAATTGCCATTAAGGTTAGTTTGGGTATGAAATGACGATCATTAAGGGAGCATTATTAATATTATGTACATTGATTTTTGACCAGGGACTGACTCAACGTCTCAAGGGTATCTTGGTTGTTAACTTTTCACAAAAAATGAATTTAATCACAAGTATATACTGTAACAATATGTTTAATTCTGATTCATATACAATCCCACATCCGGAATACAGGAATAACTGACCAACCCCGGGCCCAAGGGGTCCTGTTCCATTGAAGGATAACTTGTCCTAGCATACACACACACAACAACAACAAGATATTATCATCAGGAGGGGGAGGAGGGAAGGGGTCCTCTATTTGTTCTTATACTTGTGCCCCTTTTCTAGTAAAGAAATCCAAGATACTCAACTGTAGTTGCAGGGCGGTCGTTTATTTTTTTAGGACAGACGAAAGACTTAACCAGAAAATGATGTTGAAGGTCTGGCGATAAAAAAAAAATGCAACTTTATGTAATTTATATCTACACATTCAACATAATCTCAAAGACTTTCCAAAAATCAACTTAAGCTAATATCAATAGCCTTGGCAATCACGTATCTGTCTTTTAAAATGTGTTTACGGAGCTTATGCGCTCTGTATCTAATGAAAAGGCACTTCATAAATGCAATATATGATATCTCATGATACGTTACAATAATGTGTTTATAATTAGTATAACCATACCATAATATCTAATTCGATTATCACGCTGTTTCAAAAGTTAGACCCCGACTTTTACGATACTACGCTCACGGCGCGTCTGAAATTTGAGCCCACGGATACCTGAAACAGGATGTCATTTAAGACACACGTCTGCAAATATTTCCCCCAGAATGTGTTTGAAGATGAATATCGATGACAAAATACATAATTTGAATTGTCTGTTGTACGCAGAAACCAAAATTGTGTATTCATTCAGCAATTTCGACTTCAAAAGTATTTGTTTTGAAAATCCTTGCAGAAATGTGTCTCAAATGACATCCTTTTTCACATTATGATATATTTCAAATGAAATTTTGCCATCAAATGTGTGGGGCTCACAACACTTTAAAGGGGCTTTAACCTCTAACTTTCATATCTCTCAGTCAACCCCTAGTTTCAGTGACCCTGATATTCTGGCAGATTTGCCATTCCATTCCTCTGACGTGAGACCTAATGCAATAAGGATTTGTACTTTTATACCGGCGTATTTCGGTCCATAATTTCCGATGCCACACAAACTGTTGATGCTTCTAAATGTTACCTACACACGGCTGGTCACGAAATTAATCAATTGGACCGTCTGATTGCGAGGGAAGAAAGTCGTCTTCGGGACGGTAAATGTTATTCTTTAATTTCACGTCTCACCTGCGTATGCAACGAGCGATACCGGCGGACCGATTATCTAAACATTATCGGTATTAGGCTCGTTCACAATAATTAAACATCCCATCTGCTGTCTTGTCTCGAAATAGCCATCTTGATCTTGAGTCTTGCGGGGAAACTGTCTCAAGAGGTTCTTATTTCCTCCGCCGTCCCTTTGGCGGAAACGTTAGGCGTCTAACGTGGGGTTGTTGACCATTGCAAATATTTGGCGGTGAGATGGCCCCCTTTTGGTTGTTTATATCTTATCTAGAATATTGAGAGAGATGCGTTATTACAATAATCAAATATAACAATTTCGCTCTCTTTTTTCGTTCCTTGTTCCCGCAAATATATGGACGTCAGAAAGTTTATATTCGTGCATAAGATATAAGACCCATCGCCGGATGCTTTAACAGCTGAATGAGATATCCAATAACCCTTCAAAATTATTAATTAGTATATCGATAATTATCAATTAACCAACAGAAAGTTTTAAAATATATAAATAATGAAATTAGAAAACAGCGGCATGTATTTTTGCGATTAGACAACAAAGCTATGAAAACCAAATTTGTTCGACAGATTATTTTAGGGGGGAGGGGGTTACCCCCATACAGACCAATATCCCTTTAGAGATGCCCCTGCCAAGTCCACACCGTGCCAAAAATTAGTATACACCTCATTGCAACGTATACATAATAAGGCACAGTCGAACGAGCATTGGCAGGCCGCGGGGAGGGTGTGCGAGCAATATTTCACTCATGCGGAAAGGAACTCTATTATCTCTTCGTTTAAATGTCACATTTTTTATAGTGCGTCCATATCTTTTTACTTTCCTGCCTCAATCAACTACCTATGGCATCCATTATATGTGTTATAATAATAGAATAATATGTTTCTAAGCGTTTCTATTATTACCCCGGTAATTGGAAGCAATTGCTCCGCACCCAGTGACGTAGATTAATCTCCTGAAAAAGGACATTAGTGCTGCGGCGGGACTTGAACCGCGAACCAGGTAACCCACAATCCGGTGACATATCCACTCCACCACGAAACCTCCACTTTCTTCTTATATACATTGTTATACTTGTTAACTGACTCATCAAAACAGGGCCGTACGGACAAAACAATTGTCTAGCTGGTTTCAATAAAGAAGAGCTTAATATCTGTTATGTGTGCCATATGGATTATATTTTCTCCGTCTAATTAATCCTGCAAAGCATGAGTGTGACATGGATTCTTCTTTGAGCCGTCGACCCTTAAAATAGAAATAAATGTAAGCACTACAAGTCCAAAATGTCAGAAGTAAATCTTGCGACGGATGATAAAATACCCTTTCAGAAGCGATATATGTTTTTGTCCACGAACGCATCGAAGAAAATGACTTGATTAAATCAATGTTGAGCTTATACCCAACGTTTGTGTTCTCCTCCGAGAGCAGATCGACCATTGGGTTAGTTCACATTGCTGTAGGGCGTCAGATCAAAATAGTTTCATGGAGTAATAATAATGACGATAATAATAGTTATAATACCAGTAATTAGATCATTTCATATATCTTTATAGCTACTATATAAATGCATAGTACGGCGCTGTGATGAAAAAGAATTCCGAACAGTGCCGCTTTACAATCACACAATAAACAAAAAATATTCAAAAGCTCTTAAAAATAATACCTGTAATAACTTCAAAACTTTAATTCTCAGATAGCGGCATTCATTAAATTATTTTTTTCGTAAACGGATTTTTAAAATGGTATGGACATACCACTGGCCTTGAAGACTCAAATTGACGAGAACGGTTCAACCAGGAGGAAACGGTAGTGTCCCATTTAACACGTCAACTCCGTTTAAATGGAGTGTCCGTCATTATAAACAGTTTCTAACAAGACGCGATTTGCCGTGATTATTGATTGCCTTGTTTCTCGGAATCGATGTCTTTGCAAAGTAAAACCATTTACCTGTGTTTAGTCTTGCTTTCAGTCTTCATTAGTGCCGCGTGTCCTCGATTGACTAGGAGTATTTAACTCGACGCTTTTTCTGACAATGCTTTAATCTCAAATAATATAAAAACAAATGCTACACGTGGTACATAAAATGGCCCAAATATAAGATTTGTTTCGAACATGCGGGCGAAAACTTCAATAAAATCAACACTTTGCAATGTTTATATTCTTTTCCATCACATTTTGAAATATCATGGGGTATTAAAATGACCCTTGTTCGTGTATTATGTTTCGATATCTTTTTTCCTAATTACAATTTTACTTATACTGAAAGTAAATCCCATTGCTTTTTTTCTCACTTTTCTCAGAAATTCAAAACAGCAATGAAAATTAAAAAGAAGGTTGTATTTACAAACCATTGGAATATTTACAAAACACCTGCGATCCGTTAATCTTCAAAAAAATAGATTGTGAATACTGGCGTTGTTGAGTACACGTTTCCATATATTCATTAATTCTTGTTTACTTTCGTTTATTTCGTTTCATGTGTCGAAGTGAGGAAACTAGTTTTTTCCCGTTCTCGTAAATGTTCTAATCATTACTGCAAACGGCTCTTATTTCGGAGCGTCCTACATTCCGAATGTTGCTCATCTATTGTCGGTATAACAAGCGGTCGGATTGTTTTCGGGTTAACCCAATGCATACTGGAACCGAGTGGCCCCTGTATTAAGCCTATAGTAATGAATGAATCTAGTTGTCAATAGGTTAAAATACCCCAGTCACACACCAACGAGACTCGGACACGATACCGAGTAAAGACCAAGCAAAACTAGCCCGAATGGCCGGGTTATCGGTCCGTTTTGCATTGTGACAGGGATATTACAGTCGAATAGAGGACATTGCTCACACCGTTTCATGTTCACCGTCATGTCAGCGAAAGAGGAAGATGAGAAGAAAAAAAATAATGAAATGTAGCTCAAAGCTTGCTGGCAAATAAGAGCAGGATTGGAATTACGGTCAGACATTATTTACCGGTTCCTAATGAACAAATCCCAAGTCTATTTTTAATCTCATATTGCGTTCATACTACCGGGAAACTTTATATTTCTAAACTGTTTTCATGAAACGAGCGATAAACAGAAAAGAGTGTAGGAGTGGTCGATCTGTATATTAACCTGAGTTATGTTCCTCTGCCATTTTAAATAAGTTGAAAACATTATACACGATATGTTTTTGTTTTGTGTTATATACCCGGGATTTTCTTAACAACATGTGTGTACTGTGCGAGTGCGCTTTGGGGCCGATGGAGGGAATTCGCGACGCGGCATAGAAGTCACACGAAAGAGAGATCACGCAAATGAGGGGTTGGCCCTACGGAGGGGCGGCGATCCGGGGGACGGGGGACACGCCCCCCCCCCCTCAATTTTGTTAGGGGGGATCGTCCCACCTTAAAATTTAAAAAAGTGCCACAAAATGTATAGCAAATACTGACTCCGCCCTCCGCCCTCTGGATGCTCATCTGACCATAATTAAATGCCTCAACCCTTGAGTTCCATGGTGCTCCGCCCCTTGACCACCCTCGCCACTTTGAAATACGTTGCCAGGGTCTGCGTATTAAACATGTAAGAGTGGTATTGATGCGGATTTTCTTGTGCCTCCAAACACGTTTTTGCTCATTACTCCACTGCTCCCTCATCCCTCGTATTTCTCCCCCCCCCCCCCCGTCATGAAAAGATATCGCCGCCCCTGGCCCTACCTCATCTAAATCAACCAAAATTTGTTTCGATACTGTATCATATAACTAAGTTACAAACGGATTCGACTGTTGGGTGAAGTGAACAGTCTCCCTATAATTTCTTCATGTATTTATATTAACACAAAACAGTCCAAAATATTTTGTTTCCAACGTTGAAATATTATAAACTTTTACTTGAAATAGATATGTATGATCCTTATATATGAAATCAGTCTAACGCATGTTATTTCGGTAAGCTAGTACGTTTCATAACACCCGATAAATGGACTATCACCCTATTGGCAAGTCCAATACAATTCGACAAAAGTCTAGGGACCATTATAATCCATTACGGAGTTATTTAATATTACACGTTAATTTTCGTTTATAGGCATTCATGGCAATTTTACATAGGCCTCAATGATTTGGCCAAAACTATTCTGAAGCGAGTTAGGACGATAGAGAATTTTGTAAATCTAGATTTATTTTTAATTAAATTCAGACCGCTTTCAATTAAGAAGCAATTGAAGATGTAAAATATGGGTTGTACAAACAGACGAGCCAGATATATATTAAAACTTTTAAACCAACCAATTTCATAATAACTTAATCTTAGGTTTTCAAATGGATAATCAGTATGACATTTTTCTTTTCATGTTTTTAATGAATACCGCAAAATCGAGATCGAATCCGATTATCTACATGTTTGTCGTCCTATTCCCAACCCTGTTCTTCTCTTTCTCCACCCGCGCCTCCTCTCCCCCTCCATCTTTAACTCCCTCGCTCCTTCCGTCCTCCCCCACTCCCATGTGTATATGTTATCTGTAATTCATTTGAAATCAGCCATTTTATACAATTTCGATTTTATTAGTGACCACTCCTCCCCCTTTCTTTCTCTCTCTCTCTCTCTCTCTCTATATCCACCCCTCGTATTTCTCTCTCCTTGTACTAACATTGTACACTACTTATTTTATCTATTCATGACTACCTAAAAGGGCTTTCACACCGGGCCTTGCGTAGAGTTGCGTAGAGTTGCGTACCGACTACGCCGATCGTACGCAACCCTACGCAACTGTACGCGGAGGGACGCGAATGGGTACGCGAGATGAACGCAAAAAAATAAACATGTTTAATTTTTTTCGCGTACCTTCGGCGTAAACATTTTACGCTGACAGTACGCAATTTGTACGCAAGTCTACGCATCACTACGCAACTGTACGCCAAGCCTACGCAAATCTACGCGGATCCGGTGTAAAAGGGGCTTAACCCTCTTCCCACACTCCTCGACTGAAATTATGCTTATCCTATGATAACTCATGCACTCCCCCCCCCCCCCCGATACCTTGGGAATTGGAAAGCTTATTTAGCTGGAAGATATTTTTTCTAATCATTACGGTGGCAAAACTCTGCCTTATGTTTTTCATACCTGCCATCCTTATACCGTTTGACAGGCTTTTATCAACCGAGGTATTGGTTTCTTTTCTTTTTCATTTCTCGCGACAGGTAAAGATATGTGTTGAGAGGAATAATGGTTTCACCTCTTCGCTTTCTCTGGCCGCCAGCGAAAGCTAAAATGATGATGAAAAAATGATCACCATGCAAGCCGATACTTATAAGCAGCATCTCAAATGATAGTGTTTTCTGCCATACATCCATTATGATAATATATATGCAAAATATTGTATATACAGTTAACAACTACATTATTCCTACCCCTTGTAACTTTGATGTTATTTGGTGTTTTTCGTAACTGACTCAAAAATGAAAGGTCGACTGGTAAAAATAGGGCCTTTGTTGAATGTTTTTAGATGTTAGCTTCAATATGATAATATCAAAGAGATACTATATATGCAGCATATTATATATACATTTAACAACTACATGTATATTATTCTTACCCCTTGTAACTTTGATGTTATTTGGTGTTTTTCGTTACTCAAAAAAGGAAAGGTCTACTGGTAAACAATAGGGCCTTTGTTGAATGATTTTAGATGTAAGCTTTAATACATCACATTCTCATGAAAAAAATATTGGGACAAATAAACTTTCCAAGTACTTAAAATTTATCGAACTTGGTAATGGTATAAATAATTTAGTTGCTAACTTTACATTATACTGATATATATTGACATAAACATATATGTGTGTGTCTGTGTGTGTGTGTCTGTGTGTGTGTGTGTGCGGGTGTGCGTGTGTATCTGTTTGTGGGTGTGGAGGGTGAGTGTGTGCCTGCATGTATACGATACCTTTCAGGTGTATTTTGCCGGTGGGGGAATAGAAAAGGAAAAAGAAATAGAAAAGAAAAAGAAATACCTCAATAATTTAGAGCTGCAAAAAAACATGTTTGAAAATGTTATGCATGCGACTCAAACAGTTTACTTCTTCTCTTTCTTCATCTTCTCCTCCTCTTCCTACGCCTCCTCTCATCAAAAATTATTAAAATACTTCATATTTTATCAACAGCAGACAGGGACAAATTTAGGAAATCCCATATGTAATTTAGTTTTGGGTAAAGTAATAGCAGGTCATTTTTAACAAATTTAACATTATCCCAAAAATGACAAGTGTGCGTTTATACTTATGAAAACAGTTTTCAATTTATACAAAAATCATGATCACATTTAACATTTCTGTTATACGGAGCTAATGTTATGACCATTATTATAGTTCATACCAAAGTGGCGTACATATATTTCGTAAACAAATTCATAGTGGCACGGAACCTGAGATCGACCTCGTCTAGTTCTAATGTGTCTTGCACATCAATTCCTTTTATTCCTACGAGAAATGGGGCAAATCGCTATATCTTGTCCTTGAGGAATGCACATCGGACGGGGAATTAGAAATCAAAAAGTCACTAGTCACGAACTTTTTATTTTCTGGGAGGTTTTCGTTTATGACAGGTCGAAAAGCACGTGACTTTTTCGCCCTAAAAAGTTCATGCTCTTGGATTTCCTATCCCTCATTAGGTTACTACGAAATCAACATGCACTTCAATCAAATGGTAAACATCTTAAAAGGAATGGTTCGCAAAAGCACTCTATTCTTTAGCCGAGAAGTACACAATACTGTTCATCTGTATGCACAATATTTCTTACTCTTGGCGCCTGCCCTAGTTCATGAATTAATTGTGAACTATTCGGACCCAATAATTGACAAAACATGGGTGCCCGAAATTCCGGGTGACATGGATCTTCACTTGAGGGGAACAATGTTCTGCGAATTCATCGACAGATTTGAGCGAAGTCAAATCTCACATTTTCAATCATGTCTCATGCCATTCGATCCTCGAAAAGATTCTCGGAAGATAAAGCAAGAAGAATCAGGTCGTCGAACATACAGAGACCTTTCATAACCCGTCGAGAAACAGCGTAAACGGTGCCAATTATCGAACACCAAAGGGAAGTAATAAGACGACATAAGAGGGTCTCCGTTTTTAAATAAAGGGAAAAGATTCTGAGTAACAGCTCGTTCGGAAATGACGCGGAAAACTTAATTCAAATGACATAAAGTGTATAATAACGCGTCACATTTCTGTATTATTCTATTAACACAGAACTCAATGCATACGTACAGGACCTTTGTTGCGCTCAGTGCCATTCATTTACACTTGTATCTAAAATATTCAAAAAGGGGAGGTTTTTTGTCGTAACTGCAACATCCGTTAGGATTGTTAGAGGTGTAGTGTAGACTACAGGTAATAAAGGGGTTGCCATCAACGTATGGAGGGCATGGAAACCACAAGTGACCGTGAAACAGCGAACTAGGGGGTCAGTTAATTGTGTAAATAGGAGGGGTGTAGCAAAGGGGTTCTCTTGTTTTGGGGCCATTTAGTGGTGTTGGTGGGGAGGGGGTGGGGTTGTACCTGTACCCTGCATATATACTTTAAGGGAGACACTGTTGTTTGAAACAAAATAATGAATTCTGAGTAAGGAGTGATGACGGAAATACTCAGAAATAAAAAGTTGCAATATGTATGAATCATGCTGATTAATACGGAGAAGCGAAATGATCGGGGATTTTATTTTTATCCAGGCGTCCTTTGCCTATACTTACAGAGGATATATTACCATTTCTGTTTTTGATACGCAGGAATTAAGTTTTGAATAATGGAAAAACGTGGAGATACCTTCCTTTTCATTATTTTCAAGAGTCGGATCATTTTATGGCCTGGTTTGTAACTCTAATCTTTCTCATTATCATTGTTTTCAAAATGAGGAGATCAACTCCCTTTCCTTTTTCAAGGATGCTTCTCTCTTGTCTGATTTGTACGATTGTTTTTTTCTTCTCATTTTACATTTCTTTTTCGTTCCGTCTCCATTTTTCCTAGAATATTTTGCACTGCCATGGCCTGATAAGGTACCTCTAATCTTCCTGATTTGTCGTTGTTCATGCATGAGAACAAATGGCCGCCCCTTTAAACATGTAATCGCATTCGATCATTGGGTCATACACTTTCGCTGCTTCCGCCTGGGCCATTAAAGAGGTTCATGTCATGCCCACGGCATTCCTTTAATTTCATTTATTGTATTCCATTCTTTTTATCATTTAGTATACGGGAATCGTGCACGAGAATGCCATAAACAAGCGGACATCCCCTCAAATTCGTGAGTGTCATGTTACATAGTATAGGTACGCCAAGCCACGTGCAACCCGCTGCCTTAACCCGTTGACTACTGAATTCTCACATTGCCCATAGGTTTAATACAGAAACAACCAGGTTCCAGTAGGAAATGGGTTAATGGTGCAATTTGGCAGTCAAAATGAATTTCGCGAAATCTTCATGAGAAGTTCTAGGCAGAGAGAGAAGAAAGTAAGCAATAAAGTATCGAGTGAAGAATTCGTCCTTCCGAGGAAACCTGAAGATATTCACGGTAGATTTACATGCCCCTGTATAACGAGGTTAAAAACTAAAGGGGCTTTCACACCGGGCCTTGCGTAGCGTTGCGTAGAGTTGCGTAGAGTTGCGTAGAGTTGCGTAGTGTTGCGTACCGACTACGCCGATCGAACGCAAACCCTACGCCGATCGTACGCAACACTACGCACCTCTACGCAGATCCGGTGTGAAAGGGGGCTTAAGCGCGATAAATAGAGTTTATCCTGGTAAATATATTAAAGTGAACCGGTATAACATTGTTGAGGGTTGAATACAAATTGCGTAGTTTTTGTATGAACATTTTCTTTTACTGTTTTAAACTTTTTACGTGCAACAAATCCTGAAACAATATTTATCAAGCCACAAATATATTAATTACTTTCTGTGAAGGCGTCACTGTTCGACAACCTCTAACAGTTAATTCTCCCAACCAATTCTTAAATTTTCCCGACAGTTCTTCCATGAAAATAGGACATAAAACAGGCTTTTAAAAATCTTTCGACACTATTAACATAAGCCAATTAATTTCTTTGTGACGAATTACATTCACCTTAAATCAAATTAAATTAAAAACATGAAGAGCTTCAAAAAGAGTAAAAACCTTTGATTGACCGATTTTACTATACCCATTTTCTCCAAGATACTGTAGTGTTATAGTAAACCGTTAACATAATGGTTTTTGAGATTTGAAATTCCAATATTAAATATCTTGATAATCAAACATGCGATTGTCTTGTCAGGCGATACCTGACTGACCAAAAGATGTATAACTATGATTGCACCATGAGCAAAAAATCCAGGATTTTTTTTAGAATCTGAGGGACAGATACCCAATCCCTTTAAAGGTTATATCGCCTTCTCGTAAAGATGGACTCTTACCAATCAACCGAGGTCCACTCTGTTTATATACAAGATAATAAATACTAGATTATTATTTCCTGCTTCATAATTTTGGCAAATCGAGGAATACGAGCGAGGAGACCCTTGACCATAACCACATGATGTATAAACGTGACTTACGATGAACGTGATTTTCAGTAATAAAGAATCTCTGAGATTGTTTATGTTTCTTCGGTCATGGTAATTTACCTTATTATATCGCCTTGTAAACAATTCGGGAATTCATGAAGCATTTTTTTCTTCTGAAATTGAAGTCCACCACTATAACTCAAGACTAAATCATAAATACATATTTTCTTCTTATTTTTCGGGGGAGGGGCTGACGCCTCTTGTCACTATCCTAGATATTGGTAATTTCTAAATTCTCAGGATGTTATTCATACGTTTACGCCTTTGGAATAACATCTGCTAGTAGGTGTATTACGAACTTAGACTTGACCCAAAACTTAATTTGCTTTAATTACATATTTTATTCTTGATGTTTTATGGGGGAGGGGGGAGGGGGAGGGGGGGGGGGAGGGGTTGACACATCTTGTTATTATCCTGGATATTGGTAATTTCACAATTCTCAGGATGTTATTCATACGTTATTCATACGTCTTTTGAATAACATCTGCTACTATGTGTATTACGAACTTGATCTTGACCCAAAACTTAATTTCTTTAATTAAATCAATGATACAAATTACAATTGCAATGCTGTATGTATAATTTAATCATTTTTTTATTTTAAATCAATTAACAAAGAATGGATTAAACGAACAAAAACAATTGCATAAGTTGGAGTGATAAGAGAGAGAGAGAGAGGGGGGAGTAGAGAGAGAGAGAGAGAGGGAGAGAGAACGTCAGCTCACGAATGCATTTTCGACAACCCATATTGGTTCTAGTGATTTATGGCGTTCAATATTCCATTATTCAATTGACATCTTCCTGTAATACCCCCTTGCTATATACGAAGATCCTCCTTTATCGCATAGTCAGTGCTCGTATTACTTTCAACCGTGCCTTCAGCGGTCACGAGGGTGCACAAGAACTTTCACCTGGCGTGTCAAAAATCAATCAGGCAGGTTTGCTTGCCCGAGCCAGCGGTCGTTGCGATCCAAATTGCCCTTCTCACCGTATAACGTAACCCAACTTTAACCCTTGAATCGTAATTCCCAGCTATAAAACCATATAACATGAAAATGAGCGTCTCTATTCGCTTCTTGCATGGCTACTAACAAGTAATGTATTTAAATTACGTATGAGCCGAATTGAGTTTATTTAATCGTCAATGGAGAGTAATTGAACGTGATAAGGTGATGAGAGATACGGCGTAATGATGTCCATGTTCTCAAAATAGGAAACATCGTAATAAAGATGTCGGATTAATTATCCGCTGTGGAAAATGATACAGATTTAAAGTTGATGAAATTCGTTTTACCTGGAACGCATGTTACCTGGATTATTAACATATTTTCTTTGGTTTTTTATCTCACTCAAGATGAAAAATAATAGAATAGGAGAAAAACAAAAATGGAAGAAAATATATATATGTATATATTTTTATTTTTACGAAGTAAAATGCAATATATTTTCGGGGTAGAATTTAATAATGCGTTTTCAAAAAAATTGGGGGGTACGCTCATGGTGAAATTTGTTTAATTCGTTCAAAGATGTAATTGCATTCGGTTAAAATAAAATCACAACAAAATCACAAGGGAATGTATGTACTAGTAAATCCTCCAAAAACTAAAACTAAGTTCACAGGTGTATACACAGATTCATTTCTTTCTTTATAAATTCATGATTTTCTAAGTTTAGATTTTACTCAAAGAAAGAACTTATCATACTCGAGCTTCCCTTTCCTGGTGGTTCAATGTCCGGCTCGTATAGCAACATAGTTGTATATAGTCTCACCTCCCTGCCTAAAAACTCCCCCCCCCCCCCCCCCCGCCATTATGACGTAAGAGGAGAGTGGCGATGCACTTTTTGCAAGTGTGTGATAGGATTTACGTAACCCTTTTAATAAGCCGATGTTAAGCACCAGCGAGACATTGTGAAACATAGGAGAAAGCAGTCATCGGCTCTTATCCTAAGGCAAGAAGGTTAATTATGTTTGTGGAGAACATTAGTGTGATCATGTTTAGTCAAGGCATGCGCGCTGTCTCTTTTTGCCGATGGCGGTCTACCGATTTTGTCTGTCTTTTGTATAAATTATGGCGTAATGTAGAGTTACATCAAATACATCAATATACAGAATGGGTATGATTGGAAATATTTTCTTTTCAGAAATTGTTTTACTCGACGAGTGGTATGGTTATAACAGCGAAAACGATGATAATACATAATCATGAATGATAACATACTAGAAAAATACAAATAATGATAATAAAAAGACGGAGTACAAGAAGGATAATATAAGCTATAGTCTGGATTTAATAAGCCTCCCTTAGGCTCTTTCAACTTCCAATCGTTACAGTCACTTCTATGTTCTCATGGTATATGCATCATCTCCACACTCGTGGCATGATTGTGGTATTCCTGCCATACGTTCACTACAAATGGCATAGGCCTCATTACGATGACAACAAAAAATCAACGGTTTCCCTCGAATCCCCAACCAGGTCCCTCATCGACATCAAGGGTACAGAGAGGCAAATATAGATTATTGTCCTCAAGTCTACGAGTGCCCTTTTCCGAATCACCTAATGGCACCTACCAATGCTACCATTAATCTATTTTCAACGACGCCTCTTCTTCAAAGTGCCACTTTCTAACAAGGCACTTTCATTATTACGCTTCCTTGAAGAGCTGTCATTTGGGGCTCATCCAAGTTAATTCTTGTTTAGTCTTTGGAGCTTGGACAGCCTCTACCCAGAGAGGACCAATGATAGACAGGAGAAGGGGTTGGGAAAACCATGGAGAGTTAACATCCTTCTGGATCTGAACAAATGGGCAGTGTATAAGAGTGTACGTAAGAAGGAGGTTAACTCAAATTTAACAGAGGTAACCCATGACAAAACGGAGCCGAAACGTGTAAAATACCCAAAATTCTGTGATACTTGGAAGCGTCTGTGGAACGTATACATCCGACTGACAGTTATTAGACATTTTTATCAATTATCATTTTGTGGATTTTGTCCACCGATTGGCATTCATGTTAATATCAAGAAAGGATACAACATCATAATTTTTTGAACGAGGCTCTTTAGGAGATTTCATTATTCTTGCGCCCTTGAAGTATTGCCATTTGGGGTTCATCCAAGTCCAATCTTATTTGGTCTATAGACAGCCCCCACCCGAAGAGGACCCATATTGTTGCAAGGAGGTGCGGGCAAAATCGAGCCGAAATGTATGAAAACCCTTAGACTCTGTGATCACCAGAAGCGTCTGCGGAACGAAAAAAAAGGCTGACAGTTACAACTCATTTTATAAATTAGTCGAGATGGGAACATTTTGTGGATCTTTTTCCAACAATGGGCATGCATGGAGGGAAACAACATCCCAATTTTAGAAATCCCTATGCACCGAGTTTACCGTAATAATTCAAAGTGCACATTTGCACCGTTTTATTAGGATTCACTTGAATATTACACTACCACCCTAACGAGACGCGAAAAGGCACCAATCATCAATCTGTTTCCAACGACACCGCTTCTTGAAAGTGCCACTTTCTAACGAGGCTCTTGGGAGATTTCATTATTAAGCGCCCCTGAAGAACTGTCATTTGGGGCTCATCCAAGTTGATTCTTGTTTAGTCTTTGGACAGCCCCCACCCGGAGAGGACCAATGAATGACATGAGGAGGGGTGGCCAAAACGGATCCGAAACGTGTGGAACCCCCTAGACTCTGTGATCACCTGAAGCTTCTGTGGTATGTATAAAACGACTGACAAGTACATGTCATTTAATAAATTAGAGGGTGTGGGGCATTTTGTGGATTGTATCCCCAATGGGCATTTATATTAATACCATGGAGGATTACAACATCACAATTTGTTGAAACTCCCTGTGCATTCATCATACGTCGATAATTCAAAGGGCACATTTGCACCGTTTTCTTTGGATTCACTTGAATGTTACACTTCCACCCTCAAGAGACGCTTAAAAGGCACCTATCATTAATCTCTTTCTAACGACTCCTCTTCTTGAAAATGCCATTTTCTAACGAGGCTCTTGGGATATTTCATTATTTAGCGCCCTTGAAGAGCCGTCATTTGGGGCTCATCCAAGTCCAATCTTATTTAGTTTATTGAAAGCCACCACCCGAAGAGGACCCAGGATTTTCGCAAGGAGGTGCGGGGAAAATCGAGCCGAGATGTGTGAAATGCCATACATTCTGACAAGTGCATGTCATTTGATAAATTGGAGGGCGTGGGGCATTTTGTGGATTGTATCTCCCAATTGGCTTTTATGTTCATACCATGCATGGATACAACAACCCCATTTGTTGAATGCCGAGCATACGTCAATAATTTCAACGTGCACATTTACACCGTTTTATTTTGCATTCACTTTAATGTCACCCTACAACCCTCACTTGACGCGTAACACGCCAGCCCAATCACTAGGGACTTTTAAATTTACACGTCGACATAGTGGACTGCTACGTGTGACGTCCTTTTAAGACAGTGCCTTACAAGGACGTCACACGTAGCAGTCCACTATGTCGATGTGCAAATGTAAAAGTCCCTAGTGACGCAGTCGTACGTCAGGAAAAGAACGTCTCGTGCGCAACAGCCTGCATTACTGCCTTTGTCTGTACACCGCAATGAACATTATGGGGTCGTCCGCTTCAAACCACTTGAACTCCTAGCTTTTGCTTCGTTAAGGACCATTTTGTTACCTACATGTTATTTTCAAGATCCACTAGCTCGATCGCAACTCCTTTCGAAAAAATAAGCTTTAAGCAATTACAATAGCCTCGGTCGTTACCTTCTAAAATGTACGAAGATGACAATGATGTGTTTTTATGGGACGGTCTATAGTATACTGAAAAAACATGGAGTTGACTGTTAAATGGATCGTTTAACAATGTTAAATCTGATATTCACGACCCTCCGTGTTATCAGTGTCTGTGATATGGTGTAATATTGAAGCCCTAAACAAAATTGCGCTTCAAAGTGATCAAGGAGTGCCTCCAAAAAGTAAAAATCTTTGAGTGACCGGTTTTACCATACTCGTTTTCCCCAATAGACTGTAGTGTTATGAAAACCGTTTGGCAAACGGTTTTCAAAATGTGTAATTCCAATCATAAATATCTTGATAAACAGACAGGCGATCGGCTTGTAAAAGTCATGGGGTTCCTGACTGACCTAAAGGTTTATAAATATCATTGCATCATGAGCTAACTCCATAAGTTTGTTTCAGAATCTGAGACAAAGTTACCGAATCCCTTTAAAGTAGGACGTACATATGAGCAGTGATTGCGTTCTCTGTTCTTAGCACATTCACGCTCAGTCTTAGCATAATTTTTCTCCACATATGAAATATTAGCCTCTCTCCTCGTCGTATTATAATGTCAGATGTTTGCCTATTTATCCGGTGTCATGTCATCTTTAATGGAAAGTCTCTGTCCCGATGGGATATACAAGTCATCATAGTCGAAGCTGATAAGTAAACATAAACATACACTGGAGTATCGCTTGCATCATCCTCGCGCTTGCATCATCCTCGCTATCACTTTTCACTTTGAACAGCTCTTCTCTCTTTCCTCATCTCTCTCTCTCTCTCTCTCTCTCTCTCTCTCTCTCTCTCTCTCTCTCTCTCTCTATATATATATATATATATATATATATATATATATATCTCTCTATATATATATATCATTAAATACATACATCTTTGTCTCGCTCCTTCCCTTTTCCCAACATCTACTTCTCTTTCTCTCTGTTTCTTTCTATCTCTTACATTCTCTTCCCCTCTCCCGCACAATCTTTTTCTCTTTCCTATCTCTCTCGCATATTTCTCTTTCTGTCTCTCTTTCTCTTTCTTATTCGCTTACTCTTTCTTGCTCATCCTCTTTCTACCTTACTCTTTCTATCGTTTCTCTGTATCTCTGCCTGATTCTCTTTCTTGCTATCCTACCTCTAGATACCTGTCACCCTTTCTATCGTATTTCAATTTCGTATCTTCCAAATCTCGCCCTGAGATACAGCATAACGCATAATGAAATTGAAGTTTTTGAGTTCGTGATGACATTTATTAATAAATGAACCCCGAATCTAACGAACGATATGTAAATGCACCGCAGGATATGGCGCCAAGCTTTTATTTTATTATATCGAATCCCGCGTATGAGTGGCGCTGTCTTCAAAAGGTGCTATTCCCCAAATTAATCACATTTTCCAGTTCGGTTTGTTTCACGGTGTCGTTTGACAACGCATGAACTTGAAAATAATACAGAATACGTGAGCTGAGGCATTTAAAAATATCAGAGTTCATAAGCATGAGATAGGTGAAAGACGATGCAGGCGCCACTATACGAGAAAGTGATTAAGTGAATGAAAGATGGCTTTGAGATTCACAGGTTGCTCATACACTGCTGTAGGATTCTTCATCTTCATATTTCATTTCGAAAGACGTTTGACGTGAGCCTTAACTTAGGCCCTTAGCCTGCTCTAACACCACTAATTGGAAATGTGTCAGTGGCTGGCTGCATTGGAAGTGATGACTTTAACCCCAAGATCCCTTCTTGTGTAGAAATTACTGAATTAATGAAACAGCCACTTATCAAATAGAACTTTACCCCTCCCCCGCCCCACCCCTCCCCCCCCCCCCAAACAAAAAAAGAAGAAGAAAACAATTATGTATTTAATTATATATTTTTTTTAAATATATATATATATATATATATATAAATTATGGACAACACTGTACTTTAAATTTATTTATATATATTTTGTTTAAACATATTTGTGGCTTACACCCAGTAATCTAGATCGATTTATCGATCTGTAGTTGAAAACAAGTCGAAAAAATCTTGGAACCAGCGGGACTTGAACCTGCCTTGTTTTCAATTACAGATCAATCAATCGATCTTATTTACTGGGTGTAAGCCACAAATATGTTTCAAGAATTGAAATTTCTCCCAGGAAGCATTACATTTATTTAAAAATATATCTCTCGTCGGTGAATTACGTATTCGAGATTCAGTATAAACATCCTAACACTTCTGATTAAATGGGCAATATGAAGTAAAGACTAAAACAGGGTCCAAATAAGAGAGATTTGTTAATTAATCCACAATTAGTGTTTTCTCTTAATATTTTCTCTGAACTCTCGATCAGCGCTCATAACGAATCATCAGTTCAGAGATACCTTAATGTTAATTTTCATTTCATGTCTACGTCTTTGGTTCAAATGTTAAAAATTGGGTATACACATGGAATCGGTCCAATGCCTTAGATGCGGGCAGGTTGTTCGGCTACCATACACCCCACCCCCACACCCCCAGTCGTGCTTTCGATCAACGCAACCCTAGCTCAACCCTAAAAATCTGTCACACGGCGCAGAGGAGGCGGTGATTGAGAGGGTCGACCGCAAATCGTTATGTGCTCCGTTGACATATACTTCACACTGCATTATCAACTTTCACCTGATGCAAAACACTCGACCCAATCAAATTCTCTTTGGACGTATGCTGCATGAAAGCTGTCAGTGCAAACAGGAGGAGTGCATGCAAGGGGTTTTGACTTTTGTATATTTGTCAGATAAATAATTTGCTTCACTAAATGTTACATTAACCATGGACATTTAAGTAGCATAAACACTCGTAGGGAGCATGATGTATTATATTCATACATATATTTATATTTTTTGTAATCATTATTTTTATTTTTATTTTGGTTAAATATATAAATGTATTTATATATTTTTTTGTTTATTAATTAATTGTTATTATTATTTTAATATATTTGTTTTAATATTTTTTTTAATTTTTGTTTTCATATATATATATATTTGGGGGGGGGGAGGTGAGGGCTTTAGAACAACTACACCCTGAAGTACGAGCCCTATATTCATCCCCCCCCCCCGACCTACAAGGGGCCGTTAAAGAAATAAAAAAAATAATTGTCGCTGTCAATCATTGTCAAATCACCTGCCTAATAACTATCCCAGGAAAACCACACCCTCCTACGTTATGACCACAGTATAATCATCCCCTGGATAACTAGACCCTGGACTTCTTCCGTAGGGAAGGGGCCTCATTTTTCGGGTGGTAGGCTGATCGTGGACTATTATAATGATGATGATTTCGAGATAAATAAAAAAAAAATGAAATAAAAATTAAAATAAAAACGTTGCTTTATTATAAAGCGTTTACCACCGAATTCTATAAGCGCTAAAAAAATTATCTCGCCCGATGAGGGACTTGAACCCGCGACCCTCTGATTAAAAGTCAGATGCTCTACCGACTGAGCTAACCAGGCTTCTATAAATGTTTGAATACACGATCAAAACTACTTTAGATTTTTTTTCTTCGAAAAAGCAACGGAAGGAAATTTAAATGGAGTGGATTGTTACCTTTTGAACCATGCGTTTTAATGGCGCATGACGTAATGCAAACATGGTTTTTAAATGGGATATACAATCGTCTATTGTCATGCCCTTGAGGGTGTTTCTCGGAAGTAATTTCGATCGTATTATGAATAAGCGGTACCTTTTAATCCTTACGAAATTCTTTCACACACGAAAGATTCATGAAATGACATAATCTGTCTCTGTTTTGGTCCCAGACATGAGTAATACCATTATCCAGATGCTATCCATGAAAAGTAAAGCCCCCCCCCCCCACACGCACACACACGAAAAAATAACCTAAAGGCTTATTATAGATATTGCGTGGTAAACCGAAGAAAAAATAAAAATCCGCGAAGGTTTTTATACGTTGAACATAAGTGGAGACTGCGCGCAACTAATGACTCATGCGTGCAATGAACACTATGACATATATAGGATTCACATTTTCAATTCCTTTTTATTAAAAGAAGCCGCAGTTTTGCCGTGTTATATTATATGAACGAGCATTCACAGTGTAAAGTACGATGTTCGTTTCGTTTGATAAAGTGACAATTTGTAGGGCATGATATGTATTTTATTCTGACAATTCTGTTCTCCACATATTATCCTATAGTTGTTAAAAAGAACATGTATTTGCGATATTCCTCGACTCATCAGGTATGTCAGGAATACAGCATACTCATAACACAAAAGTGGGCATCGAAGCCCAGTGCACTTTAAATGCAGTGAATGTTTAGCAAATGGCAATTCAATTTTAAGATCGTTGACATAACCTTTTAAACAGCTGTTTCATGTTCGGGATGCTGTTTACTTAATGAACCGACAAAAGACATGGACGTACCGCTAAATGGTTGATGTCAGCCGACAAACGTACCGAAAAGGGGCGAATATCCCCCTTGATACCTACGTCTGCTATCACTCTATTTGCAGTATTAGAATAAGCCTCAAAAGTCACATCGCTCATTAATTAGCATTTCTGCTAATACTGTTGTAGTTTTTTTGTTTAATTACAGATGTTAGTTATTCATCTTCAATAGTTTCACTAGACAAAAGTCCTGCTCTTCATTCTAACATGTTATATTTCATACCGTGGGCTCCCGGTTTTAATAGGGGCCCATTTATAAATGAAATGAATATAAAATATCAAGAAATCGAACAATGGTTTAACATTCCCCCGGCCACGTGAACTGAGTAAAAAAGGGTTATATTTAAGATACCACCCTTTGTCATTAAAACTTAAAGCTTTCTAGCAAGGTTATACAAGTCATCGTAGTATGTACGATAAACTATTTATCAGATGTCATGGTTTGTACTGGTTTTCGAGGACAATGCGAGTCCTCGTTTATCGAGGCAATTGGCGGGTCGTGACCTTTCACACGTGCTAAGAGTTCTTCTAAAAAGCTAGGTCGTTTAACATTCATCATATGTTTTATTCACAACATTTGTTCATATTATTTTACCATAAAATGTTCGTTATTTTGTCATGCATGTATTTTTTTTTGAGTGGTTTTGGTTGTTTGTTTGTTTTGTAGAGGTTGCTCTGGGTTTTTGTTTTGTTTTGTGTGTTTTGTTTGTTACACGAGGAATTGAGATTGGAGGGAATGGAATGGTAAATATTGAGTCTAAACATCCCTGGGATAACGAGAGCTTTTTTATTTAATATCACAATCTACCAGTATACTTTTTCTTTATATTTATATAGTAGTAGATGTTTGTCGCAAAGCGACAACGACCACCTTCACTTTCATGAAGGCTGATTGCAAAGGCGGTTCATAATATAGCGAGCAATAAAAACTGAAAATTCACAAGTAAGTGTTATTTTGCCCCATGATAAAAAAAAGGCAATGTCCACAAAACCACTGCACTCATCCATACTGTATATGATTTATATCTCTTTCTGTTTTCGGAATTCAATCTTTTTACTAGGAAGAGAGTCATAGAATAAAGGAAAGGAAGGCATGGATATACTTCAAATAGCGCATTCAACCGCAGCATATTCAAAGGGATATAATTAAGTTATCCGATACTGCGAGAGTGCTGAACGTGGTGACTTCGTGAAACCGGCCAACAATGCGGTAACTATTAACTATGCAAATGGCGTCAAAAACATAAGTAAAATAGATGTCGAGTTTCAAATTCTGGTGTTACAGCGTCAAATGGTTAACCCGAATTCGGGAATGAAATTCAATTTTGAGGGTGGGAATGAGTTGAAATGGGAAGTGTTGTGGATTTTTCCCTGGGGGCTTGAGACGAATTTGCTTGTGGTCTTCTTCGAAATCGAATGGTGATTGATCGTTGGGACAGAACTGTTTCCTAAGTTCAATACCTACAAGAAGAGGGTCGTTCCTTACAAGTTCACCTACCTGTAGTAATTCGTCGCTTCTTTGTATTCACTGTTTTCATATATTTGTATGAAGTTGAACTGCGAATTGGAAAGGTGGCTGAACTTGCTTTGTTTTTCTTCCTGTTGCCCCATTAAGTTGGAACAACTTTTTTTCTTACCTCTTTCCCTGACAACTGTATTCATTCTTGATACAATTTTACATTTTCATAATTGTATTCATTGTTTTCATAATTGTTATTGATCAACCTTTATGGATCGATAAAGTTCTGAGAAGGTGTAAATTTAATCTATCAAGTATACATCATTGTTACAATCATTTCCGTAACAGAGAATGTGTTGTCATTAATTCAAAATCTAAGGGCAATAGTGCATTTATTTCATAGATTTGCTGTCCGCATACCTTTGCGTACATTCAACTCTGCAGAGTGCAAAAGAAATTCTTCTCTTTTTATGTTTCTGCATTCATTCATTTCCATGAAAAAGATTTGCATTTGTACTAGACTGCAAGGGCCCGTTTCATAAAACGTGTTATCTATAACAACTGCTAAATTTCTATGACAAATTTTCTTTCGGCCAATCAGATGCCATGATTTCAGTAGCTTATAACAGTAGCTTGTAACTTGTTATCGATAACAAGTTTTATGAAACGGGGCCCAGAAGCCGCTTAAATCATTTGTTTCGTATTACTGTATTCAAACATTTCTATAAAGCGGAGCTACATCCATAATACAGCAAATGGTGCGTCAGTAGTATGACATTTTTAATAAAAGAAATTTAAAAAAAAGAATATGAATCAAAGAATAGAATAAGGATGAACCAGACGAGTGATATCTAGATCAATTATTCAAGAGGGACGGCAGTTAATAAGCGTGTAATGGCTGTCTGGATCGACAGGGGATTAGTCGCCAGGCAATCTTGAATGGGGAGGGGTGGGGGGGGGGAGGGGGCAAAGTATTTGATCTAACTTTCGACTATTGCAAATTTAAGCCCCACTGCACTACTTGCGCCCTCTGTATAGCAAACAATGAATACCTGGTGCATGTTGGTCCCCAATGATCCCCTTTATCTTATGTTAATTGAGAACTGATTTAACCACCTGTCAGAGATTTTCCAGGGAGGTCTAATCTCCCTTGGCCAAACTAGTGCAGACGAGCTTTAACAGAAAGAATGTTGTGCCTATGAATACTGCTAATAGACAATAGTAGTGAAATGCAATGGGTACCTCTATACAGTTAGAAGTTGCTACACTAGATGTATCTACATTCGGCATTGATATTCAACATTTCAATTCAATTTGGCATCATAACAAAAATTAAAATCATATAGAATACATGAAGGCCCAGGAGCTCTAAGTAGTAACATGTGCTTGTAAATAAGAGCCATATCAAGATAAATAGAATATTAAATTAATTTCGAAAAGAAATAGAGAATTTAAAAGGTATACAAATGTGAAATTATGAAACAAATACTGAACATACACTACAGCAGGTATCAACCATACAAAGTGAAGAGGTGAGATTGAGAAAGAGAAGAAAGGAAAGAGATGGAATGAAAAAGGGTGACATTATTTTAAAAACTAATTTTTGAATAAAGTTCTAAAAGCGGAATAGTGTGGAGCTGGATTTAAGGTTATTACAACATGAGGTCCATTCATGCATTTAAGCAATTTAACTGACAATGTATAAACTTAGCCAAAATTGGAGTATGATGGGCAATCGACACAAAATACCACAATATTAGCCCACTTTGTGTTCACCCGTTGTCCGAAGTCACAATCTAATGACGCATCAAAAACCCCGCCCGTCACAAACGCAGTCCTTCGTCAGCAAAATGACGCACCGCGTGTAACGGTTATTACTGGCATGCGTTCTGTAGTCAAAGACTTGATTGGTGTTTGTGACAACGCAGTCAAGATCGCGCCTCTTTTACAAGGGCATTGATCTGTTAGCTAGTGAATCCTACCATTTCAATCGGCTTAAAGGGTGAATAATATAGCTAGAATCATGCACAAAAACAGTATTTAAAAAGGTTGCATGGTATTATTTAGTTTTTACGCGGTTAAGGAATATGAAGAAAACAAAGAATAACATTAAACAAGAACAACAAAAGAACACAGAGCGGACTTGGGTTCCGAGAGCGCGTACGGGTGCGCCGACTAGTATACCCACAAGTCCATTCTATGCCAATTTAGAGGACATCTTACCTTCTAATATATCTCAGAGAATCAGTATGGATACCTGAAACCCTTACGTACATAGCGAAATGTTTACTGGTGTGTGGTATACCTTAACTCTTATCCTGCCAACGGGTTAATCCCCATTGTGCCAAGCCACAAATCCCCTCACTGCCAAGTTTATAAACGAGATAATCGGATTAACGCGATGGTACTATCAATAGCGCGTGCTAAACACTAGGCACAGTCCAATGGGCATGAACAATAACTGCTATTACGAATGCCTGCAAACATGCAAGAAGCAGAGGAGCAATAGCTTGCTGAGGTGTACAAAGCACTATAACAATAGCGTGCATGCATCCTTATGGCAGGCTATGAGTTAATACAGTTAACTACCACGTTCAAGGCATCAGCATAATTATATTTATTGACAACTAACCACATAAAACGCATTCCAGTTTAGAAATGTCATGCGTCCCAATTTGTAGCCCTATAAGAACTTACTATGTGAACATCTCCTTCAATTCATCTCTCAAATGGACGGATTTTCGCCACTGCAAACAGAAATGTGTTTGTTGTAATTTCGTCAATAGCGGCGCGCTGTTTGTATTCTCGAAACACGTGATATTTTCACAACCCTCCACAGCAAATAGTGTTTTCATTGGTTGGAAGCGGTTTGACGGTATCAGCCGTGTTGTATCACACATGCCGACGGTTGAATGACGACTTACCGAATTGGATGCTACGTCGGTGACTTGGGATGTATGCTGTTTGAACACCGCAAGGTTATCTGTTTGAACAATGAGAACATAATTTAATTAACTGAGAGTGTAACACGCCAATTTGGTTTGATCGATACATATAATAGTTGGTACTTAAACAGTTAAACCATAGCCGTCAATTATAGCCTAATACAATTATTTGAAATGTTGTATTTATATTCATTCCTACAATGTTAGGCAGTATAATCATGATAATGTAAATTCAATTTTCGTTCTGCTCTAAAAGCATGCAATGTTTAGACATTCAACTCCCACTTTTCTTTTTACTCAAATCGATTGAGCGGCCGATTTTTACCAATAATTGCATTAAATTTATGTTGATAATTGTGTTTTCATCGATTTGTGTCTTTTCTTCTCCTTATTTGTTTAACATCAAATGAAGAAAAAAAATCCACATCATTACAAAATAATTCACAGGTTTGTACAAACATATTACATATCGATATAGGAAATATTACATAAAATACAGTTATATTAAAATCCCTTCACAATGGATATTTAGGAAAAAGCGATAACGCCCCCAACAGTTTTAGTTAAAATGTATCAGCAAATTCAATAATATTCGTTGAAATCTACCAAACAATCCAAAGAAGAATACAAATCTAGACACAGCAACAACAAAAAGCTGAACGTGCAAGTTATAAAACCCTGTCTGAAACGAAGTTAGGTGTATAACAAGTATTTTGATAAATAATGTCGGGAGAAACGTGCTCTTTTAAGAGTAGGAATCGAATGTGCAGCGACGGGAGAAACTACTTTTTGAATTACTGCCAATGATGCAAGAATACGCCAGCGCTCTAAAGTTTCCATTTCCGAAAGAGATCTCTAAGATGTGTCTTCCATTTTATCATATCGTGATCAAAGATTCCCCGACAGAAATGTCAAGGAGTGGGAGTCAACCTCTGCCCCAGTCCTCAAACGATGTCTAAGGACCAATATGTCATAGGCTCTTTCCCATGCCTGGTTAACCGAATCGTCATAACGACAGTCTTAAAACAGTTGAATTGTGACCGCGGGAATTCTCGATTCGAGCCATTAAAAATTCATGCTCCACGAAACATGAGATCGTTTGCATCGCGATGCCATCATCAATAAAGTTCTCGGGTTTCTCTTTGTCACTGGCAACATCCTAAAGTGGAAATCGATCGAAAACGAAACGCCAAATTAGAATCAATTTTAAAAGGACAAAACACACTTTTTATTCACACTAAATCGACTTTCTGAAGTATAGTTTGCACTCCTTTATTGATCTTTTTGTTCGCGCCCGTGTGTGTGAATTTTGTTGCCAAATTATTCAATTATTATCTATATAAGGCTTTCAAGTGGTACAATGAATCAGTGTATTCGATATTTTGAGCGAAGTATCCGGATGACGGACCAAATTTGTTTTCGTATTGCTCAGTCATCCGGGAACTTCAACTATCGATATCGATATCATATCGATATCACACGAAAACAAAGTCAAATTTTCAGATTTCGCAAGTCAGACTAATATAGATAATAATAGTTATATTGTATGGCTTTGTTTTCGTATGGTATAATAATTATAAAGCATATATTGCTCTCGCTAAGACAATATTAGACTCATCAACGACTCGTCCAATATTGTCATAGCTCGAGCAATATATTCTTGTATCACACTCAAAGCCATCCAGTATTATATAATTATTCGTTATCAATCACAATACATATGAACATATTGGAAGGTGAGATAACGTATACACTAATGATTGTCCTCTTTTCCTATATTGCTACGTACCAACACGCTTTACGCATTATTATTATTTTTTGTGGTGGGGCATGTGTTCCAACACAACCTCATTCCGAGACACATATAGTCTGATTTCCCTCTAATTATGTGAATGTGGGAACAGCAAATTGTTCTACCATCCATATATTCCGACAGCATTATGACCACGAGCGCAACTATTTCCGAAAAATCAACTTATAGACCATTTCAATACCCTATGGTATATCCCACAGAAATAATTTTCAGATAACGCTAAATGTCATTAGTCATGTTCAGACGGGGCTTCCTAGTCGGCGTAGGCCTTGCAGCAGTAATTAGCCATGTTCAGACGGGGGCTTCCTAGTCGGCCTAAGTTAATCCCTGCAGCAGTACATATCTCATGTATATTTCACAAAGGTAGGCGAAGCTAACGTGACCATCGATCACTACTCCGCCCTTTACACCTACCTCACCATATTTACGCCGACTAGCTCCTAACACCAGCTTTACCCCGGGGTAAATTGCCTCCGTCTGAACATGGCTAATGACATAAAGCGTTATCCGAACGGGAATAGCTAATGGGTCAATTTTAGTCAATAGCCTCCTGCGTCACCTATTGAAATGTATGAACATGACAATGACATACATTTCAATAGGTGACGCACGAGGCTATTGCAAGTGCCTGAGGTTGATATGTCAAAAGTAGTTGCGATCGTATTAATGTCCCAACACCAGAAAGTTTATATTATGACCCGACACTCTTTTGTCGACAACACTAGTCGTCAAGCCTTTCGGGCTTCAAAGAGATGGGAATACCCATGTTGTGGCTGATATTATTTATTTATCTTTTGTCACGTGTTACGTGCCATTGTTGGAAATGCATTTTTGTTTGGTTCATCGCTTCCATCAGTATACTGTAAAAGCGCTGAAAAAATGATGATAACACTAGTTGTGAATGTTATTTATATCATCATTATTAGTAGTAGTATTATCATTATCATATCTTTATTAATCTTAATATCATTATAATTACTATCATTATAATTGTCTAATGTCGTGTTCTTTATGCTGTATTATTTCATAAACCGAAAGAACGCTCATGCGGAATAGTTTTGTAATATAACATCTTGATTCTATCATTGTATTATCCACAATCTTTTTGTATTTTCATCAAAATAGAACAGGTTGCAAATATGTAATAAAAACAGGTTACAAAATGGTCGAAAACCCGTCACGTACTTTATTTGACATTTAAACTATTGATATCAGAATAATTTGCTTACCTTCGTATAATCTTTAAGATCTAAAGTTTAACATCCAACATACGTATTAGCAATAAAGGTGAATTTCCATAAAAAAATATAGAAGTAGTCAATATATTTCCGAGAGTAACTCAGATTCACCATTTGATTCATGATCTTGACTGACGATACGAGGAAAGCCATTAATGATCGATAAAATGATATTATATTTAGAATGATGAGTGTGGAATCACTTATTTCCTCATGTGCGTTGCATGACATCCATGTGTTAAAATTGATGTTTCAGAGAACCTGAAATGGGGATGTCGGAACACAGGGTGTGGAATCATAGAGGTGAATCGATCTACTTGTCCTATCTCCTCGTTACATCAGCTCCAAGCATGTTAATGTTGAATCCAGGGGCGACGAGGCACTTTCAAAAGTGGAGTGGGGTGACAGAGGCACGTTTCGTGAATAGAAAGCAAGACTCTACTGCCTATTCACTCTCCTTTACACGCACATTTCGATTTCAAATCGTTGTTATCATGGTTATTTCTAATGTTATTATTATGTACACGAGGGTAAAGGAAGTAAGGGAGAAAGGGAAAGTTTGGAAAAATGAGAGATATAGGGACAGAGAGAGAGAGGGTAGACAGTGGGGAGGGAGAGAAGAGGTGGAGGAGATAGAGATAGAGAGAGAAGGGGATAAAAAGAGAGGGGAGGGAAAGAGAACAAATGGGAAGGAAATAGGAAAAGAGAAATGGTAAAAATCTACGAAAATCATGTTACGTTAGTTTAAAGTCAAATATTGCATATTCTCAAATTCGGAGAAATGTGTAATAAACAATATAGGAATTGCTCGTCGTTAGCCGATTCTTGACAAATTTTCATTATTATTGTTAAAAAGAAACATAATGATAAAAGCTGCGTATTCTGACTTCACCAACACATATGTGTACGCATGGAACAATGTTGGAGAAAATGGACATGGAATGGATAGAGTCCTGAATCTCCACTAAATACAGTGTCTATTGGTTCATTTCGCACCAGTTACACAAGTGATGTCCCTCCAGGATTTTGGTTTTGGGTTTTTGTTTGTATATTTGTAATACGAAATGTTATTATGGACAGGAATACCAGGCGATTGCATTGTAAGCCGCTTGTTTAGTATATAGAATAATAATAAAATTTTAAAAGCAAACAAAAAATGTAGACAATAATGACCAGGCTTAACGCTGAAATCAATGAGTTTACAGAGAGCCACTTTCCGGAATTAGATCGTAAACATTAATGCTTAACACGCGCCCACTCTCAATACAAATTATTACCCCGTCTAACGCTTTTTAAGTAATTATCTCTATGGAATTAAGTATCCTCAGCACCGATGCGTTTGAGAGCATTATAGTCTTTCATTAGTAGATAATTTGGTATTCATCGCTTCACTAAAGGACATTAGTTAGTATCACCTTAGTCGTTTAAAAGCGTTATCAGAACTGGTAATGGCCATTGAAATTAGCAAGAAATAGACGAGATATCGTAAGCGCAACCATTTGCTATTAAAGACAATGAAAATGATAATGATGGCGATGGATAAATGGGGACAGTGAAAGAGCAATGTCCGTTCGTGTAGTTCCAATTATTATACGTAATTGCTTGTATTGTTTACAAATGTTGTTACAAAACAGGGAGGCCTTGACAACGAAACAAACACCTCCTGATAAGTCAAATCGATATGTACGGAAGACGAAAGCAGAAATGTATCTACGCTTCAATTTGTTTTCCTATTTCTAAATAGTCGTATTGATTTTAAATGTTTTTTTTAACAACATTTGATAAGAGAAAACACATATGTACTAACGATACGTCGTATTAAGAAACGTCGTATTACGATACTAGGGTCTGGGCATCGTTTCGAACTAAAAGTCGATAAAGAATCACGGCATGTTTTTTGTGTGGACGTATGATCGAACTAGAACAGTAGAACTAGGCGGGGCTTAACGTGACCGCGCACTCATGATTGGCCGGCTGTCATGTCAAAAACGATCTCTTCAAAATCAGTTTCTTTATACATTTTTTTTATACGACGTTTCTTAATACCTTTTTGTATGTGGACGCCCGGTTTGCTATACGATGATTCTTCATACGACGTTTCTTTATAGAGTTTTGGGATAATTTTGTTTGTGTGTGGACACGCTGTTAGTTAGAAGCATGCAGATGCTTCTTAGCTGTCAGGTTAAACAAAACAAAACAGCTAGTAGGGGAGAAAAGAGATACTATCCAAATTAGTAAACCCTATGGCCCGAATTCACAAAGGCGGTTTGTCGACAAACCTTGGTTTTCGTGTGTCATATGACGCGTTTCGACGCTTTTTTACAAACCAGGTTTGTAAAAAAAAACGCGTCAAAACGCGTCATAAATTATGACGTACATAAACCTCGATTTGTCGACAAACCTCCTTTTTTAAATCGGGCCTATGTATACAAAGATAGTGTTACAATATATTGGGTTGGAGAAATTAAATTAATCAGAGATGAAAGAAGTGTCTACGAACGCCGCTATCATCCATTATTACTCCTTGATAATATATTTATGATTGTTTCAGACGAGTAACGCGTTCCCGCACATGAAATTAATTATCATGCCTGATCGGGGTAATAAATAGATTACAAACTTGTCTCCCAATTTTGTCCTTTTTTGTGTTATACTCATCTTTAATATTGCCATACCTGAATTTTGTATATACGCTGTCCTTCAGTCGTGCGGTCCTCACCCACTCACCCCTTTTATTGTGTATATTCTAGTCCATGTAGTTCACAATTCTATCCCTATGCCTCCACGTTGCTCTTATATGTGGATACCTGTTTTCTACAGTTGTCGTCGTAGGCACAACACTTGAACTTGAACTTGAACTTAAACTTGATTGATGCGTGGAGTGGCGTACATGCAGCCAAGCTATCGAAGGGACGCCCTGTTAGGGTTAAGGTTGGGGCAAGGCGGCCCCTTTCCCACCAAAGTGGATGAAAGACGAGCTAATAAGGCCATCAAGAAGGGGATGATAGACAAAGAGGGTTAGTCGTATTCCTTGTCTCCTTTCCTTTTATCCCTATTTTCTTTTGCTGTTCTCTTCTCTTCCTCCTAAAATCGAGCGCCCGTGTTCTCCTAATTCAGTTGAGCCCATACCTTGGTTACGAACCACTTTTAACAAAATAAAAACTTAGTCCTCAGGATAAGTTTCTTTTTTGTTAAATTTGATTTTGGAAAGAAGAAAAAATAAACCCAGCATCGGGTTTGAATTTTAGTACAATAAGGTATTTTGTTTTTATTTCGTCTTTTGATTGGGGGACATAATCCCTGTGCCACCCATTCCCTTTACGAACCTAAACCACAACACATCAGCAACAACGTTCGACCATATACAATATGTAGCTATCAGGCTATGCAGTATGCGTAGATTTGAAATATACGATAAACTGGATACTGTGACAGAAAGAATAAGCTATGCACTTGCCAAAGTCTAAACGGTTCCATGTATGTTTATAAATCTTGAAAAATTATGGACGACTCTCTCTCTATACAACAAAAATAATTTAGATTGAACAAGACGAATAAATCTTCCTGGTGATAGAGATAAAAGGAAATACAAAAGGGGTCGTTACCAGTTCAATCCGTCCCTAAATCAATCAATATGGCGATGTGATGGATGGGACGAGTTGGTTTGGGAGACATAGGCTGTGTGCTTCCAGGACTTCATAATTAATATAGGGAAGAAGGTAGAGAACGAGATAATGGATGGGGGAGGATGGTGGAAGAGGACCCAAAGGCGAGATGGGAATGAGTGTAGGGATTAAAGGTAACTGCGATAGATGATTGGTGTACGCAGCCTAATGTCGGGTGACGGAGACGAAAGGGGTTTAGGGGAGAAGCGGAGAGGTGGGAATCTGACAGGTGGGTCAGAGGTTAAAATAGAGGAAGGCGTAGACGTGATGAAATACGGTTGAAAGGAAGATGAACATAAAGAGAGAGAGAAAGAACGCGAGAGAGAGAGGGAAAGGGAGGGTTGGGAGAGAAAGAGAAGGAGGGAGCGAGAGAAAGTGAGAGACGGAGAGAATGAGAGGGAGTAAGTGTGAGAGATTTAGTTAGAGAAATTTTGAGAAAGAGAGGGAGAGAGAGGGGAGAGGGGGAGAGAGGGAGAAGTACGGAGAGAGAGAGAGAGAGAGAGAGGAGTATTGATTTGTACAGCTCTTTCGGAGAGAGAGGAGTGAAAGGAAGAGAGAAATGGACAAACAGACAGAAGTCAGTTATAGGAGATGGGATAAAGGGAGAGAGAAAGAGCGAAAGACAATTTACAAAATAATGTGAATATAGGAGATAGACCGAAGAGAGATGAAACGTGGAATAGAAATGGGGAAAGGGGGTCTGAGAAAGAGAGAAAGAGAGAAATAGAGAAAGAGATTATGAAGGGAAAACAAAGATATGACAAATGAATTATAGTTCAGTGCAATGGCAAATAAGAGACGAATGAAAAGGAAGAGATAGAAAGGAAGATGAAAGCTGGGTATACGAATAGGATAGACCGAGAGAGAGAGAGAGAGAGAGAGAGAGACAGTAATCGAGAAATATGGTATAGAGTTGCGGATAAATAGGCCATAGAGACATTCACTTTAATGTGAGCCGGATAAAAATAGAAAAATTATATTGGCATACAGTGAAAGAGAGAGAGAGAAAGAGAGAGAGAGAGAGAGGAAAGAAGAGTGTGAATACAAATTGTTTGTTATCTATCAACATGAGAGTCTTCGTTTCAAACATTAATCGATTCTTTTGAAATTGGCAACTAGCATTCTTTTCATATGTGTGCATGAGGAGGGGGGGGGTACTATGTTCCTATCAACGCGATTCAATATGTTGAAGACCTAAATATCACGACCATTACGACTGGAGCCAAGTGGTCTTATTTGTACAAACAATGCCTAGCTAATCGAAAAGGACAAAAAATAGAAGAAGAAACGACAATGCGCATGCAATGAGTTGCAAAACCTTGAGCGAGGGAAGTTGCGTTGGCATGCATCAAAGATTATTTCACAAAATGCCATATACCATACAAGCAAATAATATATCCTATTAAACATTCTTTTTAATATTACCCTTACTCTCGCCCCTTTATATAATTACTATCTTTATTGTTGTTTTGTTACTCCGTATCCAAATGGATTGGGTATTCGTTTATCCAATTTAATGTTAACAGGATTCCTATAATCGCAAACCATCGTTCCATCCAATCAACCCAACCCCACTCCTTCTCGCTCTGATACGTCCAGATGATGAACACCAAAAAAAAAGGAACTTAAATCGTTGACATTAAAGATTGCCGAGCTGTGGTTTGGGAAAATTGATGAGTATGTAACTCTATATTCTGCTGTAAATAAAATTAGGTAAGAGTCACTTCCCGGTAATGGACCATACTTTGAATTGTGTTGTCGTTGATTTTTCTTTCTTTCTTTCTTCATTTCTAGATTTGTTTTAGAAGTCAACCAATTCTCTATATTAAAAATATGTATGTGAACATAAACGCATGAAATAAGGACATTGGTTATTTTATGTATTATCTTATGTATTGTTGTCATCAAGACAATTTCTCATTTCTCAGTGCAATTTCTCATTGGACACGTGTCCCCTACCCCACTGACAACCCCACCCATCCCATGACGGGCCGGCCCATGACGACTGCTGACAACGAGAGACAGAGATAGAGGGAGAGAGAGAGAGGGAGGGAGAGATGGTAGGGGAAGATATGAGAGAAAGACAGATAAACGAGGCGACGCTAGTAAGATTATAATACAACCTAACCCCACACTCTCCCATCGTAGTGTCGCTTTGTAGCAATTCATCCGCCTTGCATGACTGATGCCCCCATTCCCCCTCCCTCCGCCCCCCCCCCCCCCCATGACACAGTACCCTCATAATGGCTTACATGAACCGTCTTTCATTTCTCCTTTTCTTTGTGGAATTCAGAGCAGTACCTCGAAATCATTTTATTTTCGTTTGTTTACTTGTTTGTTTGTTTCAATATCACTATCATTTGCGGAATAGCAATCGAATCCTATGACCGAAGAAATACTATTGATTGTTACTTTACGTCCTATGTAAGCTATTAACTATTGTTGGGAATTAATTACTTAAGGATCTCCATGTGAATGTAGTAGAGGTGTTGTGATCTAGTGGATAAGTCACCCGACGGCAAATCACAAGATAAGGGGTTCAAATCCCAGCCCGGCTCTAACGTCCTAATTGTCAGAAAACAATCCACTCCACCCACTCTTCGAACAACAGCCAGCGGGCAAGCGGCTCAAATCCAGACACAGCTTTCTGCACTCGGTAGAGCCTCTTAATACTAGCCCTCACAACCAAAGGATGACTTTGTGGTCTAACCACCTTCAGACAACTCCACATAAACTCTCCCTCAGCCCGAAGGAATCCCTCGCAACCGGCTCCAGTGAGACTTGGCCTACCTGGCTTAGCCTCAACCGCCTAAGAACTGGCTACGGTCGATGCAGAGTCCTAATGCAGAGGTGGGGTCTAGGAGACGAACAAACGGCATGTGAATGCGGCCAGGAACAGACAATGGAACACCTGCTAGTCTGCCCACTCCTGCCAGAGCCATGCACCCAAGATGACCTGGAAGCCGTTAATTGCCGTGTCAAAGCCTGTGTGGACCACTGGACGAGACTTGTGTAGTGACTCGATAAGAAGAAGGCTAACGTCCTTTGGCAAGACGTTACTCTACGTATGCCACTCTCCACCCAGGTGTTAAATGGGTACCTGGTTGGATGCGAAAGCTAACGTAGTTTACTGAGCATTGTGGTGCGTCTCTAAAATGACGCCTGTCTTGAATGCTCCCCTGGGAGTGGAGAATGTTCATGCATTGTGTGCGGGCAAGCCTAAATCCGATGACCGGGATAACAATATGCATGCGAAGCGCTTTAGAGACATTGTTGATGTATTATTAAAGCGCTATGCAAGTGCGGAGTATTATTATTATTATTATTATTATTATTATTAAGATTATTATGTAACTTGTCGTTTGTATTTTGTTAATGTTAAATTGGAAATGAACGTGGTCTGTTTTTTTAAATGTTTAAGTAATAATAAATAAAAGGAATTTCTCTGATAGCAATACTTATCAAAGCCGGAAATCTTGAAATATTAGACACAATAGCCGTCACCATGCATTGATAAGACGCGAGGTAGGTATGTAATACATACCATACTATGTATGTGCTTGCAATTAAAAGCAATTGTCTTGTAAAGCTATCATTCTCATCTACAATATACGAGATAATGTTATTAGTGAGGTTCACACGTCAGTCCGTTAACTTCAGGTAAAGGCCATCATGTTTAAACTGCGGCTTTATCGTGTAGTTAGGGACCGTGCAAACGCACTCGTGGTTACAAACTTGAAGTGAACTCGAAGTTACAAACCCTGATTTAGCAGCGGAGGTTCTCATTTGAGGAAATATGCCGTGTGGACGCAATTACGTAGGTTGCACCAGCTTGTAGTTAACATGAATGGTTTCCCAGGCTTGAAGGTAACTTTAAATATTTATTGTGTCGGGTCCCGTGTGAACCATCGTCGTTGTCAGTGGATCGTCGTTTATAACTTCGAGGTTTCTCTTAATTTAGAGTTAAAAACCGCGATGGATAGGCCTACGTTTGGACATACATGTAACTATAGTCGTACAGACCGGAACAGTCCTCTAATACTTCAGGAATCCAGACGATATGATCCAAGTCATTACATAGAAGGAAGAAGGTCCCGAGGCATTTTCTTATAACCAGCAAGTTGCCGGCAGACGCTCAATACTGCATTACCCCTCGAGTTAATACATAGCAGTGAACATACATTACAACTCTTTTCATTGCAAATGTACGGCATTGTAAATCAGTATTGCCAAAGGCTTTATTCTTCATTGAATAATTAATAGAGCATATAATTATATTTCAGCTTGAAAAGATGTTCCCTCGTGCATGAGTCGCTCTACAATAACAACATTAATTTGATTGAACTCAATTTCCGAGGTAGTATGTTCGGGACTATTTCTCCATTTGCCTGCAGTTCCGCCATGATAATACCCCGGATGTTGTCGTACCTTACAACTTTGAACACCCCGAGGGAATGAAGGGAATATAATAAAATCAAACTTTAAATTAAATCCTTCTGAAATATCAAATAAACTTCCGGGGAGGGAAAACTTATCCCTATCTTCACGTTTGGGAATTGCAATCCGCTTTTATATGTTAGTTAGCCGATACACATTTAACTTCTTGACCAACCTGGGGTATTAACGGACACCGCTTGTATATAAAAGGTATATCACTGACATAAGATAGTCCCAGTACGCTAATTTAAATTCTAAACCAATGCTTGTTGCTCATGAGGCGTTGTTTCGATCGCGTTATTAACTTCGGTAATCAACTTTGTGAAGAAGATGAGCTCGTATTCAGGGAAAGTCAACTCTTTGCTTGGGCCGCAAAAGTATTGTCGACACAGGTTTGGGTCATGAACACGACGCTTGGAAACCCGGGTAAAAAGATTGTCTGATGTGAAGCAGTTGTCACAATAATATAAGTAGTAGTAGTAGCAGCAGCAGCAGCAGCAGCAGCAGCAGTAGTAGTAGTAGTAGTAGTAGTAGTAGTAGTAGTAGTAGTAGCAGCAGTAGTAGTAGTAGTTATTCTAGTAGTGGTAGTAATACTTGGCGCCGTCGTCTTCTTCGCCTTGCTTTTACCCGTTTTTCAATTTTTGAAATATGCAATCATCTGCCGACAGATAATTCGCCAGACAATCATTGCCTATAAAATCACGGTCAGTCTGGCAATTCTATTTTTTTAAAATCTATTTGGAGGACTCGAAAGCAATTACAATATGAAATTCCATTGCCTCCGGTCATATGCGTGTGCAAAACAAAAAGAAACCTAATTTCTTCCCAGATCAATTGATTTTTGAATTGTGAAAATTATCTTTATGATACACTATAAACGAGAGGAAAACATGAGAATATAAACGCAAAGGAAATGTATAGGGAAAGAAAAGTCATGAAACGACACTAAATATTTCTATTTGATTATATAAGAGTCAAATTCCAATATCTGAGAAGAAAAACGGTTTTGGAACCTAATTTGCTAGAGGGTAAGGTAGGTGGTATTCACCTAATGATTGATACTTGCTGGTATTCCATGTCAACATCGGTCACTTGACACATGGGCATGTATATTCCCAAGTGGAACATATGAACGTGAACCTTTAAAAGCCTGGCCAGGGAAGGATTGATTAATATGGGAAGATGGACTGATTTGTGGCTCACGAGATTTCTCGAGATATCGTTAGAAATAGAAATACGGAGAAGAGGGGTAGAGGGGTAGAGAGGTGAACAGAATGGAAAGGGATACGGGAGAAATGGAGCTACCAGCTAGGAGGGAGGGATGAATTGTAGATTGAAAGAGAGCAAGGGAATATTAGATGCGAGGCAGTGATAGAAAGAATGGATGATGGAAAAGATGAAACAAATAGGTAGGAAGGTTGAAGAAAGAGATACAGAGAGAGAGAGACAGAGGAGATAAAGAGAGAGAGAGAGTGAGTGAGAGAGGGGAGAGAAAGCGAGAGGGGGAAGAGAGAACGAAAGAAAGAGAGATAGATAGTGGTGTAAATCGGAGTAATCGTACATTAGAAGGTCTTGGAAACCTGAAAATTCTAAAGCTCTTTGGAAGTGTATATTGACGTTATGTCATCATGATACATGGTCTTTACAATTTAAATATACTATAATCATTATTGTTATTTACAAAAATGATCGATCATTCTTAAAATATAAAACAATGCTAGCTCCGGATTGTAAAATGCGAGAGGTAAATGGGAGGACAAAAAAATATGCGGCATATGAAATCCGGTCGCAAGATGTCAGTTTGCAGTCACTAAACCTTACGTCGAAGACAATCCTTGACCGTAATCAGTGATTTCCATTTAAATTGACTTTAATAAATATTTGCTTAATACTTATTCCATTCCAACTTGTCGTTTTTAATTAACCTAATCTCTTAATCCCCTTAATTTTTAATTATTATACATTCAGTGACCTGGCAACTTAATATAATCCAAGACGCTTGACAGGCTATATGCAGAACACGCTATTTCAGATGGTCTTCTAGATTTGTGAAAGGCTGTATTGGAGTGAATTATTATGCACATATATTGTTATTCTATTTTTTACAACTCAGTGCTGAATATGTTTGTAAACAAGAGTTGTTTAAAAGGATAGGTAAGAAATGCCTCGTAAATGTTATTTTATTTGATGTATAAAAAAGCGTTTTAAAAACATATTGTTTACTTCATAACTACCAATTCAATATTTAATATTATCAAGTTAAAAAAGAGCCTATATTCCGTTTCTTTCTGCCCCCACTTCTGTTCACCCCTCCCTCTCTCTCTCTCTCTCTCTCTCTCTCTCTATTTCTCTCTCTCTCTCTTTCCCCCTCCACCCCTCCACTCTCTCTATCTCTCTCTCTCTCTCTTCCTCTGTATCTCTCGTTCTCTCTTTATTTTATATCTGTCCGTCTGCTTGCATTTCTCTAAATAGGCCTATGGATCAATTCTTCACATCCCCAGTCCCCCACATCCTTCTCACCTTTTAAAAAACCATCAGTCATAATATATTTGTGAAGGGCTGGTCGAAACCCATTTTATATATTCAATTTCGGGTAAAAAATTCACAACATGACGAGAAAAAAAATGGCAAAATGAGGACTTTTACTATCAGATGAAGATGTGAACTTATCGTACGAACTTTGTGCCCAATATTACGTGTCCAAAAAACTCTTGGCCAATTATTTTCCGACATTTTGTTGTACGAGGTGATTTTGATTGGGGAATAATTAGCCAAGTGTGGAATACAACAATAACCAAAATTTACTCTAAATCACGCTCGTGTTTTGACAATTCATTGCAATACAAATATTTCAGACCAGGACGTCAGTTCAGGTGGTGCTTATGACGACCTGTTTCTTCTACGTATAATTGTTGTTGTGACCATACATGATAAACATATATATCTGTGATGATGTATACGGACAGATTAATACAAATCAAATTAAAGTAATGGGTTTTTTAACAGGTGCGTGGGGCATGAGATGGGTCTAACCTGCTGGGTACGCCACCGCGACAAGGGTGTTTCTAATCGATGTTTTTCCTTTTAATCCAAAGGTCCTTAATTCGACATTTGGACATCCTGGGACGCATGTGTCGGAATGAGCTTCTTCAAAGATAAAGTTAAGAACTGGCCATGCAATTACTATGTGAGAGGAAATGCCTGGAAGCAACTGCCAAAATTGGGAAAGTTTCATTATGTAGCCAGGATGGAGTACATCAGAATTGACAGAGGGAGATGGGACGATCAAAATGACAAAACATGAACTCAATCTTGCTGCAGATCACATGGACTGCACACAGAATTGGGTATGTGGGAAGTCACGCGAACACATACACCCTCTATCACGCACGCAGGCACATGAGGCCTGAAAATGTTGTCTAAACCTTTCAGCCATTTTCTCGTCGTATTTTAATTATGAAGACATTAGAAAGGTTATCATATATTGTGATGTTCTTCCAAACTGACAAAAAAAATGAAAACCTCCTCCACAAAGTGATCACCTTTATTCGAACTCATAGCTTCCTCTTCAATTCAATATCTAGACATCTTGGGAGGCATCAGTTTCTGTCGGAAGGAGCTTCTTCAAGGAAATCCCTTGTTCATGTCACCGCGTTTTTATCGATGGATGTCATGGCCCGACCTCAACAAACAAAACCAGGACAGGACGTCGCCTGCCCGCAGTAAGGCCGTAAGTGCAATATACTGGTAATAGCAGTAACGGCGTTTTTGCTGAAGCCTGATGAGTGTAACGTATATGATAACGTGCTGATATCAAGAATAAATGACAGGATGTCTGCTTCATACTTAAAACCCCACAGTCCTACTTGTAATTACTTGCTCCCTCTATATAGAAAACGTCCCCAATCGGTGCCTGTTGGTCCCCCATGGTCCTCTTTTTCTTGTGTTAGTTGAGAGCTGAGTTGATGAGATAGCCACCTGTCAGTGACCTCGCTGTGTGGTCTAACCCCTTCTGTTCCAGTAGAATTGACGGTCTTTAAGCATGTGTTCTTGCTGTGAAAGTGCGTACAGAGGTTTATGCAAGGTTGAATCAATTAAGATCATTCGTCAGGCAGGGTGTTCGTTTTCTTAATGCACTCAGAATTATAATCAATTGCTGAAATTTACTTAAACTAAAAAGAAGCACTAACAGATTTATGCATATGTAGGACCGCAGGTGCTCTAGGCACTGACGAAGCGATAAAAATGAATAATCCAAGCTTCTTGAAAAATATGAATTCCTGTCAGGATGCTGCACTCAGTGTCTGAATCCGATAAGACTGCTTATCAGAGGTGAAATCCGTTGCATATATTGATAGTTAATGTATTCTGAATCATGCAAATCCAAATTACTAAAGCCAATAATGCCTAACAGATTTACGAAGATATGGGACTGTATGTGGGTTTAATTTGTAATGACATAGAAACTGTCAGATAAAGATATGTCTAAAAAAAAGTCTCTCCTTGAACTTGGAGGGAACTTCTTGTCATTAAAATGCATCTAAAGCTTAGGGAAGTTATGATTATTTTCAGGCAGTAGGATAAATGGATTGTTAATAAATGCATATTCATGTAAATTGCTGGAAATGTATAATACTTAAAGGCCCTAACGGATTTATACACATATGGGACTACAAGTAATCTCAGTAATTTACTAGGCGCTGACGTATTTATCTGTTAATGAAATAATAAAAATCCAGTCTTGTTGAACTTGAAGGTGATTTATTGTCATGAAGTTACATCAAGAGCTAAGGTCAGTCATGACAGGCAGTTTACATGTAGGTAATGAATGCGGAATCATGAAAACATTCCTGGAAATCATAGACCCTGAAGAAACCCAACCGACACAAATATTCACATTAGGGACTACATACAAAGCCTTTACCGCCATCGTAATTTCATCACCTTTCGGTGCAAATTTCCCCCGGGCGGTTGCTTCAGATCGCATTCGGTGTATAGAGACATCATTTTATGAGACATGAGCAGTATCGGGTTCACTTTTGGGGCTTTGTACCCCGCAGACACACCCACGAGACCGACAACAGACCGACAGCACAGCCAATAGAAAATTTAATTTCATGGAAAAGCCGAGAATGGGTTGGTTTGGGTTCACAATAGAGTCGTTGAGGCCGCGTGACTGTGGTATACCAGGGACCTGCGTACCTGTAGAGCCCATGTAAAGTTGCGTTTGAGAGGTTTTTTTCTATTCATCCTCTTTCGAGTGAATCTATTTGTACTTCTCATAAAATAACAGCTATTTACAACACTGTAATTGTAACATATCATATATAATAGTACAAAACATGAAACTAATGTGACATAACCACTAACTAAAATAATGAAAAATATTGTCGTTACTTCGTTTGTATCGTTTGTTTGAGAGTTGGAATTTTGAATTAAAAGCAGCAAAAATCTATAAGTAAAATTAACATCCGACAACTCCAGCTCTTTTTGCATTCTGCTTGATTTTTTTTCCATTTATGGTATTGAAAACACAATTTTAAATTGAAAACATATCAACAATAACAATTGTCTTTCGTAAGATTGCTAATGCGAAGTAGATGCCTCTAAATTATTCAGCTATTCAAGAAATATGAATTCATTTTCCTTCAATTTTTTTATTGAGAGTTAAAACATTCCAACACGAAAACATGTGTATCATTCAAAACATATGATCATTCATCGTAGTCAATGTGACGTAAGAGGAAAAGTAAAACTGAATGAGAACAGTCCATTACACTAATCAATAAAAAGAAAATCAATCCCTGTTTCAAGCTTCGGCAGATATGTTTCCAATCAACTGGCATGGCAGGAGTGCTGAGAAAATAAGAAATGAATCGAGAATACAATGTCGAGATGTAATATGCTTTTCCTTTTTGCTTTCCTTAAAGGGATTAGGTATCTTTGTCTCTGATTCTTAACAAAATCCAGGATTTAGCTCATGCTGCAATCATAATTATAATCCTTCTAATAAGTCAGGAATCCCATGAAATGAAATCGAGAATACAATGTCGGGATGTAAAATGCTTTTCCCTTTTTGCCTTCCATAGTGTCGGTACTCCTCTAATGTCTTTTAAAGGCATTGTTTAACAATTGTCTAGGTTTACAAACTGACATGTATGGTCCTACGTGTTATCGGTGTCTGTGATATGGTGTAATATTAAAGCCCTACAAAAATTGCGCTTCAAATCCAGGATTTTGTTTCAGAATCTGAGGCAATGTTATTGAGTCACTAAAAGGAAGTGGGTGTCTGTGCCTCAGATTCTAAAAAAATCCTGGATTTAGCTCATGCTGCAATCATAATTATAAACCTTGAGGTAAGTCGGAAATCCTATGAAGTTTACAAGCCGATCGCTCGTCTGATATCAAGATATTTATGATTGGAATTCGAAATTTAACACTTTTCCCAACGCATTTCATGATCATTTTGCAGTTCAATCTTTTTAGGGGCCTCAATATTACACCATATCACAGACGCTGATAACACGTATAGGGCCATACATCTCAGATTATGGCAATGTTAAACGATGCCTTTAAGTGCATTCCATATAAAACTCTTCTTGAAGTGGTTTACTATTCTCCAGACTATTTCCTACTCAAGTTTACTCCGATTGTAACTCTTGACATTACTGCTAGCACGATACAAGGACTTCAAAGTCTCTGCCCCAAGTGCTTTTGTCACGCCTATCACATTTTTAGCTATCTTTGCACCAATGCCAGGTTGCTTCCGTTGTAGTCTACTCAAACATGTCTCGGTTAACGGAAATGAGAGTTTAGAGCTCGATTTTTTTTCTTCCCCCATTTGAATTTATATTTTTCCTTTTCATTCTTTTTCTAGTGATCGATGGTGCTTCAGATGATTGTGTTACCTAACCTCACCAATATCAAACCCGACTGTAACTCTAACCCTTTGTATTCGAGGAAATAAAGTCTGAGCTGTCTGAGCAACGTTTTTAAACAATGGCACAAAAATGGGCTGCAGTATATGAACAATGAAATAAAGGCCCCCTGGCTAAAGTGAAAAAAAATATCTTTATTTTTAAAAGGTTGGTATTATGTAATTTATTGTTTACCTAGTGCTCGAAATGTTAAACGTTACGTCTCTTCTTCCCTTGATCATAATTCTTTTTCTCCTATTCCTCTTTCTCCTGGTCATTTTCGTATTATTTTCCTTCTGTCCATTTGTTTTTCTTATTTTCCTTTTCCTTCTTCATGTTCTTTTTCTACTACTTCTTCTTCTACTCCTCCGTCTCCTTCTTCTCCTTTCTCCTCCTCTCCCTTCTTTACATCTTCCCTCTTGACCTTCTCATTTTCATTTACATTATCATTTTCCTGCTCCTCCTCCATCTTCTCTCTTTCCTTCTGCTTCTTCTTCTCTTTTTCTTCTTCTTCTTCTTCTTCTTCTTCTTCTTCTTCTTCTTCTTCTCATCCTTCTCCTCCTTCTCCTCCTACTCATCATCCTACTACTTCTTCTTCTTCTTCATGTAAAAGGTCTAAGCCTCGGAAATAGGCGATTGAGGGAAGATGCATTGCCTAAGGGCATTGGCTTGACCTTAAACCTGAGACAAGTTTCTTTTCCGAGAACGCCATGTGATACGCAGAGCCACGTGACCTCCTTTTCAAATCATGTCAGGTTATCTACAGAAGATATTAACATAGAACGCATGCATTCAGAAGTGTTCTATCGAACGTTCCCCTAACGAATTCCCGTTATGGCAACTACTCGTACCGCCGGGAAAATAAAGAACCGGATAACTAACGCTTATATATGTATTATCCATTACCCCTTGGACTACTGGCAGGGGAACCATACAACTCCATTATGAAGTCGGGTTACTCTTCCGAAGATATTGAGAAAGCACCTGGTCATTTGTTCCACAGACAAAGTTCCCTTAAGACAACTACCCTCAGGAAAAATTATTGAATACGGGCCCAGTTACCTATCTTTGATATGTTTGCCCCCAATTACTCATCGGACAACTGTCAGGAGACGTTTAATGTGGGATAAAAGGGAAATGTTGCCAAGAATAATTTCCGCTATCTAAGCAAGATGTGAACGTAGTGTCCTGGAGGTGTTTCACAAAGATCCTAAGTCAAACTTAACTCTAAGTTGGACTTCGAAGTTATGGAGAGCCATTTGTAGCCTCAAAATAAAATAAATTTGAAAGTGAAAATTCAAGTTTTTTAGACTTTTTATAAATTCCACATGAAATCTCGTGGATAGTAGAAAATATGAATGATTTGAATCAACATTTTATGCCTTTTGAAATAACTTACAACAAAATATTTGTATAGATGCTAACGGCTTTCCATAATTGTTAAGTCTAACTTTGATATAAGTTTAACTTAGGATCTTTGTGAAATACCCCCAAGACCGACAATACAGATTGATTGGGCCTTCTGACAACTTGTATGAAGATTCACTAGACCGGCAGCCAACAAGGCCGACATTTTTACTCTGTTTTTTGTCGCTGTCGATCTCGTGGGCTATCAGTTTAGCTGGCTGTAGGTTTCGTAGCCCTTTTAGAAATACTGCATTATTATTATTTCTTTTGCGTTTCTTTCATTTTTTCGGTCTCGTCGGCTGTTGGTCTACCGTGAACGTAGCCGCCCAATATGAGAAATGCAAGTTTGTACAATCACAGGTGTAGCATGACGACTACCCCCTGGGCATTCAGATATTCATGCTCTGATAAACTAGCCTGGGGAACATTTTTCCTTAGGCTCCGTGACAACTTCGCTATTCAATCTAGCACAATTACCCCATTTTGCAATTTCCCCTGGTACAACTATTATAAAGGGCTGGTTCTAGATTACAGTAGTCGAAATATGTCCCATATATATATATATATATAAAGGGTAGTTATTCAAGGGGCTATTCTCTTTATATATTTGCACATCGGACAAATACAACGAGTGTTGATATACCATTTCTATATTTGTAGCATGTACATGTAGGTGTCAAGGGGCGGTAGTCCCAGAAACTATCATAACGGGGATGATTCCCGAGTACTAGATACCAATCCGGGATACCACTCCAGAGGATAGCTGTCCTAGAATCTCTCTCACATAAGTACCGGGTGGTACTGTCCATGCGGCCTTCTAAGCAGGTCATACTATACCTACTAGAAACGTTAGCACCGTACTCCAAACAAACCGCGTCCCAACGTATAATAAAGGAGTGGTATCATAGCGAATTTTCTTCAAAAGTTGTGATAGGCTATTTGATATGGAGAAACTATATATGAAGAGTTTGATTCGAAAAGGAGCTAAATCCACTTTGTATGAAAATTGAGTTATTGATATCAGAACATTGTTCAATTAAGTACCCGTCTATCAAAACAAACATTTACCTCAATTTTGGGAGCAATTATGAAGAAAAAAAATGCACCTTCTAATATCACTTTCCGTGGACGCCTGTATATTAATGTCTTGTTTCTCAGAAATTTCAAAAATGGATTTAGCTCCTTTGGGAATTAAACTCGTGATATACTTTCACTATAATCTCTTACCAACAAAGGAAGGAAACAACCTACCCTTGGGGGCCATTTCCCTGAAAAAAAGTAGAAGCACAAACGATGATAAAATCGGTTGTCAAATCCCAATAGAATAAATCAATCCAGTGGGCCCCTTTTTCCAATCTCTTCAAAGCTCTTAAAGAGCAAGATATTTGCACAGGTGTTTCAGGCAATTTCATAATAATAGGTGGAACGGAGAATAGGGGTTAAGCTAAACCTGTGGGCACGTTTGGGCTTCCTCCCGTTGCTAGGCAACTAAATTGTTTGAACCTCTTAGTGTATCCTCTTGAGATTTAGTTGTAGCACCCGAGGGGCGCGCACCTGTTTTTTACAAGTACTTTTTCTGACAAAGTTCAAGGAACACAAACGGCTTATTCTATTTTCGTACTTCATCCGTGGTTTTCAATAGATAGTTATAATATGACAATCAATCAACCTATATGAAAATTGACCGCGATGAAAGGATTTTTTTCTCTTTTTTTCCTTCTCAATGTCAATTATTATTCTAATTATTATAAATAATTTTATTATTTTTTATTACGAGGATTATTATTATTTATTTATTATTTATTTTTTATATGTTTTTTTTTTTGTTTTTTTTGGGGGGGCTGGGTTAGGAGGGGTTTGCGAAAATATCAATATCTTTCTTTACACTAGGATAATATTCATAAAGCGACATTATAGATTCATAACGTACGACCTCTTGAGGTCATGACTAGGAGCATTAATATCTTTTAAAATTACTCTAGGGAAAAGGGACACTTTTCTAATAGAGATCCCTATTCTTAAAGGTCAAATTAGATTTTCACTGTAATTCGGGTATTAGGCATGTTCAGAAATCCACTACCGGATCTGCATATCAATCTCGTTTTGGTGAATGAAGCGTAAAATTCACGAAATAAGTCAATAATATTTAATATACAGGAAACGGTGGTAAAAATAATAACATTCTACATCACATCAACCGATATCCGTCTCTGTGCCATCCGAAAGAGTTGTGCAAATTATTACCCCCCCCCCTTCCCCCTTTCTCTCCTTCTCTCTCTCTCTCTTTCTCTCTCTCTGTCTCTCTCTACTTCTCTCTCTACTTCTCCCTCTCCCTCACTCTCTCAAAATGTCTCTAACTCAAGCAAGAACTCTCTCCCTCTCTCTCTCTCTCTCCATCCTTCTCTTTCTCTCCCCACCCCTCAACTGCTTTCTCTCCCCCACCCTTTCTCCATATTACTTTTAGTCATTACCTCCAGTGGTCTCTCTCTCTCTCTCTCTCTCTCTCTCTCTCTCTCTCTCTATCTCTCTATTTTTCAGTTAACAAGCTGTTCATGCTACAAGCAGATTCCATGCTAAACTAGCTCATCTTATATTCCAACTGTCAAACATCACCCTATCCTCATGCAAGTTCACTGACCACAACTAGAATCAATTAAACTGTCCCGTGATTTTATTGATTTTGGTGAACGTTTTAAGTCTTCGTTGACAGAATGGAGATGTTCACTGCTCTCAGGCTTCACAATTCGCTGCGTGCCGACAGAGCCTATGGCTAAGATTTATACAAGTCGACATGCTTACCCCCACAAATATATATATAAGGGTAATTCCATAAATTAGAGACCCACTTTGTGACATTTTGGGGTGTTCCACTTACATAAGGAGCCTACATGTATGTGTGGCTCTGAGTAGATAGTGGAGTGACATTATAAAGTGATTTTCAAGCATAATATTGCATCGTCATACCTAGAATCACTAACGAATCTTACTCCACTATTTAAGTCTTCACTCAGAGCCACAAAAAACAGTGGGTGTATTATGTTAGTGGGACACCACAAATGTCACAAAGTGGGTCCCTAATTTATGGAATTACCCATATATATATATACAATGCGTCCAAGATAAAACGAAACCGAGAATTATCGATGTTTTATCATAACTTTATCACAATTATAATTAACTATATAAATGACACATATTTGGAAAGCTTAGATCCTCCTATTTTATTTGATGCAACTCATAATTATGCTCATTTTTTCTTGATTTAGGTGTCATATGAAAGGGCAGAAACCCAACTTTCTAGAAATTTGATTTTTTTTTTCTCTCTTTGAAATTCAGACACTGCCGGCCAAACGACTTTTCGGTTTCCTCTTTTCAAATTGATTTTAATCACTCATGCGTGAAATATGCATCATGATGAGCAGCACCAAATGAAAGAGGAGGATCTAAGCTTTCCAAATAAGTGTCATTTATTAATTATGAATGTGATTAAGTTATGATAAAACATCGATAATTCTCGGTTTCGTTTTTTCGGGGACGCACTGTATACATGTGTATATACATTATAGTAACAATAGTAGGATAAATCAAGATTCCATAGCCTTTAGCATCTTGAGTGAAAAGATGACACCATATGGCGGATAATTATAAAGATAAAGAATCGATTATCTTTCAACTTGCTGTTCTGCATTCATGATTTTCCTGTGACCTCTCATAACATATTTTGTTTCTACCCAGGCACCCCCGCACATGCACATACGCACCATATCTGCACATACATGGACGCACCCCACCCCACGCGCCCCCATCTCTTCCCCCTCCCCCAAAACAGATTCATAAAACCCTCCTTAGTCATCAAATCATCATCCCCAAGATGGTTTTAAGGTTTTAAGGTCTGCTTGAGACAGACTACACGGTCAATACTTTGCCTTTAACCATCGAGCGAGTAATTGATATTGGTTATACAAAACAGCCATAAATAAGGTCTAATTATTTTCTTCTCTTTCTCGATAAAGCCTTAATACGTCTTTTCCTTTTCAAGTTGACCTCTACGCCTGTTGGAATTATCGTAGATGAGGTTTACAACTGACAAGCTAGATGTAATTTAAAATGGACGAACTTTGGGGACCTGGCAACGGCTACGTCTCGCGTTTGTTTATATGTTTATATGTTTATATAATAATCACATGCTAATTTGTATAAACAACAACAGCAACAACACAAACGAAACAGTACACAATCACGTTGGTGGAATGAGTCTATCAAAAAAATGTATAAACGGACAAAATAGTAAATAAATACCCCCATCATACTCACCCGGCATAGGTAGCCTTCAGATTGGGCTACGGTTCAGCGGGGGTGAGGGTGGGGTTCGCCGGTCTCACCCTATAACAGATACACAACTGTACATTGCATGCATCCACAAAGGAAGGGATACGAACTCACAGCTATATATCTTTATGATAAATTAATATATAAGTTATGAATCGTTGTGGGAGAATTCAGACAGTATGGATAAGAAAATTCTAAAATGAATACGTGTAAACGGGGACATGCTGTATGGTTCATTATCCTTATTTTTTTTTAAACTACAGGGTAGAGATCCGGGTAAAATAATTGGTTGATATCGGACATGTGACTAGACATTCCTGTTTCACAACACGCAGCCCGCCATTAGCACTTTTTGATGACCGTTTATTTGCAATTGTTCATGACCGGCCAAATTATCGTTGAAATATATATATATCATGAAAGTTATCTCTAGATGAGTTGAAGATGGAGATAATATTATCAAATAATAATGATCCTCTTTACCACTTTATTTAACAAAGATTGTACACTTAATAATTTGGCGATAGTTTACATAATTATACACCTTATAAATACTGCAAAGTCCGTCACCTATTGCCTCGGGACTGTCTCACCAACGCCATCACTGTATATTGTGCGTACGATACCGCACATCGAATGGCGGATGACAGTAACGGCAAAATATTCATGGGAATAAATTCGATTCCTTTTCCCCCGACAAGGTGACTTCCGGACCTGCCAAGGGTTCCTCTTTAAGATCGCCCAACATAGAAGGGGACACCACCCCCCCCCCCCTCCTGCCCGTCCATTAGCTTAATAAAGGAAGAGAAGTCTTCCATCGATCTTATACTTACGGGTCGATACTATAATCCTGCGCCTACCGTCGGTTGTGCCCCCTTCGCCTGTACCCCCACCCCGTCGCCTGTGCCCCCTTCGTCCCGTCTGTGCCCCCTCCCCCCAATGATAATATACACTATGACTGACTGTGCGAGATGTTCCCGAGGGTGAGAGAGAGTGAACTTCCCCGCAACCCCGAAAACGGGCCTCATGATGAATTTCAGATTTGCCAAAAATACCCTTTTTTCGGGGAATTTTGAATGGGAATTATTACTGGATAGTAATTTGCATTGGGAGTTTGGAAATTTAAACCGGTGTAAGCATAACCCCACCCCACCCCTTTACTTCGAAGACTGTCAATGAAGACCCGCATCTGTGGCAGGTTGGATGCCCAGATACACTTTTGAGCGATATAAATTACAGGCAAGGCTATTCAAATAGACTGAGGTTTTTATTTTTTGGAAAGTCTTTTGATCGTGCAGTTTCAATCGATATGAAATGGGGATTTCGGGGGTATTGTTTGATATGAAACAGTAGTTTATTTGAGTAGGTTCTCCCTGAGAGATGCAGCTACGGGGAATTATGATGGTTAGCAATGAAGAAATGGGGAGATGGGGGTTGGGGTCGTTAAAGATTACAAAAGCCATATGCAGGTTCTCCTCCGCACTTCATCTGCAAGATTCGCCACCCCCCCCCCCCCCCCCCCCCCACCCCGGTCCCCCGAACTGGATTTTATCTTACAGTGGCACTCGATATTGGAAGTAACGTAAAAGATAACGTAATTAAAGACTTCAATTTACCTGAAATATGTTAAATACATGATATGAGACACTAGTCACTCACGATTTTAGGGATATATTTTGAGAATACCGACATTTGGGAATAAAGTTTCAATCTAAGAAGCTTAGAACACCCCTTTAATGTGACGATGATGGCAGAAAATGGGATGCGATCCGTGCACATCAGCAATGCTAAATCTCGAAATTGCCTCGCACTTCCCGTTCATCGCATGCGATACGATCTGAAATGATTTGATGTGCCTTTCAAGTTATTCATGACAAACGCATTCCTCTGCTTCAGAAAGTTTAAAGGTAAAGACCAGTATTGGAAACGCCCCAATTTCAAAAAATTAAAGTGGAAGCTCTCATTACCAATCATGTGAAAGAATATGTTTTGACTAATACATGATGATAAAAATTTTGCCGGGAAACCGCCTACTAATTCATATATTTGGTAAATTTGTTTCTCTCATGGTCTGTGAGAGATATAGGGTAGTCCCATATACATCTTTCTGTGTATAGTGCTTGTAACTTTACGAAGAATGGGCCAAATTTCTTATCACTTTGATGATTCCAGAACCTTGCAGATGCTAGATGCTAGATGATCAACCTTTTCTGATCGATTCCACAACGTTTCTTTCACAATGCAATCGCATGACCATATTAAACTGGTCTTTACCTTTAAATTCATCTTGCTTTTGTCAAAAGTGAAGGCTTTAAAAGTTTTCAGGGCAGTCATCAATTTCCAACTCTCAAAGTGGATCATGATGAATTTTCCTTTTTCATTCTTGGCAAAAATGTGCCATATGCAGGTCCTCCTCCGCACTTCATCTGCAAAATGAACTCCCCCCCCCCCCCCACCCTCCCCCTTCCCCTATCCTTCTCTCACTTTCTCTCCCTCTCTCTCTCTCTTTCCCTCTCTCCCTCTCTTTGTTTCTCTCTCTATCTCTCCCTACCTCTCTCCTTCCCTCCTTTTTTTTCTCTCTGTCTCTTTCTCTCTCTCCCTCTCTCTCTCTTTTTCCCTCTCTCCCTCTCTTTGTTTCTCTCTCTATCTCTCCCTACCTCTCTCCTTCCCTCCTTTTTTTCTCTCTGTCCCTCTCTATTTCTCTCTCTCTTTCCCTCTCTCCCTCTCTTTGTTTTTCCCTCTCTCTCTCTCCCTCTCTCTCTCCTTCCCTCCTATTTTTTCTTCTCTCTGTCTCTTTATTTCTCTCTCTCCCTCTCTCTCTCTTTTTCCCTCTCTCCCTCTCTTTGTTTCTCTCTCTATCTCTCCCTACCTCTCTCCTTCCCTCCTTTTTTTTCTCTCTGTCCCTCTCTATTTCTCTCTCTCTTTCCCTCTCTCCCTCTCTTTGTTTTTCCCTCTCTCTCTCTCCCTACCTCTCTCCTTCCCTCCTATTTTTTCTTCTCTCTGTCTCTTTATTTCTCTCTCTCCCTGTCTTTTTTTTCTCTCTCTCTCCCTTTCTTTCTCTCTCTCTCCCTCTCTCTCTCTTTCTCTCTCTCTCTCATTCTCTCTCTCTCTCTCTCTCTCTCTCTCCCTCCCTCTCTTTATATGCACTCATCAATATGTCTACGTCTGGACAATTGATTTGTAGTCTCATTCTGAGTTGATAGGAGATTATCGTTTTTTCAAGGAGTCATTAGGGAGTCTTAGCTAGCATCAAAGTGGCAGAATCCTAAAATACTTTCGTAAGATCCAAGGCTTTTAGTAAATCATTATCGCAAACTGCAAAGTGTTTATGGAAAGTGCAAAGTAAGAAAAAAGATTTGAAGCACTGATTCCATTTCCCAATAATCAACTCATAATCACTCGACTATACGTAACGATGCTTATAAAGAGTACATAAAATCCAATTCCTTTTACCATGTAATCTGTCCATCAATCAGTCGGCTAGCTTCAGTTTATCGTTCGTTTTGATAATGAAAGTGCAATGAAGTGTCATTCGCATTCCAAAGTGTCGCAGCTTTGATATGTTTATCAAAGCTAACTTCAAAGCAAACTTATTTATTTTACGCCGTGGACTGACTAATGTGCGTGAGATGCCTAAGTGCAAAGTGATCACAAGTGAGGTAGCCGAGTCTAGTCGCCTGGAGGGAGGTGGGATAGGGCACGGTTCTTAACTCCGCCGCACACGAGACTTGCGCTAATTAATACGCCAATCGAGCGTGTAAATACATATCCCATACACCAGTATTTCAGCGCAAGATTCGCAATGTAATTTGTGTTCAATTCCCTCTACGTGCGATACCATTTTAACCTTTTGCGTCAAAGACCGAGGCATCCGGTGACGCAATCCTGCGTCAGCGTCCAAGATCGAGGCATTCGATGACGCAGTCCTGCGTTAGCAAAAGGTGCCTCGTAAGCAACGTGTGTTAGAGTTAGGTGGCATGCGAGCGAGTGGAGCGATCGAGCGTAAAGATAGGAGTAGGGGAGTGTCATGCTATCTTTTTACAATCCCTTTCCCCATCTCCCAATAATACAAGATTTTCTCTCTTCGACCTCCCTCTCTTTCTGCCAACATGACCCACCCCCTTTTTCTTTATCCGGTTGCTAGGCCATTCCTTATCATTATCATGCTTATCAACGACCATCAATGACCATCATTTGCTTTATATGCTTTCCCCAGACGCATTTTCACGTGATTTATCTGATGTGCTTCACCATTCATTGTCCTCCGAGACGAGATAGCATCCTGTTATTAAAGGCTACAAATGACCTAGTTTCCAGGGAAACAGGGGAGCAGGGTGTAAAAAAAAGTTGATAAAGGAGAGAGAAAAAAAGCGCATTTGCATGGTTAGTCGTAATGTCTACAGAACTATTCCGCAAACTAATTATGACACCAAGAAAACCCTGAGAAGGCCCTCAAGTTGAGAATTAGAATTGTAAATTGGTTGTTACTAAGACATAGATAATAAGGGGGCGCGATAGCTCAGTCGGTAGAGCAGTCGTCTCGTAATCAGGTGACTCGGGTTCGAAACCAAGGCGATTTGCTAGTGCCCTTTGGTAAGACATTAATCCTCATTACCAGGTCCCTCGGAGAGGACCTAAAGCCGTCGGCCGTCTGGTTGCTTACTTTAAATACAAGCATTTATGCTTTCTTAGCAGTCAGGTAAAATAACCACCACCATAAGTATCGAATGAATTTGTCAGAAAAATGTTAAAGAATATATTTGCAAAAACAACGAAAATCACATAATTGTATAGAACTATTTTCTGTACAATGAACATAATATATATAATAATCGAATCTAAAGAACGAGACTAAAAAATCAGAAAATCAAACAAAAAAAGTAAAAACCTACAGAAAAACGAAATGTACTTGAAAAAAATGAAGAAGATAGCAACAAAAACTGTTGAATGGACGAGGGGAAAAGAAAGTGGCCACATTGGTTCTAAGGGACTACTACAGTTTTAGAAAATCGTTACATATACACACCATGGTGCGTTTCGATCAATCCTATGCGTGCCAGTGCTCTAGATTCTTCCTATTTTTGTCTTTTGTTACTACTTGACTATACCAAGCAATACTCCGAGTCATTTTCTCTCAAAATGTAGTTCTACTACGAAATGAAATAAAATCCATTTTAAAGATGAAGTTGAGTTCTGGTAATGCGATTGCATTGTGAAAGAAACGGTGTGCAATCGACCAGAAAAGGTTGATCATCTAGCATATAAGAACTTGTGTGTATTGCAAGGTTGTGGAATCATTAAAATGATAAGAAACTTGACCAAGTCTTGGTAAAGTTATAAACACTGTACACAGAAAGATGTTATGGGACTACACGAACACGTGGCGTAAAAATCCTACCCTGGATTGTTACGATGTTACATGACATATTTAGAATATGAAGGCATTTGAAGAGCCGTGCTTTTCAGGGAACATGTCTTATCTGATGTTCTTCCACACTTGCATAATAAGAATGATAACACTCACAAATTACTTTTCACCTCTTCCCAGAACTCAACCTTTTCTTTAAATGAGTTAGTGTCTGACATTTCCGTGAGCGAATATTATTTTAAACGAGTTAAGCTCCTCCTATACATGTTTATCTAGGGCAAGCTAGAGAAAAACAAGAGCCAAGTCGCTCCAGGGTTTATAGATGCATTTAGAATCCCTTGGTGAGCTCCAGCAAAGTCGATTATAAGATGCTCCGATAGTGGTGCCCCCCTTCTAACCCCTACTCAGATTCCTTCTGTATGGAATGATGTTCTGTGGTTTGTGCTGCATGACAATACCCCCTCCCGATTTCATGCCCCCCCCCCTCCTGGACGGATGGTTCAGATAATTTGTTAATCAAATCATTTGATATGAATTTCATTGGTAATATTGATTCATTGCTTAAGTAATCAATCCATCATTGATATTGACTTATTGATTAGTTGATTAATTAATTTATTGATTGATTACATATTTGATTGATAAATATATACACTGATCGATTAATGAATAAAATGATAGATATAATATTGATATATTGATTGGTTCGCACAAATTGAGGGATTGAGTGGTTGATTGATTAATGAATTACTGGGATTGTTAATTGATTAAGTGTATTTTCGATTGGTCGACAAATTGATTGATTGATCGAATAATTGATTGATTGATATATTAATTTATTGATAATGTTGTTTAAATTGTTCTAACAATGCTACCCCAAAACAAGTACTTGCCCTTTTCCATTCATTTATACCAATTACCCTGGAGGTAGCAGGGTTCATTCATTCGACTCTCACTCAAAGGCCCGAATTCACAAAGGGGGTTTGTCGACAAACCTGGTTTTGTAAAAACGCGTCGAAACGCGTCATATGACGCACGAAAACCAAGGTTTGTCGACAAAACTCCTTTGTGAATTCGGGCCATAGGGTTTAGGGTTCGAATCCCAGACCGGCACTAACGTCCTTTGACAGTGCAATAATCCACATTCCCACTCTGTATCTATGTGCTAAAGGGTAATAAGCCAGTTCATAGATACAATCTGCGCATGGGCAGATAAAGGTCATTTGTACCAAAAAGGTAAAACCCACAGAGATAAATACTGGATATGCGCTCATAAAAGTTATGTAATATTATTCATTTATGCACCAACGGTACATTTTACGATACGCAGTTGGAAGTATTCTTTTCAAGAGTACAAACAAAATGTATTCATGAAGCACATCTAGGACTTTGGCAGATATTATTCTAAGATGCTCAAAGTAGAACTTCTCCATGTGTAAAAGATTTGTGGATATTTGGGGTCATTTGTACCATGTGCTATCTGTAAACTCCCTTATTGGGGACTTTTAGAATGAGTGGACGAGAACACGACGAACGCCAACTGACCATGCGTGTCAACGTACTCAACTGCCACTATGAAAATGACTGACAATGAGAGCGGACAAAATATACAGTTCCTCAGGTAGACAAAGGAACATCCCTTCACTGCTATTATGTAAAAATGTGTAGAACAGGTGTCACATGCATATTCACCTTTTTACATAATAGCTGTGAAGGGATGTTCCTTTGTCTACCTGAGGAACTGTATATTTTGTCCGCTCTCATTGTCAGTCATGTTCATAGTGTGCCCATGTTGACTACAATTAGAAATCTTTTAGATTACACTCAACGATATACATGCATGTAGGAAGTAACACTATATGAACATGACAGACAAAGAAAGAGGACAAAATATACAGTTCCTCATTCTACCCACAACAATAGGCCATTTTCGTAATGTAACCAAATTTAATGCATAGGTCTTTGTGAAGTGCCTCAATGCAAATTATTTAATTCACCTGATAGGAATAATAGTATTTCAATAGTCAGAATGCAACTGCATATATTAAGTGTTGCTAGGTAGGTCAAGCCATAATGTTTTTCCAACCTAGCTGGCAACAACTATAATGTATGCAGTTAGGATTCTGTCTATTGAAATACTATTATTCCTATCAGGTGAATGAAATAGTTTGTATTGAGGCACTTCACAAAGACCTGTGCATTAAATTTGGTTACATTACGAAAATGGCCTATTGCTACGTGGTAGAACATCCCTTCACTGCTATTATGTAAAAATGTGTAGAACAGGTGAACATGCATGTGACACCTGTTCTACACATTTTTATATAATAGCAGTGAAGGGATGTTCCTTTGTCTACCCGAGGAACTGTATATTTTATGCGCACGTGGCATATACTAGTACCGTACTAGATTTAGGAAAATCAAGGTTGACGCATTCTCGATCGCCAACTGAGACGACGTGACGCATGCGCAGTGCCTTAAAATGACGTCACACGTTGCAGTCAAGGCTGTCAACGTGCAATTCTAAAAGTCCCTATTATGATTACAGGGACCTCGTGAAGAACAACATCGATGGTGATGAGGTTCCCTTGGGTATAACGGCAAAGCATGGATCCTACGGCTATGAATACTATCCCAGAGTATTTGATGTGTATACAATTTCAAAATGTTAACTACATCATTAGAATCGAAACGAATGCTCCCCAAATCTAGGTTAACGGAATAAATATTCCAAATGAACGCCACATACGCGTGATCCCACGCGTATACATTCGTACATTGATCAATCGCGAACGACCTGCATGTTTTGCCGGGTGCATAAGGTTAGAAAAGGTAAGTGTGCTTTCATTCCCTCCGGAGTGCCGTGTTTCCTGCTGCTGGTGATTATTTTTTCCCGTCCTCTATTTCTTTTCCCGAAAGTCCCGAAAGTTGTGAATGCTAGCCGAAGGGTTTTCCATAAATTTGAATATCTGAAATACATCGAGAACAGCATTATTGTAGATCGCAGAGAATGGAAGTGTAACTGGTTTTAAATCCAGAGAATAAAATACGAAAAGACTACATTGTATCTCCAGGAGTATTATAACATATAAAGCTTCTGTATTCTTGTCAGGCATACCTATATACTTTTCTAACTTTTGTTCTACAACTTTTCATTTGTTGATGGACGTCGTCCAGATTCATATGGATTCAGATGGCCTAAATTTCGTTCTAAGACAAATAGAATATTAAATCCACGTGTTGGAAGATGTATAAAACAATTAAAAGAAGAGAATTCTTGCGAGATTCAAGCTAATAATTTTGATTATCAAACTGTTTATTACTAAAGTACACATATTTCTGGAAAGTCTCCTTCCCTACACATGTGTGGGTATGTGCGTGCGTTCGTGTGTGCGTGTGTATGTGTGTGTATGCGCGTGTGCGTGTTCGTATGTATGTGAAGGGGTACACAAAGATGCACACTCACACACAGTCGCATATAAGGCGTCGTTTTCAAAGGGAGGTACAGCGGCTAATAAATAAAATAAAGCTCAATCATTTCATTATGATCAAATGTACAGATACTAACATTTTACAAGAAAAAAGGAATGGAGAGAAATCGCGGAAACGGAGAGAGATAGGGAAGAAAAAATGAGAGAGCGAGAAGAAAGAGATGAGCAATTGAGAGGGGAGGAGAAGAAAGAGATAATCAGGAGAATGCCCTTTTTACAACTATTTACACCATTTTCTATTTCCAGATTACGAAACTTGAGTCTCGATGCCGTTTGCATTAACGCGTATCATGGGTAAAGGTCAAAAGCACGCCGTGAAATTGTAGCGCTAGAAGTTATCACTGAAGGGTTCAAGTTTCACCTACTACGAACTCAAGCTCTTGATGTTAATTCACTCGGTGGTGTCTCTGTAGAATAGACTTATGGAGAGATTTACATAATTATGCATTCGCATTCTAAGAAAGTCCTGAAGGCTTACGGTCTGATCGTACCCATGGCGTATTGAGAGAAAAAGATAAATAGCTGAAAAAGCTGAAATAGTTCCCCCCCCCCCCCCCGAGTGCGTACTCGTACGCGTGTCACAGCTATCTCTTTCAAGACGCTTTGGTCGCACCTATCGGATCGCAATAAATATAGCTATGATCTGTCAATAAATTGTAATACTTGTCCTAAAACATTAAACCATTTCAGCCTTAGACCACATCAAATTTTGAAATGGGAAAAAGAAATAATAACTTTGACATATTACGCAATCTGAAGATGATTTCTAATTCTAGTGCAATGGGTTTTTGAAGTTGCCGGGATTGAGATTTTGATAGTCTCTGCTGCAACACTTGTTAAACTTTTGGTGTCGTTGGTTTTGTTTTGTTTTGGAAAATGCCATTTTATCAGAGATTGGCTAGGCGTTATCTAACTGAGCGGGGAATGCTTGCGAACGTAGCGAATTTGGAGTTCGTTAAAGGTTGCAAAAGGTTCGTAAAAGGTCGCAAGAAAATTCGCAAACAGTTGTCATTGTCGCGAACAGTTTTTATTTGCGAGCGTATTTGTCCGCAAACATTTGCAATCGTTTGCAAAACAGTCCTAAGCCTTTGCAAACGGCTGTCAGACGATGTCGCCGAAGTTCTTGTTGGTTTGCCAATGCTAGCGACCACGTGACCATATGGTTCCTATATCAAATCGACCCATAGCGTACCAGGAGTTAGCAAATGGTCCCAAACATTCACAAATATTGGCAAAGAATTGGTAAACAGTTGCTAATCTTCGCAAAAAAAAGTCGCTAACATTTGCTTACAGTCGCTAGTATTCGCCGACTGCCTTTCACAAACACTTTCGCAACATTCGCTCAAGTATTGCTACACATAGGTAAACGTCGCTAAATGTCTCAGAGGCGAACCCTGATTTCCACCAACATTCGTCAGAAAAGTTGGTGAATCCGAAATTCGCAACGTTTGTGAGCAAACGTTTGTCAGAATTATCTGACAGGGCGTGTAATAATTCCGTCTGTTGGCTTAATACTTGCTTGATTTGTCAGAGATATTTTGCATTGGTGCCCTACCCCCCCCCCCCCCCCCCAAAAAAAAAAATCGCAGTCGATTTCTGGATCTGCCCTCAAGCAAAGGTATCTTATAGTTTAAAAATATTGTTGTCGGGTGTATTGCACGACCCCTGTGACCGCCAAATTTCAACATGACTGTGTGGTACGCCTTTGAACATCGTAATGCAATAACTCGTGAAATGTAACGTAATAATTTATCTCCAGGCACTATACCAGGCACCCCGGAAAAAAAAGTGTAAATGATATTTTTGTCTTCTTTATTTTATCTGCTCGTTTGTGCTCGACTTTACAAAATAAAGAAGTAAACCACCAATATCGATTCTATTTCTATTGTGTGTCTTTCCTGCTTGAAACTAGGCTCGTAGCTGATATCCGATGTCATATCTCGGCCACTAAAAATGGGAAAAATATCTTAGAAAAAATGGTAAGTTATAATTTGTGGATATCTGGTAAAATTCAAAAGAACTTCAGTGAATACGTGTTGGCTCAATTTACATGTACTCAGATGAGGTGAGTATAGGTAAGGACTGGGACATGGTTAATGTTTGTAAGGACTCAAACGTCATTCAAACTCTAATTACATGCATAAACAATAAATACAAATAAACATGCAGACATGGAAACCGAATCTAATGAAGCTCCAGTTGTTAACAACTATATACAAGTTGGAAAATCATTTCATAACAAAATTAGAGTGATGTGAAACCTGGGCCCTGTTTCATAAAATGTGTTATCAATAACAGGATATGGTCATTGTTACAAGCTACTGAAATCCTTGCATTTGATTGGCTGAGAGCAAGTTTGTCTTAGAATTTCAGCTTTTGTTATTGATCACAGGTTCTGTGAAACAGGCCTGGGCCTGCCTTGTCGACATTTGCTCTGTTCATCATTGCATCAAATATATGCACAAGTCGATTGCAAAGAATTTCGAAAAATCGACCTAAGGCAATTTCAGTCATTTGGTATATGACTTATTGAAATATTCAAAAACGACAATTATGTAGTACGTAATTTCAGCATAATTCCTTTTGGATGTACAGCAGGTTAATAATCTTATCATTAAGTAGATTACTCGAAAATCTGTGCCAACTGGAGGAATGTGAATATTTAGGACATAAAGTATGAAACTATATAGCATGAGTTTGGGGGCTTTACATATTTATATTTGTATTCGTACGGTAAAATAAAGAAATCTAACGAATTTATTTAGCAGTTTAGGAGGTTCAAAATAAGAAATCCAAAGAACTTTACAAACGTAAGTATCTTCCAATTTACTTGGTAAAATCAAAGGACGACTTATTTTTAGTTGTTTACAGACAAAACGTAAGTTTCTCTTTTCACTTAGTAAATCAGGAATATCTGACAAAGTCTACTACCGCCAACACAGCACAAGAGGTGCAATAAGAAATATGCAGGAGATTTGAAAGTTACAGAAACAAGTTTATTGCTGTCCACGGGGCAAAATGGCAACAAATCAGTCAAATCGATTTGAGCGGTTTATCGGGACAGCGCACGAGGTGCAAATAAGTTTCGCTATCCACTTAGTAAATCAAGATTATCTGAAAAATTAAGTCTAGTACTGACACAGCACATGAGGTGCAAATATGAAATATGCAGGGGGTTAGAAAGGTACAGAAACAAGTTTCTTGCTGTTCACGGTGTGAATTGGCAACAAATCTGTCGAATCGATTTAAGCGGTTTACCGGGACAGCGCACGAGGTGCAAATAAGTTTCGCTATCCACTTATTAAATCCAAAAAAAATCTGACCAAAAAATAGAGCCTACTACTGACACAGCCCTTTCGGTGCAAATATGAAATATTCAGGAGATTTAATAGAAAGTTACAAAAACAAGTTTCTTGCTGTTCACGGAGTAAATCTGTCGAATCGATTTGAGCGGTTTACCGGGACAGCGCACGATCGAGGTGTGAGGCGAGAATAAAGAGTCAATACTATCCAATCGAGGACCTGCCAGGAAGAAATGCGAGAGAGTACGGATGGATGGTATGTATCTTTAGAGTACATCAATGTAGTCTGCATTCTAAACATGACAGCCATGTCATGAACGTGCGGGCTTAACAAGCGCTCCCCGTGATACCCCAAGCGTTAACTGAATAATGTCATCAGACAGGGAATGCGAGTGTTTTCACAGCACTTGCAGGCTTGCAGCGAATGCGACTGTTGCTTTATTGCTGCTAAACGTCACAGAGAGAATAGTACAAACAACCTGGGGAGAAGCCAACATGTGTGTTGAAGGAAACACTGTATAGATTGTACCCATGATGTTTGTAAGCACATCGCGTTAAAAGACAATGTTGGGTATTTGTTATGCAATAGCAAACTGTCTGGAAGTCTGTCAGAATGATTGGTTATAATGTTATGGTGTCTTTGAACCGTCAAAACCAATACAAAGCTGTCAGGTCTTGCTGAAAACCACAAACATTTACAAAAGCACCAGCACAGCTAAAAAGTACAAGTCATGGAAGTTCACAAACGCTGAAGCATTATAATATAGTACAGAGTGGAAAACTAATGGTCACATGTTACGTATAATAGTCCTTCAAAACGAGTCCCGATATATTCTAAATTGATTGAACTATTATTAGTATATAAAAAAGAGAGGGTTGACTGAAACTCTTTAAAACTTCCACTGGCGCACACAGTCCATCAGACTTAGAGTGGATCGTTATTCAGTGTATTCCAATCGATTTTGCACGGATTTTTATTTTTGCGATTGGCTTACAAAGTGGCGTATATAATCACCGAAGAGGTGTAAAATTGGGAATTCGATTTTCATCAACGCCAAAAGTTATCACCTGCCCGCGACATCAAAATAGAATGCATGAAGGACTTCGGTTTGGATTACATGGGACTGCATGTCAAACTTTCCACAACCTGAATGCTAATGTAACAAGGCAGTTATCGGACAACAGCCGAAAAACGCTCTTTTGGAAATTATGAAAAACCAATGCTGGCCTTAAAGCATCGTTTAATATGTTAAATCTGAGATTCGTGGTCCTACCTGTCATCCGTGTCTGTGATAAGGTATAATATAGTAGCCCTAAGAAAATTGCGCTTCAAAATGATCATCAATTGACTCGAAAAATAAAAATCTTTGAGTGACCGGTACTCATTTTCCCTATTAGACTGTAGCGTTATAAAAATCGTAAGGAAAACGCAAAATGTAATTTCGATATCCAATCATAAATATCTTGATAATCAGACAGGTGATCGGCTTGTCAAAGTCATGGGGTTCCTGACTGACCTAAAGGTTTATAATTATCATTGCAGCATGAGCTAAATCGAGGTTTTTATTGCAGAATCTGAGACAACCTGTCAACCAGAACAGAGGCGGCGGAGCGATTTCCAAAGTGGGGGGGGGGGGCACCAACAAAAATAGGGCACTTTCTGGGGATAAAGGGCACCTACAAAGGGAAATCTCAAAGCGAAAATAAACAATTGTTAGACATTGGTATATACCCCTAAAATTTTATTACATTATCAGGGATGATTTCAATATTTGTTTCTCTTTATACATCGTATAAAATATTGCTTTTTAAAGCATCATATACCTTGCAGTTGGGTGTGATGGTCGAAAAAATCATTTGCGAGCGAGGAAAAATATAAGATTTGTGAGGTCACAGTGCGAAAACTACACCTTATAAAGAGAAAAAAATCAATCCTCATCGGGTTATAAATAAGCACATTTTCATAACAGCAAACTGAAAAGACCTTTGATAAGTAACATAGTTATAACATCTATAAATGTGAGCGAGCTTTGGGATATATTGCTCTTAGTCGCTTGAAATTAGGGGCACGTTTAATGATGAGAGGAAAGGGGGACACTTATCGAAGGGATACTTATTAGAAAATAAAAGGAGCACGTGTCAAAGTACAAAGGGTTATTATCAGAGGTGAAAATGGGGCACTCACCAGGGATGAAGAATGATTTATGAGAATGGAAATTGGGCATTTGTCGACGGAAAAGAGGCAACCATCAGATTTTGATTGGAGCAATCATGAAAAAGGGATAGGTTCCTCATAAGAAAGGAAAAGGGGCACGTATCATTGTTAAAAAAGGTTAATATTCAGAGGTGAAAAGGGGCAAACACCATATATGAAAGAGGCACTTATGAGAATGAAAAAGAGGCACTAATAATAAAGGGAAATGTGCATTTGTTGAAAGAAAAGGAGCACCGATCAGATTTTGATAGGGGCATTTATTGGAGGTGAAAGGGGGCTTTTATGAAAAGCGGAAATTATGAAGGAAAAAGAGCATTTATTAGGAAGGAAAGGGGCACCTGTCAAAATAAAAGGGGGTTGTTATTAGAGATGACAAGAGCACTTATCAGGAGGAAAAGGGGGCACTTGTCAAAATAAAACGATTGTCTCTCAGAATTGAATAGGGTCATTTACCAGACATGAAAAGGAGCACTAATAGGAAAATGAAAAAGGACTATTTTCATAGGTGAAAAGGGGCATTTATGAAAAGCGAAGGGCTCTTTGTTAAATGGGGGCACTCATAAGGAAAAGGGGCACTTATTAGAAAGGAAAGGGGGCACATGTGAAAATATAAGATGCGCTTATCCGAGTTAAAAAGAGGTAGTTATTAAAAGGGAAAGGGGCACTTCTTACAAAGGAAAAGGGGCAATTGTCAAAGTAAAATGGGCACCTCTAAGATTTGAATAGGGCAATTATCAGAGGTGAAGGAGGCGTTTAACAAAAGTGAAAAGGGGCGCTTCTCGTATCCGAAAAGAGGCACTTATTAGAGATTAAAAAGGGCACTTATGAGCGTGGAAAATAGACACTTATTGCAAAGGAAACTGGGAACTTGTCTGGGAAAAGAGGTACGTGTCAAAATAAAAGGGGCACATATCAGAGGTGGAAAGGAGAGGGGGCACTTTTAAAAATTAACAGGGGCACATTTCAAAGTAATAGGGGCACTTTTATATGTAAAAAGGGGCGCTTCTTACAAAGTTAAAGGGGCACTTTTCCCATGGAAAAGGGGGCACTTTTTGGGTACTTGAGAAAGTGGGGGGACTGTGCCCCCCCCCCCCCCTGCCCCCCCCCCCCGGGTCCGCCGCCTCTGAACCAGAATCAGATGAAGTCATACCTCACGAGAGCCAATATGAATGGGGAAATCAGTTCTTATAAATCATAAAAGCTGTTGTGTTTTTAATGAAATGTGTATGATATATTGCAATATTTTCTTTCTCTCCTCGATCATTCAATAATCTGAGAAAATGTACTCATCACAGGTAACAGAATGTTTTTTCTGTTTTATTGGTTAAAACTTAATATATTGAATATACGCAATTGCCTGACACCGTCCTTTAAAAGGTCGTTATCTGCAGCTTCACCTATGAAGTTTCGATTTATTTGCTCGATGGTTTTAGAACATTTATCGTTGCCGATTAGACTATATTAATTCAATCAATGTAACCTAATCAATTGCATGATCATGTTACAATGTAACTTCTCTAATATTGATTTACAACCATATAGAAGAGACGGGAAAGTACTAGAAAATTGATAACCAAAATGGTTGCAATCTTGAACAGTGTTTATGACTTACGTGGAATCATGGCAATATAGAATTTCAATCATCGTCTGGCGTACAGTTTGCCGATGCACTGCTGTAGAAATATGTTTCTTTTCATTCTCTAATTGGTCCTGATACTGTGTTCAACTGTTATTTTCCTGAAAATACCTCGACCATTCTAAAAATAATTTGCAATCCGATTGTTTACCATCTATATTAATGTCCTTGTTAATTATATACTTAGTAAATTCTTATTGTTCTTTGTATTAACGCGTGATCGTCGTTTGTTTTCACTTGGCCGTCTCTCAAATGGCTGAAAAGTGAGTCATTATTAATTTGTTATGTGCTTCAGCCAAGAACGACAACCGCCGTTTTGATGATAATCACTCATTAAAACACTCATTATTATAATTTTCTTTAATGGACCCATATGGTAAAAAAAAGATATTGGTGATTAGGTTGTTCTATTCCACAAATCGTAAATAAAAAAAAACTGAAAGAAAAAATATAATGACTCTTGCCTTTATCCTCTTTCCTACTGCTAAAAAATATGAAAATAGGAGGGCACATATTTACGAGCGCAGTTAAAATGCATTCGCGTCCCAGATCATTTCTTCATTATTTCTGACCTATTTTTTTCATTTTTGATGGGTGTTAAATCTTTCTATATAGGTTTTGACTTTCTTCCTCATCAGCTTCTTCTCTTCTTTTTGTCTCTTATTATACCTTTTTATTCTTTACCTCCTCCTCCTCCTTCTCCCTCTATTTCTTCTTCTTCTTCTCGTTTACTGTGGGCATTGAGACGTGGGCGTTGATGGATTTATTTCGCTTTAATTTGTTCTTTTCCATTCTTTTGCATGAAGTGTATCAAATTTCTTTCGATTGATTGATTAATGCCCGTGTAGGTAAACAATATTATGCCAGTATATTTGTCAATCTCCTTTAATGAAATTCCTTGTACAAAATACTCAAATGCTAACACATTATGATGACAGAAATATTTTGAGAAATTGCCATCATATTTTAAGTTTTGAAATGTAAGTATCATATCTTTGATGGGGTAAATTTTTGTCTGACAATTTCTTTAAAAAAAAACAATCGTTTGTGATAAAGTCATCTATTTGTTTTTGTGTTCCGCAGTTATAATATGCATACTAGGCCTATTGTGTTAAACAACTTTCGAAACATTATGCAAACAGAATCCACTACCCATCATTTTCCTTAAAATATTACAAGGATTTTTTTTGTATCCATACTCGTACTTTCGTAATGATACATTTTGTATTGATTAGACTATGGTCTTTATCTACTTCTTGGCTTCGGAGATCTTTCACTTTAAAATGAAAATGAAATATCGAATAACAACTAAAAACGCCATCTTAGAATTGGTAAGAATCAATAAGGAAACGATGTTTATTAAATGGTATTAAGGCAACAGTTCGATTTAAAGAGCTTTTGACCATCTGTAAATCAAAATTGACCGGGAGCCTAAAGAAAAGTTATAAAAAAGAATTGATAGCTCAAGCATTGTTTTCAATTCCCTTATGAAACGGCTTCAAATGTTTAATTAATCAGATTACTTATAATACAAAAGTAAAAGATGTATGAAAATTCGCGATATGTGAAACTCAATCCTTTTGAATCTGCAAAATGTATATTTCCTCTTAATTAATCCGCTTCAATGTTTATTCTTAATTAAATTTCTGCTCCTGTACGTTGCTTTAATCCTTTAATGTACATTTGTCGTGACATATCTTTGTAGCTTGCGTCTTGCCTCCAGGCTAGAATTTAAAATTTACATTTTAATTGGTCATGTGACTTTTTAAGGATTTGAGGAGGATTTGGGAGGACTTCCCACAGGAAAATTGAATAATGCCAACAATTTTAAGAGGAGGTGAAGTACTGTTCATTTCTTTTTATAGAAATGTGTGCGCTCGATTCTTTACTTTTCATGTGGCAGTTGAAAAAGTAGTCGATTGAAATTGAGAATGATTCCTTTTGAAATGTTCTGATTGTTCAGCTAAAACTAGACATAATCCATTTATTGGGTGAAGAGGCACCTGTCTCATTGTACCATATAGACAGTTTACTTCCAAGGTATTTTACAGCAATGAAACTCAGTCCTGAGAAAAAGAAAGACTTCTGCTTAAAGTTATTTTGTAATGGGATTATGGAAACCCTTTATACAAGACAATTTAAAAAAAAAAAAATCTTTTTTAATATTCAGTTGGTGGATGTAGCATGTTTTTGGTAAAGAAATCATGATCCCCGTCCTTTAATTCGACACAATTAAAAAAAAAAACCTTCTAATACGTGAAAATGAAAGGTCATTGCGCGATCATTCATCAGGCCAAGCTGCTCTGCAAATGGTCAGTTCCCGAAGTTATAGACATGACAGATTCGAGATGTTTTTGGAGCCTAACTAAAATGTAGGTAACAGGTTTAGAAATAAATAAATGTATGTATTAAAGTATTCAGTTTGAAAGATATTACGCGAGTGTTGCATTTTACTTTTTGAATTTCTACAACATCAATATTTCTTGTTCTCCACAATCAGAGAGTTTACTTTTATAAGGCAAGTCTGCTACAATGTCCATGATATTAAGGGGAGATGATTGTCAGTTTCCATGTGCAATAGATAATATTTCACTGACACCAGACTTTGTGGAAATACCATTAATGAGTATACAAACCTCGCACCCGTGGTTCCTTTTGGAAATACCCCTAGTGACCCGGAGAGTCTTCTTTTGAGGGAAATGTATACTTTTTCTATTTTGGGAGCTTGGGGAAAATGCAACGCGTTTGTAGGGGAACCCATTTTCAAAAGGGTTGGGAAATGGCGGAATTCACTTTTTAAAAAGGTTATTCCGTTACTAATTAAGTGTGGATTTAACTCTGACGAAGGGATTCCCATTTTACGAGCCCCGAAAAGTCGAATTCCAATCCTCTGCATTCAAGATACAATTGAGTTCTGGTCATGCAAATTGCAATATGAAGGAAACTGTGTGAAAGTGATTGGAAAAGTTGATCAAGATAAAGTTGAGTTCTGGTCGTGCAAATTGCAATGTAAAGGAAACTGTGTGAAAGTAATTGGATAACTTGATCAAGATAAAGAAGTGTGAATGATTGGAAAGGTAAATCATGAAGCGCATATTAGTGTGTAACTGTATACCATTAGATTAACAAAAGTGAATTAGGGGAAAATAGAGAGCAATCAGTGAAAATGGAGAAAGCCAGAGTCAGTAAAAAAAAAAAAAAAAAGAGAGGGAGATCTGAAGAGATGAAATATAGATAACGAAAAAGAAATGAAAAAGAGGGAATAGAAAAAGCGAGATAATAGGAAGCTAGTGAAATCAAAGGATAAAGAGAGAGTAAATAAGAAGTAGAGGAACATAGAACCAAATGTAAAATAAATGAAAAAAGAAGAGACAGAAAATAGATCGCAGCCGAGAGAGAACACACTAAAGGGGAGAAATGGATAGAATTAAAGAGAGGGATAGAGAGAACGTAATATTAAAAGAGCTGTGAAGAGAGATTGTAAGAGTGAAAGGGAGAGTCGGCCTACTGGAGATAGAGTGATCTGAACGGAAAGGTGGGAGGGAGGAGAGACGGGGTAGGGAAAAGGAGACACATGGAAGATTTGCAGAAAAAATGTCGATATTTATGTAATATTCTCGGAAATTCTTTTGTGATTATCACTTTACGGACTCACGCTTTCGTCCATTCACCCCCAAAAACTAACAACTCCCGCTCGCGGCGTTTTCATTTCCCTTTAAACCGGCCAACGATCAATGCACTAATATAATTTGACTCCACTCAGCGTCTAACTTTTCCAAACTGAATATTAGATTAAAACGCAATATACTGAATGAAACTGTAATCTTCCGCCGAATGTGCCCCCTGGCAAAACGGGCAAACTAAACATCGAATGCGAGCAGGAAGCCTACGTCTTATTTAGCTAGAGATTTCAGGGTACAATTTTTCAGAAGTAGTGGTTTTAAAACCTAAGTGGTATTTCACTTAGAACTGGCCTGGGAGGTGACCTCATTGCTACCGGTAGTTGATTAGTTCTAACACCTCTTATTTCCATTTCTTTCCATTTCTTATCACTTTCTCTGTCTTTGTAATATTTATCTTCTTCGTTTTCATTTTGTTTTCATTTCTTATTTTGGAAATCAGTTTCTTTCCCCAGGCTATTGTGTATTTTTTCTGCATCCAATCTTTGGTTCTTGTTGTCTTTATTCTGTCACATCTCTCTCTATCTCTCCCTCTCTCTCTCTCTCTCTCTCTCTCTCTCTCTTTTCTCCCCTCCCTCTCTCTTCCTCTTCCCAACTGTAGAGCTCCATCCCCTTTGTTTTCCTTTCTAAATTTCTAAAATGTTATTTGCCTTTTTCTCGCATAGTCTATCTCTTTCTCTCTCTGTGGCTATTCCATTATCTTCACTATTTTCATCTTATCACTCCTTCTCTTCGACTTTAATATCGTCCCCTCTTTACACCCTCCCGTCTCTGCCTATCTGTCGATTTTGTCTCTCATTATCACTCTAAGTTTTTCCCCTCTGCTTATTAAATCATGCTCTCCTCTGTAATTCTTGTACAGATCCATCTTTAAGCGTTCCAATGCGGAATTTTTAAAGACACACAGTAGTGGGCTCTCATGGGAAATTTCGACACCATTCGGGTGTTTACCCAATAACATGTGATGTCGATCATCAGGATTAGCCTTCATTTCTATGAAGAGCAGGCCTTATGCAATGCTCTGCATTTCCCACCAATCCCGCATATGGAAAGTCATTATCCTACATTTCCCTCACCCGAAGACCCTCTGAGAGACTAGGGGGAATTCTTGATGGGACCACGGGTTATTTGTGTGCAAGGCACAAAATGTACACCCATTAATGGTATTTCCACCAAGTCTGGTGTAAGCGAATTATGACATACTGAACATGTAAACTCACAACCATCTCAATTCAATTTCATTTTTTTCGTTTTTGTATTTATCTCACATCTTTTTTTTTTACCATTTTTCTCTCTTTGCTTCATGTATTACGTCTTTAAAAAAAAAACCTATGTAAAAATCCTCTGCTTGTAATCGAATCACTCTTTTTTTTTTGCATTAACTTCCTTTACTCCCTTTGTTTTCTCTTTCTCATTTTACTTCTTTTGCATTTCCATTCTCTCCCTCTCTCTCTCTCTCTCTCTCTCTCTTTTAAAAACACACCCATAAACACACCCATACACACACACACACACACACGCATAGGTACCAGACAAACCACGCACACTCTAACAAGAAAAACAAGTCTACGCACGCGCACACACATTTTATTAGTGTCCTAGGCACCCACAAACACACACTTGAGCAACACAAACACACAAACTGCCTTTCTCTTTTCCTTGCTAAATCACCTTTTCCCTCCCATCCACCTTTTGTAATGTCTATATACATTTCACATGTTATGCATTCGGATGCTGCGAACCTAACCCACATAATCTTGAGAGAATAATCATTGCCTTTTTACTTCTTTTCAATTTTATCTTCCGGGGTTCTTTGCCCTGTCTTCTGTTTCTGTCAATCAAATTTCCCTGCTCTCTCTTCCCATCTCTCTCTCTCTCTCTCTCTCTCTCTATTTCTCTCTCTCTCTCTCTCTCTCTCTCTCTATGTCTTTCTCTTGCTCTTTCTTTACCTTTATCTCACCTCCCTACTTCTCTTTCTTAGATCATCCTTCATCCCTCGACCATAATTTCTGTATCCATTTCAACTTCTCCGCATTTGAACGTTGAAGGTCTTGTAACAATAATCACTGTCTTCTTACTTTTTAAATTATATCTTCCCGGATATTTTGCCCTTTCTACTTTAGTTTCTGTCCATCAAATTTGTCGGCTCTCTCTCTCTCTCTCTCTCCAATTATCTTTCTCTTTCCTTTCTACCTCTCTTCTTTTCTTCATCCCTCGCACCGTAATATCTGTATCAATTACACCTTTCCCGCCTTCGACGAAACAGTGCTCAATCTCGGGAGAGTAAACACTGTAGGATCGTCCGTGCTTAACCCCCGGCAGCACCCGTGTCACCTGCATTTACAGATTCCATTATGTAATTAATCGTGTAAGCGGTCAGGTGGCCAGCGGTGGATCACCGATTATGTTGTCATGGTAACACAACCCTTGCATCCATCCCTCCTCAAATCTGTACAGAAGAGTGTTTGCGAAGAAGAGCTCAAATTAATCTAGTAATTTCGGCTATCACTGTCTGAAGTGGATGAGACAGATGGCCAATGATTGCACTTAGATTGAATACGTTTAAGCACCGTGTACCGCGGTGTGTGTTTTAATTAGACCTATCAGCGACATGCGGACTGTTGACTAAAGAACTCACCGTCGTTTGAAGATAGACGCTTCATTCGAGATACTTAAAACTAATGACTCGTGTAATGGAAATTGTCCATCCTCTAACTAAACTTTTTTCGTGTATGCTGAAGAGGGGATATTACTCTTTCATGCTCATATGCGAGATCAATGGTGTTTGCCTTATTGGAGTTTAACAAACTCTAAAGAAATATGTTTTAATTACTTTTAGAGTACATCCCTCCCCCTTTCCGTGTTTAGCTTGGTGAATTTCTATTTCAAAAACACTGATCCCTACCATGACTCTCCCAAATGGAGAATTTCATTCATTTACTTCTAGAAAGTGCAATCATTTCATAAAAACTTGTTGCTGTTATTTCAGCCAATGACACCTTTAATAACAATAACAATTCGTAATCTATATTGTAGTAATTGAGAATTGAGCAAAGTGGGGAAGGGGTTGGGATCTTCTTTGTTACAGTCTTCATTCATTTTCATTCAAATCTCCTCATTGAATCGAACACCCGAACAGCAATTTCTGATTTCCATTCGGTACCACCTTCGGCATTGCTCTTAAGATTTGCAATTAGGTGTATTTTGCTTTTACTCATCAACACAATAAGAGGGGGTAACATCCGTGAAAGTAAAAGCAATATGTTTGCAGGCCAGGTCACAATAACGCTGGCGCAACCACTCGACGACCAAGGTTCAAATTTTAATTGTAATACCACAGTCACAACTCCTAATCGACTTCAAACTGGCTAAAAACCGCCCAAATCTTTGTTCGGTGTTGACTTGTTTCTTAAATGAATAATTTACATATGTCAATAGCGCCTTTTCTACTAAATACCCAGACCTTGAAACGCTTGAACAAAAACTACATAGTAAATGATTTATATGAACGAAATAAAGAAATATACAGAAACATGAAAATTAACACTGCTTTAATATATTAACAAAATGAATTAATGTAATAATAGTTCTAATAACATAGTTATGGAGGTATGAGAGAAACAATATGAATAGTGATAATTGTGTTATTTTGTCATAACATTATATTTGAGGGGTCTACACTCTACAAGCCATGCTTTTAGTGGATCCCTCCATTTTCACTTGACATATAAATATACAACAACATTTTTTGTTTTGTTCTTGATTTAGTTTGTATGATATGATTATCTTATAATTCCTCGTCGTATAGGCTAATTATATAAGAATAATATCAATAATGTTTTTTTGTAATGTTTATATGATTACTTTGTATACTTTGTAAAATATTGTTTGTAATTTATTTATTGTACATAATTTGTATTTCTCTTGTTGAAAATGGAAATAAAACTCGAACTTGAACTTTACTAAGCGGGCAGTAGCTCAAAAGTTGTGTTATGAGATATTCTTTGAATGCCAAATGATCCAGCATTTTTGCCAAAATAGGGTGTATTGTGTATGTTTATTGTACATAGTTTGTATTTTCTTGTTGCAAATGGAAATAAAACTTGAACTTAAACTTGAACTTAAATAGAACTAAGCGGACAGTAGCTCAAAAGGTGTGTTATGAGATATTCCTTGAAAGCCAAATGATACTGCATTCTTGCCAAAGGTGGGTGTATTGTGTCTGTTGCATTCGACATGAGTGGATGGCTGGGAAATTAGTTATGCGCTGCTCCACCTCAGGGTCTACAAACGCGTCTCAATGTTGACACGCCAAGAAACCCTTGACACCCGACTGTCAGTGTCGGGTGGCAATCCAAGTGGTTTAACGCTGTTAAACGGATGACATTTACTGCAGATATAAGCTAAGACAGTCTTTAAAGGCTAAGCTAATGCCCTTGGTTATTGATTAAGGATAAGATCTATTCCATTCACGATTTGTGTAAGGACGTTACTGCACTATCATGTATTGTTATACATACATTTCCCTCGTCTTAATTAAGAGAAGAAGAAAATGTGTTTTTGTTTTCATTTTTTTTCCTTTTATTTTCGTACCTTGCAAATGTGTGACGTCATCAAAAGGTACGTCACGGAGTTGCCAATTTGCGTTTGATCTTTTACAATATTTCGAAAATTCATGAATTTGTGTTAAATATCTTATACCTGATTTTTTTTTCTTCTCAAACTTCCAACGATCCGCTGCTGTCATTTCGTTTTGCTTATAAATTATCAAAACCAAATTTATCTCAGTGTGAAGTTTCTCCCCAACCAATAAACTCTTCACCACCCATTATCAAAGTCGAGCATCTTCTGTCCAAGTGATTTACGACGTGTACACCGTGACAGTAACCACAAACTATGCATGAACTGTCACAGAATACACAATTTAGAGGCATGCAAGGGGGGGGGTCTCTTTTTTTGCTTAGTGATGAAGGATTATCGTCAGGTGCCTTCTTTTGTAAAAGCCTTGTACCTTTGAAACAAGTATTATTTCGTCTATCGTTTTAGCAATTCATGTACTTTTACTTATGATAATTTCACATATTCCTGTAAAGAAGTATATTAATGGAACATGCATGTATATATATAAAAACCTACATGTTGTATTGACAGCACATCTCTATTAATTACCCTAAATGGTATTTAACAGGACATCATACAAACTGGTGTATTATCCTAACCCTAACCCGAACCCTAAATTCAAAAAGGTATATAGTTCAAATGAAAAGTGTACATTTGTGATTTTGTTATCACCTTTTTGTTTTTTGTGTGTATTTGGTGTTATTGTACATCTCAACTGGGAGAGGTCCTCAAAAGATACGTTACGGGTCCCCACTTTGTGTTTGATCTCTTACAACTTAAACAAATAATATACCGTATTTTCCTCAAACTTTCACTAGTGTGTTTGTGTCATTTTTCAGCTGATCGTGGTTATAACAAACTATTTTTTAATATCAGTGATGGGTTCCCCTTTAAGCAATATACCCTCCTCCTCCGATTGCCAATGTCGGCTATCTGTCCAACTGATTTACGTTCGTTACACCGTAAAACTGACTACAAATCAGAATTATGCATTATCTGTCAAGGAAGACACTCCTTAAAGTTGGAATCCATTTTATTGGTTGTTTACGGAAGATGAGATCACTATACCGGATTTTCCTCAAACTTTCATTAATGTATTTGTGTCATTTTTTCAGCTGATCGTACTTATAACAAACTGCTTTTAATATCAGTGATGGGTTCCCCTTTAAGCAATATAAGTCGGCTATCTGTCCGACTGATTTGCGGTCGTTACTCCGTAAAACTGACTACAAATCAGAATTATGCATTATCTGTCAAGGAAGACGCTCCTTAAAGTAGACATGCAATTTCTTGGTTGTTCAAGAAGGATTAAATCACTCCCAAAAGGGGATTGTGCAAGAACATCTTTGCAATAATCTTCTTATAATACATATCATGTACATAAATTGATTTCTTGTCATGAAGAAGAAGAATTTTGTTGATTAATTTTTCTTTAGAGCAAACGGGGGAGGTCCTTGAAAAGGTATGTCCTAGAGTTGCCAATTTGCGTTTGATGGATACAAAGTAACAATGCTTTCATAGCTTATTATAGGAAAGTGTCTCTGTGCTTTATGAAAGATAATATTAAAGAAAGTTCATTAATCTATACATAAGAAAGAATCTTGAAACTTGTAAAGTGAAGGAAAATAATAGTAAATGATTAAGTGCGTCTGATACACAATAAATAAATAAATTTGCAACTTCAAATATCTATGAATTTCTTATTTCATTTTGCACCCACACACACAAACATACACACACACACACACACATAATTTGAATAATTTATCTCTGCTTATATTTCAAACCAACTTTAAGATCAGGGTTGACTTTTAACCTTCAAACCCATCACATGCAGTCGTGAATGTCACGTAAACATCCAACTGATTTATGGTTGTTTAACCGTAAAACTAACTGGAAATCCAAACTACGCATTAACTTTCAAAATACACTCCAAAGCCATTTTAAAGACGGTAAAGTCAAGTCAATGCGACCGACAATTCAGCTTTTCGTCATTTTCATGTCGCCGTGGAACAGTATTATATAGTCGAATTGCCTCTTGAAAAGTATTGCTTTTCATATGCCTCAATATTGGAATTTATGACGAGAAAGAGATGACCATCTTGGATCAATCATTCATAGCGCAAGTGTATGTGCAAAGGGATACTAATCGAGCTCATCTGATATCTCCTTGGTGTGTGTGGCGCCAACTGTGCTTTGGCGTTGCCTGTGATTTTCATCAACAGTCAATTTCTCGTCATTCCCATGGTCATAGTATACACATATGTTTATGTTTCAGCACATTCAGCCACCATTAATATTTCAGAACAAGTTTAGACTGTTTCTATCACAATTTAGAAGTTGCATGGCCTCAATCCGACGTCATCTTTAATTTACTTCTAAATAGACACTCTTGAAAGATACTTTGTCCTTTTGCAGCCAACATCACTTTTTTATAGAACTTTGCAGGAGTTATGGATATATGTATGTCCTATCTGTGAAATTGAAACGTTAGCAGTGTCTTAGTATTCAAATTATGCATGGAAACTCGTTTATCGTATAGACTTCACTATCAGACACTATTGAGTGACTGACTGACATTTTTTTTTCTTTGGTAATAACATACATTTAATAAGCTGTAACAGGTACATGAGCATTTTTCTACACCAATAACCCACGTCTTGTAATGGCGAATACTAAACTGATTGAATCAGACTATTCCTTAGGTGATTGCAATCAATTAAGTCGATTCGACAACTAATGGTCGTTATTTTCCCACTAAAAGCCATTTTCAAGCCCTTTCGTTTGTAGGGAAGCTCTAAATGCCGTTGTAATTCAACCTTTTTTGCCTGCAAATGGGACATAGTACCTTTTAAAGGTTTGTATACATATTATGCGCTAAAGCATGCTTCTTGTGTTATCGACGTGAAGGCAATACGATTTACATGTCTCCATTTTATAACACAGAGCTTATTTAATACATTTTGTTGCACGCAGTTGTCATTCATGGGCAAGGATAGGAAATCTGGGAAGCTTTTTCTTTTTCGATAAATTTACAGCGTCATTTTATGTGAACGAGTCTCGGGAAGGGAAGGGGATGCTCTTAGGGCCCAGTAATTTCATTAACTTTCTGTAACTTAAATAATGATGTACGATCTTTCGTCTAAATGATTTATATCAATGATAACAGGCTAGATATTTGTAATTTAAGTTTGAGTAATTGTAGGAGACAGACGAGATGGGTATCGGATTAAGATGAGAGAATTGAGGGAGACGTGTCAGAAACATTCACAGATGAGAGATGCGTGATGCTGGGTGTCTGGGGATTATCAATGGAGGCAATTTTGTTAAATAAATGAATGGAAAGGAGACAAGGAGACGTTGAGATTAAAGATTAGATGCTCCCTTGTGAAGGAAAAATGAAAGCATGGGGAGTATGTTACATTAGATTATGACAACCAATTGAAACTTGTTTTACTAAAGTGCCAACTTTGTTTAATAAGTCATAGGCGAAAATTGTGTGGGATGAAATTACATTCATACTCCCTCTTCTCGCATTGCTTATTGAGACACCAATCGTATTCTTTATATCATGCAAATTCATGTTTCAGAACCTTGTTTGAATTTCTAGAAGAAGAAGAAACTTCACCGTCTCTGTTCTCAATTACTAGATGCATGGCATTACAGCTGAACTTGGTTAACGATATATGATTATTTTGCAAAGGAATATTTTTTTGTACCACGTCTATTATTGAAGCGTTGTTTCTTTCTAAATGTACTATGAAATTTTATTTTAACTGTTCCGTATAAACGTTATGCTTTTAGATATAAATATGTTCATTAGTAGTCATGGCCCCATGGAAGTCCACTACTTATTGGTGAATGGGCTACCCTGAAAAAATATTAGAAGTAAATACATTAACAAATGAATCTTAAAATCTTAAACTGGCTATTGAAGTGAACGGATTGAAAAAGGAGTGCCTTTGGGGTCATATAAAAGAAATTAAATGTCATTTTTCATAATCTTTAATGATCTTTCATACTGTATTACGTAATCACATCAAAAAAATCCATCGAGGAGCTTGGAAAAATGAAAGAGCATGGCCTTTTCGTTTACAAACTTTATTTTCTATTCATCTTGCATGATATTACAAAATATGTTGTTCACTGCAATCTCACGGAAAATGTTAGATGTACTGTGTTCAAAATTACTTCAAATGACTTCCCTCATTTTTAGACAGGACTAAGAAGCAAATCACAAGAAAACAATAAGGATACAAATACAAGGATGATACTCTCTTTTCGCAGTTTAACATTACAAATACGTTTTAACTTCAAATATTGTCTTACCTTATAATAAGTTCACATCTGCACAGGACGAAACATGTATTAATCATAGATCTCTCAGGGCTGCTCAACTTCCTGGGTTTCTACAATCTGTGGTATTATTTCTTTATGGCCAAAGCTTTGAAAGCGGAGTAGAATTTCGTTAACAAACGAGCTCGTACGTGCCTTTTTTCAACGGAGAAAGTTCCATCAACCTCTTCGAAGAGCACACGATCACTAGATGCTCCTAAACAACACCCTGTCCAAACTTGAAACACAATTAGTTCTTAGTAGTAGGTGGCTGTGAGTGCGTGTCTAAACAGAACGAAGTGCTCTCGATGGTCTGCCAAGCGGCAGACGAGTAAGATTGATTTGGGTACGGTGCGCGCCACAGGAACGGGCGATGTTTCGACTCGATGTCACCCGCCCAGCGAGCCACGATCTTGTTACAATGCTCATAGCCGCGTCTTATACGCCCCTGCCGAACACACTCACATCAGCGCGAGGCGACGCTCTCACGCCTCCGTGCCAACACTGCAAGATTCGCCCGCGTTCAAAGCGACGATACCTCTTAAAGGTGCGTACGTTCAGGTTCGCATACCGCGCGCGTATGAATGGCCTGCGACATGTGTGTAGGGGCTTGCAAAGAATGATCGCCCAGTCTTTGAACAGATTTCAATCGCGGATAATTAATTGCTGGCCATGCTTGTCTTGTACCAGTGTGTCCTGGTCATGAAGAACTCCGAAGTGCGATAGCTTCTTCCCTGGAACGTAATATAAGTTTCAAATGTTTGCCACCCTGGGAAGAAACCATGTGATTGTGTCGCTCGCAGGTTGACGATGAAATTTGAATACAGGGACGTTTACACTCAGAAGTGGAAGGGGTCATTACGAAATGGATAGCATGAAGAAAGACGAGGATTAAAATGAAAATGGATATGAAGTTAGAGAGGGTAAAATATCGACTAGGGAGTGATTACTCTAACTAATATGACCTAGTTCCAACTATTTTGTACTACAAAACGCCTTTGTTGTGAACTAGGTTCTCGTTATTTGCTAGGTGTAGTGAAAGTAGGCGGGATATGCATTTCAGAGTAAAGAAGTTAATAAATAATATTCGATTTGCAGCGCGGAAGAATCAGAAAAAAATGAATGATACGATAAAGATGCACTGAAATAGCGAAGTAATGACTTTTAAGACACATTTGATATCAAATGCATGACTTTTCGACCTTTAAACCATTTCCCAAAACAGACTGGATGAGGGCGAAACTTTAATAATTGTTTTGTTGTCTGAGGGCGCAGAGATAACTTACAAAAGAAGTTGAAAACAAATTGTTTCAAGTTTTATTTTTGAGATCGTGGTGCAATTTTTTATTCAATTATTTGAAAAATATATCTTTATTTTATTTTGGGGGAGTAGGTTTTTATATTCTAGTAACTGTCTGGTTAGAGTATTCAATTTACTTCATGATAGACAATCCAAAGCAATTCAAAGTCATTTAACGTGAAGATGCGATTCCATCACCATAACTCAAATTTGTCGTTAGCATGATCAACAAAATACACAATTTTAGACGAATCTTCGCCGCAAAATGAAGTGATATTCATCTATCAACTTTAGTTCTAGACGATTGGCAATTTCCAACATACTGCATGCAGCGTCCAGACGGCCTCAAAGAGGACAATCACCTATATAGGGGGTAATCACCGAACAGGCGACTACTCCTGAAAAGATTGCCCCCCCCCTGCCCCCTCCCCCCTTTCCCCCTCCTTATCCCAAAGGAACTTACTCACAAAGACCGATAACATCAATCAGGTGCAGTTAAACCTTTAGATATTGACCCAGGAAGCTATTAAAGGGATCCGGTAACTTTTGTCTCAGATCCCTTTAAAAAAATCCTTGATTTAGCTCATGCTGCAATCATAATTATAAACCTTTAGGGCACACATGAATCACATGACATGTACAGGCCGATTGCCTGTCTGATTATCAAGATATTTATGATTGGAAATCGAAATCAACTTTTGGGTTTTCCTAACGGTTTTCACAACACTACAGTCTATTGGAGAAAATGAGTATGGTAAAACCGGTCACTCATTTTTTTTTACTTTTTCGAGGAACTTCTTGATCATTTTGAAGCGCAGTTAATTCTACAATGATCTATGGAGATACGGGTACAATGAATTGAATAGAAGAAAAGAAAGCTTATAAGTATTTCATAAAAGAAAAATGCACATTCTCGGAAACACAAAAAATTGCCTTTGACTATAACTGACTTGCATAACTTGAATATAAAAGGGCCACGTCTGAATAACATCACTTTTTTTAAAGTGGAATGAAGCATATAATAGAAGGTTAAAGATATATAAACACCCACGCTTTGTGAATTTCTTTCCACAGGGCATGTAACTTTCTTACTTTGCATAAATGTAGCCTATCATTGTTTGGAAATGCCTCCTGTAGAAAATGTGAAACTCAAGCAATGCTTTATTTCTGTCCATTTTGTTTTCAAGGTATATGGTAGCCATTAAAGGTAATACAAAGTTTTAGGAAATTTTGAAAATTGGCTTGATAGTGATTCTTTACAATTTTGATATATTTGGATGCATTTGTGGATGTCTTATGAGCACTAGAAAATTTAGCCCTTAAAACACTTCTGCTTTCGAGAAAAATTGAATATAAAAATTTACCGGTGCTCCCAGTAAATTTTGATAAATTTCAAATAGCGCTTACGGCTATACACTGGTATCTGCGACCATGAAAATCTCAGAGTATGTAGTTGTAATATATAAATTTCAAACGGGAATAGCTAATTGGTCGATTTCGGTCAAGAAACATTGTTTTATGGCTTAATTAATATCTTGACCTTGAGAGAGAGCTATATAACATTAAGAGTTTATTATTTACAATTTCATAACTTTAGACTCGATTTCAACCGCGACAACGATCACTGAATATTTTAGGATCGTATATGCTTCCAATATGTTCATTTGAACCAAATTAATGACCCCATACCAAAACTTTGTATTACCTTTAACTTCCACATACTTGTAATTGTTCTAATTGCATAGTTATCCTTAGGGGAAGTGAACGTGAACTGCTGGTGTGGCTGGTTTCAGCAATATGGTATATCTATGGCAAGCCCTAGATGACATAAAGTTCGATCCATAAAAAATTACGATTTTGCTGATAATTCTAAAGAATATAGGTCAGCATTTCTTTTAAATCCCCCAAAGATGCATTTCTCAAGAACCATTGAAAAAATTATTCCTTTTAATCGGACGTATTGTTGATACACAAAAATAATGATTTTCCTATAAAAGACGCATTTGAAATATATGTGGGACAACTTAGGCCTTGAACAAAAAAGGATGTTATGTTGCCCTTTCAGGTGCAAGAACCTAGGTCGGTTGGTCGGATTTATTTTGTTTGCCTTGTTTTCCCTCAAAACAGCGACCATTTCCCAGCAACTCAAACCGAGAACGTCGCCCAAAAGTCGCTGTTTTCTAGCTGATATGTTCACGTACACGAGACCCGAGTCTACTTGTTTACGCTAGCAGGGTTTCGAAACTAGGACAGAAGACGAGTGAGAATTTGGAAATATGTTGATGATTTTAAGCCTTTATATCCCATTTAAACAAAGTACATTTTCTTTTATTCCTTAAACAATATCTTTCTCTAAAAAACGGTTTTAAAAAAAGATTATTAAAAAGCCGACCGTATATTTTTAGATTTTTGGTTCGGTCGCAAAGGGCAATATAATATATTTTTTATACGTCTTATTAAATTTTTTCCCGAAAATCATCATAAAAACAATAAAAACAATATAACAAAATCAAACACTATAACACTTACAATTAATATAATGATAAAAACAGTTGGATAGTCCATTTCAGAGCCATTGACCTAATGGCTCTGTTCTTTCATGCAGTTCAATTATTGACAAAGCGAAGAGCAAGAATGAGCCGCCCCTACTCTAACCACCGTGGCAACGACTTTCAAAATATCAACGTGAGGTAATTGATCCTGAATTGATTTTCCGAAACTTTTAAGAATTCCGTGTTTATTGGAGATTCCTCATTTCCTTTAAAGTCCTCTATTGATTGCAGATTTCGATCGTTGGATACCTCATCCACGCCCTCTGATCCATTAACCCGTTGACTACTGAATTATCGAATTCCCATAGACTTAACACAGGGACCACCAGGTTCCAGTAAGCAATGGGTTGATGCTGTTCTCGCTCCGAAACAGGTAGATATCTGGTAGATTGGTGGTAAAAGATCGATCTCCGTATAGACATTGATCTTGATGGCATCAAATGCCTGCCATACACCTATAAGATTATTCCGCATCCGTTCACATTATCCACCTGACATGTGCCTCGTTCTGCAGGGAAATGGAGCATGCTTTTGACGGGGCTTATCCATTGGGGTTAGAGGCGACGATTTTACGGTTGTGTTACGTTGTGATTCATGACCTCCTGTCTGGCTTCTGTCAACCACTAGAGGGCGAGCATGTCTCCGAAATGTGTAAGTGAATCAGCTCCGCCTCCTCAAATTGGCACCGAATAAGTTTCCCTCTCATGCTCCACTTCTTGAGGGGGGATGTCTATCACGTGCATCAAAATATACGTAGTGCACCGAGATTTTTTTTTTTTTAAATCCAGCTGTGAATTCAATTTGTTATAAGTTGCCAATGTTTAAGATTATAACGTTGATCTTACCTATACTGATGAAACTCATTAACGGCGTGGCTTACGTCAACTGGTTTCCTTTTTGTTTAATTTTGCCTCACTTACATTACTGTAATATCACCTGGGCCGGTGTGGGAACAACTAAACTAGAACCTCTCCATAAACTTCAAAAGAAAGCTTTAAGAATATGTACAAACTCCCATTATCAAGCTCATTCACGTCCCCTGTTTTTTCGCCGAAGAACACTCAATATTCATGATATACATAAAATTCAAAGCGCTATTATGATGTAAAATGTTTATAATAATTATGTACCTAAAAGAGTTTGTCAAATTTTTATCCTTAATAAATCTGTTCATTCATATAATGCTCGTTCCTGTATCAAATATCATTATCCAAAGGTCTCTACCCAGTTAATGCTTTACTCTTTTTAGACATAATGGTCCCCGTATTTGGAATGATTGAACTGATAAGCTAACATTATACACAAATATATCATCCTTTTAAAGTTCTATTGAAGAGACAGTTGGTCTCTTCTTATTTCCCTTAACTCTTTCCTTTAAGTTGTTCTACCTTGCAATGCCAATGTACCATGCATGTGGGTGGGTGTGTGTGTGTGTGTGTGTGAATGGTGTGTGTGTGTTTTTTTTTCATTGATGTGTTTCTATAATGTGTAGTATCTTATTTATATATTGTTATTATTGTAGTAACGTGTACAACCATGTAATCTCGTTATTTATTATTTATGTCAGGGGACTACTATACTTACAAGTTTTTCAAACTTCCTTTTTAGTCTCTAATTTCTTAATTCCAGAATTGTAAGATTATGATTGTTTCATGTTACTTTTGTATATATATATTATGTTATGGTTTTATGATTGAAATAAATGAACTGAACTGAACTGTTTCCAACATTCAAAAATGTTTAATTTCAGATATCATTCTCCATGTGTAATCCAATGCATTCTAGATTAAAATATAGAAAAATAATGTCATCAACATGTTTGCCCTACACTTGCGCTTTGAGGTTAAAAAGAATGTGATATATGGTGGTGGTTGTTATTTTACCTGACTGTCACTATGAATATGACTGACAAAGAAAGCGGACAAAATATACAGTTCCTCATGTAGACAAAGGAACATCCCTCACTGCTATTATGTAAACATGTGTAGAACAGGTGTCACATGCATATTCACCTTTTTACATAATAGCAGTGAAGGGATGTTCCTTTGTCTACCTGAGGAACTGTATATTTTGTCCGCTTTCTTTGTCTGTCATGTTCATAGTGTGTCCTACATATCATGCATGTCCTATTTGCGTAGTCTCATGACGCCTCAATTAATGGATTGTTTGAGGCTGTAGGAAAGTACTCCAAGGCGCTCTAATTAACCGACAGATTACTGACTTCTTTCGTTGCCATAGGATTAATAAAGTGGCCATTCCGTTCCGATGGGCAATTCTTCAAAGTGGGTAAGAGGCTGCTAATGTCCTACTTTCATCGATCATGAATCGCAATGGAGGATCTTTTTGTCACGGCTAAGTGAATGAGTACATATTTTGAAGTGTTCGGTTCCATGCATTTTCCATTAACGATTCTCCAGTAGCTATATACCATGTATACCGACACATTAAAAGTAGAATTTTCTCTGGGCGATATAGAAAAGAAAGCTGGCTATGAACAAAAAAATAGTTCAGCTTCGACACGCGCTACATTCATATCTGCATGATCGGTTTAGGTCTAGAATATGCTACGCCTGTAAAACAAGCCTAGGGAAATGTCCAATCACAGATCCACAAATGTATGAATGGACAATTCTCGTAATGTCATCAAATGTGAATACACAACTCTTTGATAACACTATAAACATGACGGACAAAGAAAGAGTACAAAATATAAAGTTCCTCATAATATACCCTCAACAATCGCTGTGGTAGACAAAGGAACATCCCTTCACTGCTATTATGTAAAAATGTGTAGAACAGGTGAATATGCATGTGACAACTGTTCTACACTTGTTTACATAATAGCAATGAAGGGATGTTTCTTTGTCTACCACAGCAATTGTTTAGGGTAGAATGAGGAACTGTATATTTTGTCCTTTTTCTTTGTCCGTCACGTTCATAGTGAGCCTCGTTACAAGTTACATTTAAGTCACCTATTACGAATGATAGTATAGACAGAATGCGGATTGCACATATTACGTGTTGTTAGGTCGGTCAGGGATTTCACGTTTGTCCTACTTAGCAACTCCCCGAGCAACTATCAACCTGTTGACTACTGAATTATCTAATTATCATAGACTTAACAAAGGGACCATCAGGCTCCAGTAAGCAATGGGTTAATGTATGCAATTCGCATTCTCGTTCCCATTCTTCATTTAAATACGAATAAAACTGAAGCTATATGGATGGGTAAAACTTCTCCCTCAGAGACAATAAAGAATATAAGTTGGTGTGATACTTTTGTTAAATCTCTGGGTATATACTTTTTGTAAGAATAAATCTATGAGTATGAATGTGAATTGGTCTCAAGAAAGATTCATCTAAATACGACAGCATTTAAATTCTTGGAAACGGAGGAATTTGACATTTGAAGGGAAAGTACTCCTTCTTAAAAATCTTGTAATTTCAAAAATAATGTATACAGCTCAAGTTTTATGGTGCCCTATGGAATGGATAAAAACGTACGAAAAATTGTTATATATCTTGTTATGGGTTAAGTAGAGCGAAAGTGAAAAATGAAAACCTGATGAATACTCTTCAAAATGGAGGCATGAAAATGGTTGACATGTGTACTAAATTTATGTCGTTAAGAATCAAATGGTTGTTTAGCTTCCTGAGTTTTAAAGAGCTCCATGATAAAAGGTAAATAGACTATTTTCGGTGGTATTGGATTGATAAAATTGGGAGGAATAATTACCTCAATATATGACTTCTTTATTTAGAGGTAAGAAAAACCCTGATTTCTATTGTGATTAACTTAATACGCGGTTTACAGTAAAGCAAGGAAATTATGTTTAAACATTATACAACCCACCTGTGGAAGTGTTACGAAACAAATGATCTGGTTAAATTGTGTTTTCAAATTTAAAGGAAAAGCATTGTTGTATAAAAATTGGATAAAATCGGGGTTACTATTTTTATGGGATATAGTGATCAGAAATAGATTTTTGACAATCAAAAAATTGAAATATAAACTTATTCATTATGATGGTAGATGGTTCAGTGAATATGCCAAAATACGAACCACTATACAACGAAGATGGAGGCAAATTATATAATATGGCAAACAAGTTTATAGTTTTAAAGATTACAAAAGTTAATCAATGATATATTCTAATTTGAATTTGAATAGTGTTTAATTAGCAATATACTGTATTGCTGTGATAAAAATGTATACGGAACTCGTAAAATTGATACAAAAACATCTATGGCAGTAGATTTCTGGAACAAACTTTACAGAAAAATTCTTCTATTAAGTGGGATTCTCTTGAATTGAAATATGTTCGTGATAATTACTTGAAACAATTCAACTTTAAATGTATGTATTATATTTTACCAACACCTGTTAATTTATTTAAATGGAAACTCAAAGAAAAATGAGCTAAATCCACTTTGGGTACTTCTGAGTAAATCGACTTTTTTATTATTCCATTTTCCCTTTAGCCATGTACCTTCATGCTGTTATATATATTATGTTAAAGGTGTCACCCTGGACCAATAGCATATGATAAGTAAAAATCTACCAGTTTTTCCTGATTTTTAATAAATGTTTAGATTTTTTTTAATTGTGGATTTAGCTCCTTTTGGAATGAAACATGATATTGTACCTGAAAAATGTCATATTTCCTCTATAAAGTCACTGAAATTTATTCGAATTTAGTAGCAAACCTTTCCTTTTAAATAATGACAGTAAAATCACAACTAAAAAACCTTTGAAAAGAAAATAAACAACATATCACAGTTTTCATTCCAAAAGGAGCTAAATCCGCTTCATTCCAAAAGGAGCTAAATCCATGTTTCATTCCAAAAGGAGCTAAATCCACAAAATCTAAACAATTAGTGAAAATCAGAAATAACTGGTAGATTTTTTTTCTTATCATATATTATTGGTCCAGGGTGACACCTTTAACATAAATAACAACATGAAGGTACATGGCTAAAGGGAAAGTGGAGAAATAAATTTAAAAAGGTGATTTACTCAGAAGTACCCAAAGTGGATTTAGCTCCTTTTGAAATGAATCCGATTTGGATTTAGCTCCTTTTGGAATGAAACATGATATTGTACTTAAATATTTTCATACTTCCTGGTGAAATTCTAGAATGTTATATATTGCATTTTGTCCCCATGTAGGAAATCAGTATTTTAAGACAAATAACTAAATTTTAATAAAATATGGATTTAGCTCCTTTTGGAATCAAGCTCTTCATATATTATCTGATCTCATTTAAACATGTGATGAAGTGTTTTTTATACATATTTACGTATAATTTTATCCGTGATTATAATATTAATATCCAGTTCTTATATAGCGCATAATATATAAAGAATTTAACATCTCTATGCGCTTCGAAAGAGCTGGAAATGATTACCTAGCTTAAGCTCCGGCAGCCGTTATTAGCGCATAGTGCATTTCAAGAAATAATCCTACCAGGTACCCATCTACCTCACCTGATTATGTCTCTGAATAAAGATTTATTTCAACAACACCAAACATAAGTTCGCATTCTGACTATTGAAATACAAGTTTTCCTAACAGGTGAATAAAATAAGCTGTAAAGAGGCACTTAACAAATATTTGTGCGTTACAATTTGTTACATCACCCACGATATGGCCTTCACTTGCTCCCAGTCGTGTTAGTTGGGCTCTCATAAATATGCTGCACCATGTGCATTGTGCGTCTGGTGCAGGCGCGTACACAGGAGGGGGGGGGGGGTTAACCCCCCCCCCTTTGGTATTTTTCTGTGTGTAAACCCCCCCCCCTAAACCCCCTTAAACCCGCCCCCCTTTGCAATTTTTTTTCGATACCAAAAAATAAATAAAAAGTGTCCTCTTACCCCCCCCCCCCCTCCCCCCCCCCCCCCTATTCAGCGGTCAGCTGAGTCGTTGCGATGTTTTGGGACCAAAAAAAAAGTGTCCTCTTAAACCCCCCCCCCCTCTTATTCAGCAGCTGGCTGAGTCGTTGCGAAATTTTCGGCCCGATTTATAAATGTTAACCCCCCCCCCCCCCCCCCCCCCCCTCTTGAAAAAATCATGCATACGCGCCGAGAGATCAAGGGGATTTGACTTGTTTCGACGGTTGGCACAACAGTTTGACAGATGACACAATAAACATCCCAGAAAAGGAATTGGAAAAGGCAGAAGATATAGAAAACGTTGCAGTATCTCATCAAGGAAGACTATTTTTTATATCAAGAGTTCGAGTACTGACAATCGCCTCTTCTGAGGCCTCGGATACGTTATTTTTCTACACGAAAATAAGATTCTACGTGAAATGTAACTTTTCGTTCTAAATATAAGTAATTTCACCTTCAATGTGTCAGTGGCGGATCTGGTCATCGAGAAGGAGCACCTCCTGTCACGGAATTGTAATGAAACTTGGAATACTTTCACTATAAATCATGAAAGATGGTGTAGCTAGGATCTAAAGATAGAAGGGGCAGGAGCAAGGGGTAGGCGAACGACCGAAGAGATTATGATTAACGTCTTCAGATTAATTGTAATAACAGTAGTAATAGTGATGATAATAATATTACAATGATGGTGTCTATACATAGATGTATATCAATCAGATATGTTTCTTTACGTCTGGCGACCGAACTTTAACGTCACTATCCAAAAGACGTGACTCAGTTTCGAACCAGAGTCCGTTTGAGCCAGAACCAGTTTGTAGGCGAAGACAAAGAGGTGACCAAGTGAGCGTACCACAAGACAACTCACGTCACAATTTACTATGATGGTGATGTTGACACTACACTACTACTAATTATAATTTTGGTAATGTTTTGGCCCTCCATATGCTATTGTATTGAGTCAAACAAAACATTTTACACATCAATGAAATGAGGTTTTTCTTTAACTCAAATGAAACAAACTACTTGAACATTTCTCTTCTTGTACTTCAAACAAACAAATGTTGAAGTGACAGCCAGTTAGTAAAAAAAAAAGGGGGGGTGTATACATTCCAGAAATACAATGAACTATCTCTTGTCTTCATAATACTGAATATTTTCTTCTTCAAAGAACTAACATTTTGGATTTTGTTATTAAGCTTTTGTACGAATTGCTTAATCGAAGTTACCAAAGTTAACCCAAAAAAATGCAATTCAAAGCATCGTTTCTTTTGTCTTCAAAACCAAAAATTACATCTTCTAAAATTAAAATTAAAACTTAATATGATAATAATGTCAATAATAATAGCAGCAACAATACTGATAATAAAAATGTTATGATAATGCTAATATTATTTCAGAAAAATTATAATAATGATAATATTTTCAATGATAACAAAAATGATAATGATCACAATAATAATAATAATACACATTATCGTACTAATCATAACCTTGTTTACCCAGTGGCCAGTGTAGTTTCAACATCTCGTTGTCTGTCAGGGCCTTGTAATCATCGTGACCGAGAAAAACAAGGGAACGCCAGTGAACATTTTCCTCTCTTGGATTTTTCCGTTTAATTGTGCTTGCATTTGTATTCATGCTTTCAATACGAAAGTTTGAAGATGCACTTAGACTTGATGTCGACTGTTTAGTGATACTGCGATCTCCTTTTTTTTGTTTTCGTTCTCTTCCCTTCGTTTCCCGGGCGTTATTATAGAAAATGCTTGTTCATACTGTGCAGTGCGAGGGCGTTTTATAACCCAGCACGTACTTATGAAGGGAAGTATCTCTACTTTAAGGCCCTCTAAGGGAGATTTGATAAATATGGTTATAAAATATTGATACGGAATGACAAAGCCAGTTTTATTCATTTTGGCTAGGAAATGGCAGAGAGGAGAGGGAGAAAATGCTTTTCACCCTTGTCAAATGCACGGTGTTTTATGATCGTGACATAATGTGCACTCTGAATACGATAACTTATAAAAACAAGAGCGTAACAATGGAAAAGCTTTCAATACACGTCAACTCCAAGTCCATATTTGGTATTAAATGCATTTCCACTTTCATGAAACATGATATCCACTTTAGAATCGGGATAAACATTGCACGTAAAAGATTTAATATGAATGGCGCCACGGATCATAGATTTAGTACTCTACTACGTGGGTAATACTCCTTCCAAGGGCAATATTTTATCTTAAGTTAACAAAATGGCGGTAATGAATTATGGGTAAGATTAAAGCTAGTGGCGGGTTACCCTGGGAGTATCAATAAGGTTTATTACGTTATATCAGAATTGGTTTCTTTAAGTAAACTATTTAGCCTAATTTCTGTTTAAAGTGAACGCCTTTTCAAGCGTTGAAAAAAAAGGTCACAAAATTTAGAGTAGGCATATTGTCAGTGCTATCCTTGCATAAAACAGAAAATAAATCGGAATAATTTTCTAATCAGTCTCCAAGCAGGTTTATAACCCCGCATTTGTAGGAGAAGTAATTCAGAAGTAACTCAAACCCCTCATATTCCTTCTTATTTTCATATCAACATGAAAGTTTTCGTTGAAACAGAATATGATTGAAATTCATTCGGAAATAAAAACTACATAGTATAATATTCAAGAGTAATTTTCAGTCCTAATACACTTATTGTCTAAAGTGGCGGGTTACCCTGGGAGTATCAATAAGGTTTATTACGTTATATCAGATTTGGTTTCTTTAAGTAAACTATTTAGCCTAATTTCTGTTTAAAGTGAACGCCTTTTCAAGCGTTGAAAAAAAAAGTTCACAAAATTTAGAGTAGCCATATTGTCAGTGCTATCCTTGCATAAAACAGAAAATAAATCGGAATAATTTTCTAATCAGTCTCCAAGCAGGTTTATAACCCCGCATTTGTAGGAGAAGTAATTCAGAAGTAACTCAAACCCCTCATACTCCTTCTTATTTTCCTATCAACATGAAAGTTTTCGTTGAAACAGAATATGATTGAAATTCATTCGGAAATAAAAACTACATAGTATAATATTCAAGAGTAATTTTCAGTCCTAATACACTTATTGTCTAAAAATACTTTCGGCATCATTATTTAATAATATCAAAATGATATTATTCATAGCGGAGGAATGGATGATCATAAATAATTTCTCACGAATTAGAACCCAAAATACTAGCAGGAAACTGCCTGAAAGTGGATTTAAGAAACTGAGTTCACTAAGGAATTTACAAAATAACAAAATGAAAGAGAAATGGAAAAGGAATTGTTAAGGACGAGAATAAAAAAGAAAAGAAAAAAGAAGCAGCAGAAGAAGAAGGAGGAGGAGGGAGGGGGAGAACCGAAAGTTGAGGAAGAAGAAGAGGTAGATGAAAAAGAAGATGAAGAAGATGATGAAGAAGAAGAAGATGAAGAAGAACAAGAAGAACAAGATAAGAAGAAGAACAAGAATTACAATGAAGGAGAAAATGAAGAAGTAAAAGAAGACGACGAAGAAGACAAATAACAACACCAACAGCAATGCCACTAATTAAAAATAAGAAGACGAAAAGTAAAGCAGGAACATGTACAAAGGAGGAGAATGTGACAACATTATGATATAATCACTCTTTTTCACACAAGCAGGTATTTTGGAATGACCACGATAACAGGTAAACTCAAACGGATCTAATCATAGCGTCGTTAATCCATGAGTTCCGCCTCGCTCAAATATAGCTTGGATTACATCTCCAGGCCGGATCAGTATGCATACGGCTAGGCTTAAACTGTGATCTGGTATCGCTGGTGTAATACCTGGACGGCTAGAATGGCTTTGCCTCTGGGAAACTTCCAGGTATTGATGGTCACTTCAAGATGTGGAGGATACATCTTCACCTGCAATGTCAACCCGTGGCATACGATGTCGTTTAACATTGCATCCATCCAAAATGCCAATCTAATAATAGGCGCTGTGATACTTTCATTGCGAGAAAGGTCCTAAGATTACCTTGAAAATTTGCAAGCAGAATTAGAATTGGGAATTTTCCAAGGTGTATTTCCACCTGCTTGTGGTATTGTATGCCGCGTTGTTAATAAATAACTTACAGCAAGCTGCTACTTTTTTTGCAGTATCATACCTCATCTACACCAATGAACCCGACAACAGACCGACAACAGACCTAGTTCAAGAAGATGTGTAATAACAGACCTAGTTTAACATAGCAGCATATTCATTACCCGCTGAATAGGCGAGAATTGGTTTCTTTGGAGTTGGATTGGCATGTTCGGAGGTGTAATCGAAAACACCCAATCACACCTATTAGCCCGACAACATACTGAATAAAACATTACATTAACCGGAATGGCAAATAATCCATCAGTTTAAAGTCGGTTCGGCAGCGAGAAAGGTATAATACCCCGGCAAGTCACACCGCCAAACCGACTAAACACTAACGGATTCTGTACTGTGTGGTCTGCTTTTAATATGTCCATGGAGTTACTGAAGCTTTAGTAACTCCATGATATGTCCGATGTCGATCTCGTTGGTGTGACTTTGGTCATTCAAATAAGCATAAAAGATATAGCTCTAGGTAATACCTGAAGAAGAAAGAGTTAAAGAAACCATTCCGGCAGTCACACTAGTTCTTAAATATCCTATAGAAAGCTCAAGCTTATTCCGTTTCGCTTCCGGACCTGTAATCTATATAATATTCCGGTCAGTAGGAACGGATCAACCATAGATATTCCTGTATGGCTCTAGGATATTCACGAATAGATGGTAAAGGCCTAATGTGGCGTAGTTTAGGAATTGCTTGTTCAATGTAGGTCGCATACAGGGGAAAATATGACTGTTAGCTCAAAGTCGCGGTTCTAAATGAAAACGAAATCACTGAAATCAATCCCTACCTTTATCGCAATGAGAACCAGGAGAAAAGAAACGCCGATAAGACATTTACGTCCATATGTTTGTTTTCGTGCATTTACCTCAAAATAAAAATCAGTCAAAAGTGTTGGGTGAAAGAGCAATGGTGCAATCATAAAACTTCTTTGAAATTATTCGTCCAGTTGAAGTTATGGTTTTAAACACCTCTTATGGTATATTAAAACTCGGTTCCAAATACAATATTCTTATTTTTCTTACCGAAAATGAACAACAAGAATGTTTTCGATAATTGCAAACGTTGACCTTTCTGAAGTTGCATGTTGAATTTCTCCATACAGAGGCCTATATTTATGATTAAATATCAAACTTACAAGTACCTTCAGGTGATAATGCAATACTCCGACCATAATCAAGCAAATGTAATATGTGATCCAAAGAAAAAAGGTTCGGAAGTTTAATGAATAGACACTAATATGAAAACTCCCCTCTAGACAGCCTGCCACCCTCGCGTAATCCCCCAAGAAAAGTTGATGTAGGACAATCGCGACTAGGACAATCATCCTGAACATTTAATCATTGCGGTCGCCCACTTGTACCACGTTTAAAAACACGTTAAAACACATTATAATAAAGAAAATAGGAGCCCTTAGGCTGTATATAGACCGCTCCCAGGTGAAGTTAGTGTATTAGATGGTGAAAAATAAATAGAGAAAGGAGGAAGAAAAGTAGATGTAGGACAATAGCCACTGGGACAATCATCTTGATCATTTAATCAAATAAATGGCCGTCGCCCACTTGCACTACGTTCATGACGTTAAATCACATTATTATTAAGATAATATGATCCCTTAAGCTGAATCTATGTAGCCGGCACAGGTGGAGTTGGTGTATTGATGAGAACCAAAAAATAGGGAGAAACAGACAGATCAGACAGACAGACCCAGCAACAGAAACAGATAAACATGGTTAGAATAGAATGGCGAAGAGAATAGCAACCTTTAAAAAAGTCAAATTATTCGTGAATATTTTTGAAATGTGCCCTTCTCCTTCTCCCCTTCCTTTTACAAAACATTGTTCCACACATTAACTTGTGTCATGATAATAGCCTGATCTGGTTAAGCGCATAACATCCCTTTAATATCTCGAAAAGCTCTGGAAAGTATTAGCATCCATTAACTTGTGTCATGATAATAGCCTGATCTGGTTAAGCGCATAATATCCCTTTAATATCTCGAAAAGCTCTGGAAAGTATTAGCATCCATTAACTTGTGTCATGATAATAGCCTGATCTGGTTAAGCGCATAATATTCCTTCAATATCTCGAAAAGCTCTGGAAAGTATTAGCATCCGTTATCAGCTCACAGTGCATCAATAGACGAGGATTAAAGAGAAGGTTGAGTTCTGGGAAGAGGTGAAAAATAATTTGTGAGCATTACTCATTCATATTATGCAAGTGTGGAAGAACATCAGTTAAGACATGTTCCCTGAAAAGCATGGCTCTACAAATGCCTTCATATTCTAAATATGCATGTAACATCGTAAAAATCGGGGGGGGGGGCCGGTTTTTTACGCCACGTGTTCGTGTAGTCCCATATACATCTTTCTGTGCGAGTGTTTGTAACTTTACCAAGACTTGGCCAAATTTCTTATCATTTTGATGATTCCAGAACCTTGCAATACACACAAATTCTTATATGCTAGATGATCAACCTTTTCTGGTCGGTTCCACACCGTTTCTTTCACAATGCAATCGCATGACCGGAACTCAACTTCATCTTTAAATCTTTAAAAGTATTTTCATAAAACTTACTACATCTTGACCGTGAGAGGCCAATTATGATAAATATATTGTCAACATTCCAAATATTAGTGCTGTATAACCATGGTAACAGGAGTCAAACCATTCACTTTCGCATCCACGATCAAGAGTGTAGACCACTCTAATAATTTAGGAGAACTTTATAATTCTGTGTTAGACAATATATTGCCGAATTGAATTGAAAAGCACTATGACATTACGTTGGCGCTTATTGAAGGTTAAATCAAATTTTAATAACACGTTCGCAGAGAATTTCAGGTTTGAATTCAAGTTCATCGGATTAAAACAAAAAATATTAAAACAAAAAAAAGGTAGAGTCATGAATTTCACTTTCAATAAACCTTACAAATGTGAAGGACAAACAGAAAGACACCAATTATAAAAACATGTCCCATGAAAATTCAACAATATTCTGTCATATTGATATGAAAATTTCCCTGCATAAAGCGCCTCAAGCCATAGAGGTATAGAACACGGTAGGTTAACCTTGATTATGGGATTGCTCATGTTACATGTATTTATAGAATAGAGGCGCATAAAGATCGTGAAAAAGCTCCCAGATCATCCTTCTTAAAGGCCACATTAATCAATAGTAAATCTGAAATGCACGGCCCTACGTGTTATCAGTGTCTGTGATATGGTTTAATATTGAAGCCCTAAAATTGCGCTTCAAAATGATTAAGAAGTTCCTCAAAAAAGTAAAAATCTTTGAGCGACCGGATTTACCATACTCGTGTACAATAGACTGTAGTGTTATGAATACCGTTAGGAAAATGCAAAATTTGGTTTCGATTTCCAATCATAAATATGTTGATAATCAGACAGGTTCCTGACTGACCTAAAGGTTTATAATTATCATTGCAGCATGAGCTAAATCCAGGATTTTTTTTCAGAATCTGAGACAAAGTTGCCGGATCCCTTTAACTTGCAGTCAGTCAATATTCTCTTTAAGTACGCCGTTCAAGCATGGACCTACTACACGGTTCAAGTATGGGTGAGGATCTTCAAGAAGCTCATTCTTAGCCAGTATATCGGAAGCGAACAAAGACATGGGATCTTCCCTGAGCTCTGGCGGGTCCTACGGGGGATTACCGGGGATGCAATACATAGGGGCTGGCAGGGGTTTATGTTAGGCCACTTGAGGGGATCTCCTTGTGGGGCACAAGGGGATATAATTCGAGGCGGCCGTCTTGACCGGCGCAGAAGAATGGAGGTGAGGTATAATGTCTTATAAAATGAAGAAGCGGGTCCTAATCAAATCATTGGTTGAGAGCGTATACACCTGACCAGGCATTTATTTTGCCTAACACGTAGTTTTACTGATGACCGGTCATTAGTAAATGCTAATGACCGGTCATTAGTAAAATTATGCTGTAAAACATCATCTTTATAAAACAAATTATACACATCATTCTGTTCGGGCATTAGTAAAATTACCCACACTTGGTACTTCCGAAACAGTCTTAACACCCTCGGCTAACGCCTCGGACGCGTTTAATTAGACTGTTTCGAAGGTACCTTGTGTGGGTAATTCTTACTAATGCCCTCACTGCTGTGTATTATTTGTATATTAATTATAACGGGTCTGGCAGGGGTGTAGATTCAGCTACGTGAGTGGACCTCCCTATGGTGTGACCAGCCACTCTAAAAACTGAAATGTAAAATCACCATCTAAAAGGGCCGAGGAGTGAACACATTTTTTTTAATTGCAGATAAACACAGCCTGTTAGATTGAAGAGAAGAAGGTGAAGGAGGACAATAATTATGGTTCATGAATATTTCCTGATTACACTCCCAGCACCCAGCACCTCCCCCTTTTAAAACACCCTCTTTATTTGTCGACAGAACATTTAAAATGATCGCATATATATATGTGCGTATATACTGTGCGCGTGTGAGTATGCTTGTGCGTGTGCGTTAGTGGGTGTGGGTGTGCGTGTGCGTGTGCGTTTAGGCGTGTTGAAGATTCCTCCATATTATTAGGAAATGTTGAAAGCTTGGTAAGAGATAGATAATTTAAGGCATTTTAATGGTTGCATGAATCCAATTTTTGTTTGTTATAGTAACAGTGAAGACGAAAAGGGAACGTGTAAAGAAAAGGAGAACCCATTCCACGCTCTTCCCAACACTTAACGTCCTTCTTCTCATCCATTAAATATTTTCGAACGCCCCCCCCCCCCTCCCCGACACCCATATACGCACAACACCAGCGCACCCTCAATAGCTGAACGCCCGCCCCTGTATAGAGGAAATAAATAGATATTACAAATAAAATCGACTTGAATTTAACATTGTGTTGTTTTCTCGCCCAGCTCCTTGATCTTCGTCAAACGGCATAATTTGAAGGTTTGAAGTATATCATTGGCCAGAAAACTATTTTCATTCTCATCTCCAACTCTCTTGGGAATGGGGTGTTCTTTTCTTTCACTCGGAGACGATCGAATAGTTTTATTCATAACACGATTTCTTAGGTTTCAAAATGTCGATTCCTATACCTACTCCCTCCCAAATGGCCATATACGATCTCCTTCCATTATGATTATTTGTTTGAGAGAGTGGAGAAATTGATAACAGCACAACGAGTTTGAAGGTTAGGTTCTAAGGAATTTCCTGTCAACCCCTGAAGGGCTTTTCAGTGTCATATATTCTTTTAGTGTTTTAAGAAATTGAATTTCCTTTTCAAAATTCTCTATTCTGCCTTACGAAATCTTTTCACTTGAGGCGGTTGCTAAAAATACAAAGTGGTGTGGTTTGGAAATATGGAGGATTATAAGAAATCATGCTATATTTTACTCTCGGTCTCAAATTTCGCATATGAAATATTAATGAAGACCAAAAACCACAAAAAAAGGAGTAAAGTAGTGAATAAGGAGGACAATGGCATTAATAAGATTGCAAAAAAAATGCGTGTCTTTTCTTTAAAAACTTCGCAGAAATATTGATAATAATGATAACTTTATTGTTTGTTTGTTTAGTTTTATCTATTTTCTGCGGTCAAAAAGATACCAAATTAAAACTGAAATTTAAAAAATTCGACAAATAAAATGAATTAATTTCTACAAAAGTAATTCAATAAAAAAAATCATGTACAATAATATAATGGAAGCATACAAATAATTTAAGAAATATTTAGTAAATATTTTTCAAAATATTAGAGAGGTAATAGAACCGCCATCATGAGCATTTAGGCTGGAGATGGATGGTGGCCTTATATTATTAATAATAATGGCATTAATAATAAGAATTATCATAATAACAAAAAAAGAAGAAGGAAAAGAAGAAGAACAACTTGTTTTTGCACCGGGAAGCGTTATCAGTATCGACGCTGTCCTGCCGTAAGAAACAGCGATTAAAAAAGCATTTTTAGGTACCCATTTACAATCGAATGCTAAGTAATTGTTCTCTTTCGATTTGTTTTAATTCATACGTTCTATCCTACTTCAAGGATGAATTTGTGTAAACATGTTGTTCCATCTTTTGCACTAATGCATTTTGTGCACTAATGCATTTTGTGCATTTAATTTCAAGTCGATTTGGTACCTTACAAATCTTATCTATATTTAAATGATTATTATTGGTATAGTTCGATATCATAACTAATTTGTTTATTTTTTACCATTGTTTGATAATTTCATTTTTGTTACCTTCCTAGTTGTACTATTTTCATTACTATCACTACTATTTTATCCAGCAAAACACACATTGTCAAATTAGTATTCAATAAAATCTGAGAATGTATACTATTATCTAGATCTATTATTTTTAATTTTTTTTTAAATAATTCCATAAATTGGGATAAAAAAAATATTCCACCTTTATTAGCGACAGTGTATCTTGTCAAATCAAGCTTGTACCGGTTTGGGATTCAGACCCAGAACCCTTGAATTGAGATTGAGGTGAACGAACCACTATACAACGACACCTCCACAATTTTTTTCCAACGAACACTGACTTCATTTGTGCAAAAGGCACATTCGTCATCTTAAATTTATCAAACTTTATTGGGAAAACACCTAAAAAATAAAACAAAACACAATACAACAAAAGCATAAATATCAAATATACACAAAAACATACATTAGGGAAAGTCTGGCTTCGTTTTACATTTTAAGAAGATATTTCAGTTTTCGGACAAGGTTGAGGTTTCTTAAGGAAGAAAAATGAACTTCACGTTTGCTTCCTTTTGTGAAAGTAAGGTGGAACGAGCCAAGCGAAAACAAGTCTACTCAATAGGGAGACATAATATCCCTTGCTAGGGATAATATAACATCCTTCATCTTTGGAAATGTAGAAAAACTCATTCTAGTTTCAGCATCATCAATTCATCAGCAATTTCCTGATTGCAAATGCTCTTAGGAAATCATCATCTCCAGAATTGCCCGGGGCGATAGCTGTGAAGGTGTACACTCCCAACAGATTTCAAACGAAGTAAAATAAATTTTTGAGGGAGAACAAATATGCTATCCTCCTCTTTTTTCCCTTAAGGTATTCATAGAATCATATTTTTTTGTGTTAGCATAGCTGCAGTACTCATGCTAACAAATTAAAAACGTTTAGAGATAATATTTGGTTTTATATTTCCATACAACTCACCCCATTTTGTATTTTACGCAAATGACAATGTGGAATAATTTATTTTGCTAATTGTGATTGTTTTGAAAGACTGATACAGACCACTTGAATACAAAATATACAAATAATTAAAGAATAAATAAAATAAACAAAAAACGAATAAGAAAAGTCAAAGCAAGCAGGGTAGCAGGGCATTTCATGTTTAAGGGGACCGTCACCTTCATCTTCAGAATTCCACAATTATTATGGTTTTATTTGTTGTGTGTGTTTTGCCTTTCATGGTTCATCTCAATTATTTTTCTGGAGTGGTAGAATCAACGTTTGTTTCAATATCTAAAAAAGGTAGGTTTGAGAGGAGGATGAGTTAAAGGAAGAAGATTTAGAAATTAATGTGTACAAGGGGATTACAAGTATTTAGTACCCAAGAACTAGTAATATAATATAAAAACATAAGACAGTAATAACACCCTACCCACTCTCCCTCTCTCTCTCTCTCTCTTTATCTCCCCCCCCCCCCTCTCTCTCTCTCTCTCTCTGTCTATCTATATTTCTTTCACTATCTCTCCCTCTTTGTAACTCTATATTTCTCTGTCCCTGTCTTTGTCTTTGTCTCTCTTTCTCTCTATCTCTCTATCTCTCTCTTGGAACGCACACTCACAAACCGTCCCCTCCCTCCACATTCACACACCTTCCTCTCATTTTCCTCTCATCATTATTCGTCTTGTCGTTCTCCTCCCTGTTTTCCGTCAATTTATTGAACAGGCATGTATACAGTACCTCCTTTATTCGTGGAGGTGTCGTGGTCGAGTGGATATGTCAGCAGACTGTGGATCACAAGGTCCACGGTTCAAGTCCCACCGCGGCACTAATGTCCTTTGGCAAGACATTGATCTACATTTGCCACTCTCCACCAAGGTGTTAAATGGGTACCCGGTAGGATGCGAAAGCTAATGTGGTTTGATTAGCAATGGCGCTTGTAAAATGGCGACTGGCTGGAATGCTCCTCAGGGAGTGGAGAATGTGCATACCTTGTGTGCGGGTAGCCATGAATCCGATGCCCGGGGTAATAATATGTGCTGCGCCTAGAAACAAAGTATAAGGCGCATTATAAATGTGAGCTATTATTATTATACCCATTCCATCTACGACACCGCGAGTCAATAAACCCGAGAAATTCGGTTTCACACTTTGCGCTTTCTTCTTTCTCTTCTTCTTCTTCTTCTTCTTCTTCTTCTTCTTTTACCGATAAGCCTGTAGCCAAGACAGCTGTGCCGCATGTTGGGATATTGAGTAGATCTGCATACCACCGAGAGGCAAAGACGTTTTGCTTCATTTTTGTACTTATGAACATTTAAAGAGGCCATATCGGTTACATTTAACACAAAACTTAAGAAGAGGAGTCGTCCGTGAGTCAAATATCTAACAAGTATCAATTGCAAAATCATAATAACAAATTTCACTGATACAACATTGAATTTGAAAGAGGATTAGAAGAGTGGGACTGGTGGTATGATAAAATAAATGGAAAATGCTTTTAAGCGCAAGGAAAAGGCACTATAACGAAAAATCTTTGGGGTTGAACTGGATAGGATTACAATTCGAAGGCAAAAACAGTGTTATTTGATCAAGAACACAGCTTATGCACATAAACACTGAAACTTTCCTGCAAAAGACCATTTTCGTAATGAAACCAAAATTTGATGCACAAAACTTTGTTTAGTGCTTCGTTACAAATTATTTCATCCACCTGATACGAATAATTGTATTTGAATAGTCAAAATGCGAGTTGCATACATTTATTATTGATAATTATATACCTCACTTAAGAAATCCAGCCATCTGATTGGTCGAAATTGCATTCATAAACTTTAACTATTCCTGTAAAATTCCCGGTAAAATTCCAAACCCATGTAATAGTTCTAAAATAATAGTTCTAAAATCCCGGTTACCATGGTTACCGGGAAAATAGTTCAGTCTTGGTGAATTACCCAAAGGTTAACATGTTAAAAACTGGTTTGAGCGATCGAGGATACCGTACGTGTGCGAAGAATTGGTCGGTAATTTCAAACCGAAGGCAAAAATGGCTGAAGAAACTCTCCCAAGATTTCAACTTCTTGATGATGATGATCAAATGCAAGACTTGCTGACAGCAGGGACATGCTAGACAGAGCACCAAAAAGGGTAAGTTAAATTCTCCATACATTTTTTCAAAAGTCTATGCCTAGATTCTAGTAAGTAGGTCTAGTAGTGCTAAAATCCTTCCCGTAGAGATTGCACGGAATTCAGATTGCACACACCTCTAGATCTATGCATTGGCATTGCAAACTAATATTGCTCGTGATTCTGAAGGTGATACTCAATAAGTGAGGTATCATATGAAAGCGCAGGTTCTTCCCCATATTTCCCACAGGGCCGGCCCACCCCCCCCCCCCCCCCCCAAAAAAAAAAAAAAATTTGTAAAAATATCTTGCTTAGACTAGAATCTAGATCTAGTCTACTCTCAAAGATACACTCATAAAAAACAACAGTGCAGATAAACTAGAGTAGAGAAAGGCCAAGGTGGTGTCATAAGTTAACTCTTTTGTTTTCGGCATATAAAAGTATTAATGACTGCTTTAATATTCGAGAAATAGTTGTTTTTATACGCTCTCGGAAATGTTACAATTGGGCTATTACCCTCGGCACGCCTCGGGCAATAGCACAATTCTTACCTTCCCTTGAGCGTATAAAAACAACTATTTCTCTCAAAACAGTCATTAATACTATAGTAGAACAACGTAATAGCTTGCCTTGTCTAACAACACGTTATGTATGCAGTTTGCAAACTGACTATTGAAATACAATTGTTTGTAACAGGTGAATGAAATAATGATTTGTGCATTAAATTTGATAACATTAGGAGCGCAGCCTATTCCGCATAACTTTCGTCATATTCATAAGTGTTGACTTTTGCTAATACTGCTTTGTAATCAAATTAAATGCATGTGTCTAGTATCATCATCAACAGTGATCTGTCAGTTTATAACAGGTTCTGTGACCTAAATCAGAATTCTACATCAAGTGTCTCAAGTACCTCGGTCTTGAGCCATCCTTTTCAGCATATTATATCCTGTTGATCCACGTTCTATCATTAAATCATTTAGAAAGCCTTTACGAGGTCTTCCCCTAATCTTCAAGCCATATAGACGACCGTCCATGACTCGATCATCAAGCCATCATCATGCCGCATTATGTGTCCAAGCCATTTCGTCTGTCTCTCTCTCTCTGATCGTTTAAAGCAGCACCTGCTTTTCTTGAGCTCGATGCAACACCTCTTCATTCGAAACTCTGTCCCTCCAAGACACATGTATTAATGTAGGCCAGCACCACATTTCGACCGCCTCCAATCGCTAAATGTCCTTCCAGTCGAGTGTCCACTTCTCTGTCTCCATACTAGAGATTTCACAAGAAGCCAGGAACGGCGATCACGGGGGGACGGGGGCACGGGGGACACGTCTTCTCCCCCTCTAATTTTCCGGGAGGATCCTTCCCCTCCCCCGACAGATTTGAAAAAGTACCAAAAACAAATGTATAGCAAATAATGACTAAAGACTGCGACACACTTTTAGGCGATGGAGGACCCAAGAGACTAATACGTTTAGACTAACACAAATGCACAAATCTTCTCGCTCGGTCGCTACGCTCCCTCGCTTAATATCCTTCAAAATGGATAAGTAAATATTGCAAAACATCTGTATTCAGTTGGTTTCACGTAAGCACACTTTACACCATGCTCCCTCGTCCCTCGCATTTCGACCCCCAATCCCCCCTCCCCCCCGGTCATGAAAAGAAATAGCCAAACTCAAACTAAGCTCAATATGTTGGCTCATTCGGATATCTTTTCGTTGAAAGAAGGCAGCTCTTGCCAGTGCTGGGCGCAAGTTGACCTCTTTGGCAGACTTGCCATTCTCAGCCAGCACACTGCCTAGATACTTGAAGTGGTTGACTTGCACTAGTCAGTTGCCATTTATCTTGATGATTATTTGTTTTGTCTTGACCTTACTTATCATCATCACTTTCGTTTTCTTCTCGTTGATTCTCATGCATCGTTAAATATCATTTTCATTAACTGTTACGAATACTTGTATCCATTAGTGAGAATAAAAATTGCAACATTAGTTTAAGCTTAGTGGTACTATATCAGTATCACTATGTTTATCAACTCGTGTCAGTTTTTTTCAACGACTGAATGATTTTTTTTCCTTGAAAAGCATCGGAATAAAACTGTACATATCATTTCTATCCCTCAAAAATAGAGGCGGGGTGGGGGTTGTATAGCACCCGACCCCCATCGAGCCCTATACCCCCCCCCCCCTCACCTTTTTCGACCCGGTCCAGATTTTATGCTGAAGCCTTGGGTGAACGTTGCATTGCTCATACACCGACCAAGAAGACACCTTAGGATAAAATCAATAAATTATGGCATCGGTTCGCTAAGAAAAACTATCGTTCATGTAATAGTATCTATGTATAATGGACACAGCCAATCGAAAAGCCAAAACATCGCAGCATGAGGACTTTAGACCTCCGACGGATTTCAGTCGGTGCAATTTAATATTGATTAGTGTCTGAAGTTCTTAATGCCATATCGAGCCTGCTTGTTGACACCATTTCTTTATTGGTCAGGTGAACAATTTTGTTTTTGGTAGGGAGGCCGGGGGTGCTTTTGATGGTGGGCGATGGACGAAAGCGCCCCTACCCGGCCAATCGTTTCATTTGCAATTATTCTCGTATTCTATAAATACCCCGTTCTCTCTTTCAAGTTCTCCCTCCCTCCTTCGCTTTTTTTTTCTCATGCAAACGTTCACACACGCACGATGATTTAGTCTTTCTCGCACACACGCGCACACACGCACATCCAACCGGTCTACCCAGCCCCCCTCCCCTTATGTCTGTCTCCGTCATCTCTTTTTTTTTTTTCCTTCCCCCCCCCCCCTCTCTCTCTCTCTCTCTCTCTCTCTTCCCGTCCCCATTTCCCTGCCCCCTCCCTCCGTTCTCTCTTTTTATTTCTTTCTCTCTCTCTCTCACCCTGACTTTTTCTCTCTCTCTCTCTTTCTCCAACTCTCTATGTCTCTCTCTCCCTCCCCCTCTCTCTCTCTCTATCTCTCTTTCTCTCTCCCCCCCCCCCTTTCTCCAGTTCTCTTAATCTGTAGTCATCCCCTTTCTATAACCTTTTCCCTTTTCTCCTTCTTTCCTTCCGTTCCTTCATTAGTTAAGATCGTGGTTTGTCTACTAAGTTACCATTAACCAACTGTGGTTTATTTGTTGGCATTTCTCATGACTTTCATTTGATGGACGGCATAATAATAAGAATGAAATCAAAATATAAATATCGAAACAAATTGTGCATCTCACCCCTTTATTCGCCAAAAATGTATACAAGTATGAAAGGATATACGTTGTTTTTTTTATTCTTACCATAATAAAAAAAAAACAACATAATATTATATTGACTGACGAAATAACCGAAGTCCAAACTCCATATCATTATAATAATAGTAATAATAAAAGTATTAATCGTAATATTCATAAATTGTTTTATACTAATAACCAAAGTCCAAACTCGATATAATGATACTAGTAATAATACTAATAGTAATATGTATGAAGCCCTAAATACTAGTGTTTCTAAGCTCTCTATCATAACCCAGGCATTAGCCGAGCGGCCCTGATAATGCGCCCAGGCATCGGTGGAAGTTTTCTTTACCGGGCACCCGTATACATCACCTGGGTGGAGAGTGGCACATGCAGATTAATATCTTGCCAAAGGAAATCCCAATATCCTTCAAAAGTAAACGATTTACAATAATTGTACAAAAGAGTACTATCAGAGATTCGACATTACAAAATTTAGTAACAAGTTCTGGAAGACACTAAGACACGGAGCGCCTGCATATGACAATTTACCTCACATGCAAAATAAGAAACAAAGAAACAAATAACGTCTTGAAAGAACAGGACAAAACGAAATGAGAAAGATAAACATACTTTATAAATTTCAAATTACAAAATATGTAAAAAAATAACCAATATCATAAGAATTCATCGATGAAACTCATTTCAGAATTCTCTCCTATAATGATCATTTCGATTTAATTTGCTAGCTGGAGAAGACATATCCGTTTTCTAAGGGCGCGTTCATGCTTGATTTTGACGGCCAGAATCAGGCATCTGTTACGCGTTTAGTTTAAAACACGCTTGCGTTCATGCTCACTTTTGTAGAATCACCGAAAAACGGCGATCACGATCGCCGATCGTAAACTCACAAAAAGATGCGTTTACAATTTGTAAACGCGTTTAAATGGGGTCAACGCACTGACCTCTAGTGGGTCTACGTAGCATGCACAGTGAAGGTTTGCGAATCCAGCTGGAAGACCAATTAAGGCCACACACTGAGAATTGCCTGGGGGAGCCAGAGAAGTAAGCATGAACAGTGCATCGTGGAACTGCGATCACGATGAGCGTTTACGATGAGCGTTTCAGATCGCTCATTCTGCCTTTAAAATTTAAGCATGAACGCAGCCTAATTTCAATAAGAATATAAATTGTCTTCAACTTTGGGAGAAGCGAAATAAGCAATGCTTTTTCTCCGTGTTTAGACAGTTTGGGGCAATGCGTGTACTTTGTCTCCGCCACCTATTACTTGACTGTCATATTCTAAGATTTACACTGTTGCTCATAAAGTTGGATTTCTTTTTTACCCCAATTTATGGAATTATTTTGACAATTATTTATTCCTAATAGAACTAGATAATAAGCAAATAATTACCGTTGGTGAAGGTGATGGGACAAAATATCACTTCCGAGGCGATCTGGATGTAGCTATCTTTCCGAAGCGAAGCTGAGGAAAGATAGCGTATATATTCTGATCGACAAGGAAGTCATAGTTTGGCATCGCCTGAAAACCAAAAGGTGATTATTTGCTTTATATTCCACATCTAAAACAATTTAATTACAAAAAGAAAAGGACGTGTATACATCTACATAAAAGACACCTAGACCCAAATTCACACCAAAAAAGTTTAAGTTTAACCCCCTTGATGATAAGGTGCGCGCGCATGTGTTTTCTTTAATTGCGGTCATTGTTAATGCGCGCTTAATTACGCCTGTTTTAGTGCGCGTTTGGATAATCTTCAGTGAAAGTGCGTTGCCCTTTGTAGATAGTACTTCTATCTTCAATGAAAGTGCGTTGCACTGTGTAGATAGTAGTACTATCTACACAGTGTAACGAACTTTTTACTTCTCCCATCAATAATGGGCGAACTATTTTTCCTCACGTGATTTACTTTTCACCAATCGTAGAGCAAGATTTTTAGTATGTGGGATATAATAATATACATTCTCAGATCGTTTTGAATAGTAATTTGCCAGTGTTTGTTTTGCGTGACTGCTAAAGCATGTGTATGCTACAATGCGTATCAACTAGGAGACCTACGCCCTTAAGTCATAAATGACAGTAATGAGGATTAATGCCCTATAAAAGGGCACTAATATAGCTCATCGACACGGTTTTGATCCTGGGGCCTCACAGTTAAGAGACCATTGCTTTGCCACTGAACCATGACTGTACACAGCGCGAGATATGGTAGGGGTAGTTCCCACAAATTAAAAAAAACAAAGAAAATACGATAAATTATCAATAATTCATTAAATTCCCCCCACCCCGGTCCCCAACAGAAAAAAAAATTCTGTGTGCCCATGCCTTGAGCCATAATGCAAGACCGTACAGAGGATTTGTTTATGTTGGGGACCGGGGTAAAATGCAATCAATTATTGATAATTTATTGCATTTTCTTTGTTGTATTGTAAAGTTCGATGTCATGCCTCCTCGCAGCGACAATGAGATCAATGAAGTCCTTGCCGAGAGCTTTACATAGGACCTTATCTTCCACCAAAGCAGTGACTCCTTCTTCCATATCACATGGAACTCTTGGCGTCCCGGGTGGAATGTCCGTGTGAGCGTCCCCTGTGCATTCCGAAGGCAGATTCAGTTTGTTGACGATGCCGTCCAGTCCTGCAGCTACGGTACCTGCAAGCAGAAGATATGGATCTGCATCGCTTCTTCCGAGCCGATTCTCTAGGTACGATCCTGTTGGCCCATCGCCATTCTTGACGCGGAATGTAACCGAGCGGTTATGTCTGCCCCAGGTAATGAACGATGGTTCTACCCAATTGGGCGGTTGATAAGCACCAAACATCTTGATTCCATTGACGGTGGGAGCCATGAGGGGTGTTAGCGCTCGGGCATGGGCGAGCAGACCAGCAATCCAATGTTTTGCCGTGTCAGTCAGGTCACCCGTCTTGTTGGACATCACGTTACCAGTCTTGTCCCAAAGAGAATGGTTAAAATGGAGAGTAAATCCATCCCCATTCCACTTGGGGTCTGCTAGAAAATGTGCAGTATACCCATTGCAGAGAGCGATATCTTTGCATGCATTCCTACACATGACTGCGTCATCAGCAGCCTTTATTCCAAACGAAGGCTCTGTGGTAACTTCCAGAGATCCCGCAGGACTCTCGGAGTGAACAGTATTCACAACCACTCCGACCTTTGGCAAACAGTCAAACAACTGTTTGATATAGTCCTTGACCGTTAGAAGAAGGACGGTACTGCCAGCGAATCCTATCCGGTCTGCGACCAGCTCTTGACCTTTCGCGTCGGATAAACGACATTCTAATTCGTAAGCGCTCAGCAGCGAAAACCCCAGACTTTCCAAACGCCGAAGTTGTTTCTCCGCCACGTTCCTCGGATGTTCTACCACAAGGTCTATCATATTGAGGTGATAGAGAGCTGATGTGACCCTTGCTGTATCCTCGAGCCAAGGAATCACACTGTAGGTGTCCAGAGCTGGCAGGGCGCAGACATCGGTGAAATAATATTTTCTCTTGAAAGTCGACTCGAAAGTGATCCCCGCTGGATCTTTCATGAAGATTATCGGAGAGAAGAGGAAGCCCCTTGTCAGGTTCGAAGTCAATTCCTCCAGACTGTGCACTGCTACCATCTTACAACGCGTGATGCCATTAATATCGGTGAATTCGACCCGGAGCACTTTGATTCCTCTCTGCTTAACGTCGTTCAAAATACGATCCAATGCCTCCGATCCGTGACCATTATCTGTAAAAATATAAATTTGAGTCAAGAAATATAATAATGATATTAATAATATTAATGGGTTCTTGTCTAGCGCTAATATCTCGTGGCGCTCCATAATTATGACTTCGGCCTAAGCATGTCTGCCCGTTATGGCGCTCTAGCATATCAAGGAATGTATTCCTGCAAGGTACGAGTTATGCCCTGTTAGTATTCAACCTTTCCCCTCAATGCTTCCCGCTTTATATTTGTTATGTAGATTACAGAATTGGGTTGAATGCATTGGGTAGCTAGGCTCCACTGCACTCTACATAGCTCCAACAGGTGGTGCATAGCTATAGTGGGTGGGTTGAATGCATTGGGTAGTTAGGCTCCACTGCACTCTACATACATTGTAGCTCCAACAGGTGATGCATAGCTATAGTGGGTGGGTTGTCTTACCTAGCAGTGTAGTGTCACTATCTGCACACAAGTCATACAGGCAGGACCTATGGGTTGGTGGTGAATGAAAGTTGTTTCATAGGACCTATGGGTTGGAGGTGAATGAAAGTTGTTTCATAGCATTTTGCGCTGCAAGTCCAATTTCCATGGAGGGTCAAGATCACCAGAACCGACATTGAGGCCTGCCCGATTTTCTGCATTTCAGTCAACCAGTCAAACTATGGTGTTCCGGCTAGGACTTACAGAGCAAGTCCTGTGTCCAAGTTTCATGCCACAATGGGTGGATCTCTACCTGTAACGACTAAGGAGAGATGAAGGTGCCATAACAGCTAGAGGAACCCCTTCGTTACGGTGGACAAGTTCCAGCAACAGTAACAGCTATGGTTTCTTTATTCCCATGAACAATATTTAAATATCACATCTTGAGAGTGATTGCATCACTAAAGTGGGTTATTTTATTTATATCTCCAGACGTATGATAAACCTATGACCATTTTTAGTATCAATACTCTGTACACATGTGTTATTTTGTGACAGCTAAGACTACAACCTCAGGGTTGGGTTCAATATATTCTTTATATCTTTATATGTATTTCTATTGTGATAAGAAGTAAAGTAATAAAGATAAGAAGAAGATGATATTCTTTGATACACTTAACAGAATTTGATTTCTTTGTTTATTGTGTTAATCTTCCTGTGAGATGATTAGAGAGTTTTAACTACTAGATCACGAATTAAAGTCACCTGAGTTTACCCAGTTGTGACATGCCCTTATACAAATAATTTACGGACCCATATTGTAAAAACAACAAAGAACCCAGTCAGAAGATTTCAACACACAAGACCTGTATCGCCAACGTCGCAGTAGCGATTGTAGAAAGATGCATGAAGGACTCTCGCAACCCCCCCCCCCATCCCCCCCCCCCCCCAAAAAATAATAATGATAATAATAATACAAATACTAATAATAAAAATAATAATAATAAGGATAATGATAATAATAATACAAATACTAATAATAAAAATAATAATAATAATAAGGATAATGATAATAATTATAATAATAATAAAAAGTACAAAATTCAATCAATCAATCAATGAAATAAAATAAAATATCACGAAATACGACGACTACTACTACTACTACTACTTCTTCTATTACTACTACTACTACTATTTCAACTACTACTACTACTAATAATAATAATGATAATAATAATAATAATAATAATAATGAAATCAGAATTTGTAAAACGCAAAACGCACAAAATGAATATGGGTTGTTTCCATCAGTGGCGGATGTAGGGGGGGGGGGGGCGGTTCCCCAAAATAAGAAGACGGGCCCCTCCCCTTGGCGCAATGGGCGTTGGGTGTGTGTTTTGATTACAACAAAATGGTTTCCTGGTTTCCGTCCTAGTAAGCAAAGGACTAGTCCAACTTTGCAACAGGCATACATACCTTCTCCATTTCGTGTCACAGTCTGGTCTTCTGGTAGGCCTATGATCGAAGATCCTGTTTCATGAGAAGGGCTCGAGGACGAGTATATTAGGCTCATCGTGTAAGAGTTGGTCTGGAAATCGGAAGGACAAAAATAGAATGATATGCCATTAAAGCCAGTGTCCCACAGCTTTATTTTTAGCGCTGTCATTAACAATGGAAGAAAAGTCAGTATGCATACAGAGATAATAAGCCAGTTCATAGTTGCAGTCTGAGCAAGAAGTTTTAATCCTAATAAGGCCGGGGGGCATCATGCCCCCCCCCCCCTCCACGATTTTTCTGATTGTTCGGGAACGCATATGGATGGCACCGCTCCGCTCGCTGATTTTTTTCTTTCGCTCATTTTTGTGATTTGTGTACAAAACATATGGAAAAATCATTTTTCCTAAACATAGATCAAACATGGGTTATTGGGTCTTGTTTAAAGTTTAGGTGGTTGTTTTGGGAGTCAAAATAGTTTAATTGTAGTTAGAAATTAAATAAAACAACAAAAACAATAAAATACACAAGTTAAAAAAACAATGAAATACATAAGAAATTATAAAAACAAGAGATAACATAAGGAATAAGCTGGCACTTCCAAAAAAAAATTTTGTCGTATTATTATTCAGAATGGTCTAATGAATATATGTAGTGAAAAAGAATGCTTAAATATGAATAATATATGATTTATGGGTAAAAATGTGATTTTTATGACCTTATTTGCATAAATTACCATAAATATGCAAATGAGTGAATTTTTTAAAAAATTGTAATTACCATAGTATTCTATGTACTTAACTTGACATGCGTGCACATTTTCGCGGAGATCGGCCGCTTCACGGCCGAGATCTTAAGGGGGGCATAATGCCCCCCCCCCCCGGCCGTACTAAGACCTCAAATAGCCCGGCCTTTTATGGCTAAGAGATGCAGTCATGTCTAGCTCATTCCCTTTGAACCATCTTCGATGCCCACATCACCCCTCCTTCCAACTAGACCTCTTATTGATTACCTAACATCATGGGATAGGACTATGCTTGCACCCTTAACTAAAACTATCCATCCTTTGTCTCAAAACCAATACTTCCAGCCAGCTCTCTACATCATGGTCTTAAAGCTAAAGACCAGTTATGGTCATGCGATTGCATTGTGAAAGAAACGTTGTGGAATGGATCAGAAAAAGGCTGATCATCTAGCATATAAGTATTGGTGTGTACTGCAAGGTTCTGGAATCATCAAAATGATAAGAAACTTGGCCCAGTCTTCGTAAAGTTACAAGCACTGTACAAAGAAAGATGTATATGTATATGTATACGCACACGTGCGCGACACGTGCTCTTATCTCTCACAGACCATCGGATAAACTAATTTACCGAATATATCAATTAGAAGGCGGTTTCCCGGTAAATTTGTTATCATCATGTATTAGTCAAAACATATTCTTTCACATGATTGGTAATAAGAGCTTCCATTTCATTTTTTGAAATTGGGGCGTTTCCAATTTATAGCGTTATAATATTTAAAAACCCTTACGGACACAGGTCCGACATCAATTATTGTATGCATTTCAATTATTGCATCATATATGATAGACGTCACATAGAATAATGTAAACGTATGCTCGCAGGCATTCTATCTTTGTCTAAATTAGGAATAACAACGACAGGAATGAGAACTCCAAAACAGAAGTTTGCTATACTAATAACTCAAACTTACATGTTAATCATCCCAATACACATTACACAAATTTTGGTAAATGACCTTACCTAAATAATATCACAAAATAGAAATATTAATATTATTAGACTCAGTGATACAGCACAATCACCAATATAGGAGACTTTGAAAGATAGAAAAGCATATTGCTCGCACTTTCTTAGTACAACCACTTTCAAACATACTTCTCCTAAATACAGAGATTAACAGCAGCCACATCCTGAAGGGACATATCACTATGAACATGACTGACAAAGAAAGCGGACAAAATATACAGTTCCTCAGGTAGACAAAGGAACATCCCTCCACTGCTATTATGTAAAAATGTGTAAAACAGGTGTCACATGCATATTCACCTTTTTACATAATAGCAGTGAAGGGATGTTCCTTTGTCTACCTGAGGAACTGTATTTTTGTCCGCTTTCTTTGTGCGTCATATTCATAGTGTATTCTACCTTTCATACAGGGAGATGCATAGCGTGGAAAAGTGCATTGTTACGGGTAAACAATGATGTATTAATTGGTATGGATAATGGAAAAGTCTCTGGTTTAGTACTGCTTGATCTCAGCAGTGCTTTTGATACCGTTGATCATTGCATTTTGCTGAAGAGATTAAAGGAAATAGGTCTCAATGGTATAGTATTAAAGTGGTTTATGTCATATCTTTCTAGTAGATCACAAGAAGTTTGTATCTGTGATGCTACCTCTGTTTCAGTTAGTTTAGATTTTTCAGTTCCCCAAGGATCTGTTCTCGGTCCGCAATTGTTCAATGTTTATACTCTGCCCATACAGCATATTGTTCAAAAACACAGTATCAATTATCATATGTATGCAGATGACTTACAGCTTTATTTTATTTGCAAACCTGTCCAGAAAGAAATAGATGAAAATGTGAAGAAAATTGAAAACGGTATAGCTGATGTGAGGAACTGGATGATTCAGAGTCGCTTAAAACTAAATGATGCAAAAACAGAATTCATTTTGCTTGGCAACAGTAGACAGCTCAGTAAAATTAAGGTTTCTCATGTTCAAGTTGGTTCTGCCCCTGTATCTCCTGTACATCAAGCTAGGAATCTTGGTGTAATATTTGATTCTGCCATGTCACTCGAAACCCATATTTCAAATTGTGTTAAACTGGCCAATTGTAATCTACGTAATATCCGTGCAATTAGGCAATATCTCTCACCTCAATCCACCCAACAGTTAGTACATGCTTTTGTTACTTCGCACCTTGATAATTGCAATTCATTACTCTTTCGACTACCCGCCAACCAAATTAACCGATTGCAAAAAGTTCAGAATGCTGCTGCTCGCCTTGTAACTAACACCAGAATATCATCACATATCACTCCTATCTTGAAATCTCTGCACTGGCTCCCTGTTCAACAGCGTGTGATCTATAAAATTCTACTCTTAACCTATCGTGCACTAAATGATCTAGCTCCAGAATATATTTCATCCCTTCTATCACCCCACTCTGCAGGTCGTTCTGGTTTACGTTCATCACATAATATTAGACTTAAAGAAATACGTACCAAAAGAAATTGGGGGGATAGAGCATTTGCATCAGCAGCTCCTTCTTTGTGGAATAAGTTACCTTTCTCTATTCAGACGGCCAACACTCTCTCTACTTTCAAAACTGGGCTTAAAACTCACCTGATGCTCAATGCATATTGTTAAATTTCAATGTTCTTTTTATACAATGCATGCAAAACAAACAATCGCACTGTGCCACATTGTATGTACCTTAGCACCATGAAGTTGTATGATCTAATGCAAGTTAACATTTAATATTTCTTTAATCTTAAGTATGTTAAATATTAATTTAAATTATTTGTATGCGCCTTGAGCATCTCTAGAGATGGATATGTTGCGCTTTATAAATATTGTTATTATTATTATTATTATTACCTGCAACGCCACTAAAGAAAATAGGGTCCAATTAAAGGGAGTAGACACCGAATTCTCTGGGAGACAATCCCGCCCCCCCCCCCCACTCAGTGTTATTTAGGGTACGCATATGCTTGTTCCCTCTTTTTGAAAGCACCCCCTATCTGCGGACTGCCAACATTTCCGAACCCCCCTTTCGCGGGCTTATCGCGGGCTTTTCCTGCCTTGGAGACCCCCCTAATTCCGGAAAAATGCTCAATGTACCCCCCTAAATTCGGAATAATTTTTCAGGAGTCAAGAGATGAGAGAAAGAAAAAAAATCAACCCCTTTTTAAAGAAATCTCCGGGTGAAAAGTCAAATACACCCCTTTCTTTACAATTCTCGAAGCAGACTTTGTCGCACGAAAAGTAATCCTTTACCGGACATTTTGGTAACACACATGCGGTCATTTCGACCCCGGAGTGGAGGGGGGGGGGGGGGGCGGGGAGACACTATAATCCCAAACGATGTGTCAATTGTTGTTGACGGTCATAGCCCTAGTAAATAAATTATCTACCAGCAAGAGTTCTTAAACTGGGAGAAGAAAATAATTTTTGTGGGAGCAAACCTATATTGCACTAAAACTGCATAAAGAGCACAAAGCAGAGTTTGTTTCTTAAAATAGAACTATGAGAATAAAAGAATGGATGGAAAGAGAGATAGGGAGAGAAAGAGAGGGGGAGAATAAATAACAAAATATGACTTTAGTAACTGCCATTTTGTACGGGGGTTACACACAGGTGGAAGTATTCTTTGAAAAGGGGAAACAAAGGCAATCATTCCTACAGCGATGGAGGTGCTACCAACCCCTTTCATAGTGCTTCTACCGGAGTCACACCGATGAAAATACCGATTGAATTTTCCTTATGTTAACACAGGTGAAACCGCCGCTGTCTGTGCTGTCCTTTTCATACTGCGGGTGAAATTCACTCGCTGTGGCGAGCCCTTGCCGGAAGTGAAGAATTATTGCGCAATTATTAAGCCCGCGCCCATCTAGTCAACAAACACAACTGGTTACGATAAAGCGCGCGAAATTGCCAGAAACGTACTGGGATTATCAAGAACATATTATTTTTTCGGATAAATGTCTTTTTTTTCCCCCAATTAATATCATAGTTTGCCTTTTTAAAGACAATTTAATGCCTAAATCACCCTCCTTTTCACCGGAGAGGCGCTTGCAGTGACGTCATATGCTATTGCGCAATACAGCTCCGAAACTGGGTTTTTTCTGAGCGTTCTGAGTCGTCAACTTTAAAGCTAGATTCCAGAATTATTGGTGATTTTTAAGAAAAATCATTGTCATGTTCGGAATTTCCGTGGAAAATTATTCTACATGTCTTTTTTTTTCATTTTTTTGCCGTTTTGGTTAGAGTGCCTCTTCAAGACCAGCAATGAACGTGTACGTGTACAATCTGGTTGGAAACATCAGTTTATTAACTCTTTCTAAAAATGGTATGCGTGAACCCGGAAAGTCATGAAATTTCAGCAACATTTGTAAATCACTGGTATCGAATAAGAAATAAACCCAGTTTGAATTTTATAGGGGGGGGGGCAACTGACCCTCAAGCCCCCCCCCCCCCCCCCCCCTCCCCCAACAGTGCACCAGTGGTCATCAACAATCACTCGTTGTTTTTTCTACACTTGAATGACGCGGATAATTTCAAAGTACTCTATGACCTTGCCACCGATTTATTATGACCCTTACAGATCAGGGACGTGATAGAGAAGGACTGGAATCAAGCCGCTCTCCTTTGACCCCATGCTCCAAGCCGCCGAAAAGTTATGCGCTAATCTGTAACTGTCGACCAGGTGGTGAGATAAAAGAGCGCATGAAATTTCAGGAGTTAGAATTCCTACATCAGAAAATGGTATCACTGCAACTGTTCGCTGTCCCTTCCAATGATTTCTCATCCATTGTTGAATGTGTAAAGAGTAGAACAAGCGAACACAAACTTGTGTACTTTCATCCTTTTTTAAACTTGAAAAATACAAAAAACACGCGAAAACACGCATTAGCAAACTTAATGTTATTGAATATTGTAAACCATGGATCAAATAACGGGACATTAAAGCATGCACAAATTAGCGCATCATCCTAAAATATTGAATTTTTGACAGGATGTAATTTTTCTTTTACCAACTCTGGCACACAAATTAAAGGAAGGACGGAGTTTTAAATTTGAAAATTTGTTTGATGCACTATTCCCAATAAAATCCCCATATAAAGTTTTTGATTTACACTGAAATTTTGCCGGTAATTTAATATTTTGTAATAAATGTAAAACTGGTGCCTGGCTTCCGAAAGTCCCCGCAGTGGAAGCGCGGTTCGGAGCATGGAACTTCAAAGCCAAGTGGAATGTTACACATCCCATTGTTACGCTTTAGAACTCAAGAATGCGTTTGAATAAATTACAAGAGTTTCGCCTCCTTTTCTTTCACCTCCCTGTACAGATCGATTACCCCTTTGGAAAAACTGAGCTCAATCAAAGTCTATTATAAAGTATGCGTATCATCCTGCAACGAAATTAGAGTTTTGTCAATTTTCTATCGAAAGCACAAGCATCGAAACCACAAGCAAATGTTCAGTGAAGAATAGGCTTATATATAGTTCTGTGTATATGAGTACAATGCATAATCAGTCAATAAAAAGAAGAACAAACCCACAGTACGTGTATCTGCATAGCGTCTGGCTGCAAAATGTTTCTGAAACAGTTTTGCTCATTTGCTAGGTATGAGGTTCCCAGGGACCTCAAGGAAGAACAGTAGTGTTCTTTAAACATTGCTGAATTGGGCTTTCCATCGATTTTTGTCTATGTACATGTATGAATATTTCATTTTGTACATTTTACTATGTATAATATTTTATCTGATTATGGAAATAAAAACAACAACAACAGGTTCGTTTGTAAAGATATTCAACATAATCATCAAAAGTTGTATTAGATTTTATCTCTACAGTTTTGCTAGACAATAGGCCTACAAAATGTTGCAATGGAATTGTGAATGGTTGAAGATATCGCTTTTAGGATTTCAAGGTTTATGAGGGAAAGAATGAACATACCTATAATTACCTCAAATATAAATGTGAACGAGAGTTTTAGGGGAAAATAGTTTAAAAATTACTTTGGTTTTAAATCGGGGCACATGTTATGAGGAAACAAAAAGGGGTCACTTATCAGTATAAAAAATAATACTTATAAGAAAATAAAAGAGCGCGTGTCAAAGTAGAAAGGGAAATTATCAGAGGTAAAAAAGGGGCACTTCTCGCACCTGAATAGCGGCACTTATGAGAATGAAAAATGGGCACTTATTGAAAAGGAAAGAGGGCATTTGTCGAAGGAAATGGGGCACTCGTCAGAGATGAAGGGGATACTTATTAGTAAGGGAAGGACAATTATTACAAAGAATTATGAGGATTATTAAAAATTATAATCATGTTCTTTTATTGGCTTACCTGTGAGAATCGAAGAGGTTGGATCAATTAAGAGTGCTCTTTTGTCGATAACAATAGGTGCGGGAAAGTCTTCTGAAGCAGCTTGGAAACATGCAAACTCTACCCGAAGTAAACTGTTAATGAATCTTCAGAAGTATGAATCGCCGCAAAAGGTCTAGTTCTCCGGCCAGTGAAGGTCATTGGTGAATACACTGGCGTATTTGAAGTTTCATGTTTTAGGAATTCATATCAATCTGAAATACCATTAATCAAACTTAAGTCAGTTCGAGAGATTATCCATCCATTTTAAATAAATTTGAGGGTAGCAATATAATTGACCAAGTTAATATTCCAATTGTTTCAACCGGTACACTTGAAGGGCGCGGACAGTTTCAAATTACTGCTTCTAGGACCTTGCAACTTTTTGTTCAGATAGATAAGGTCGGGAAACAAACTGCGCATGGGCAGTCCGCCACATGACGAAAATCGGATTCAGGTTTGTCTGGCGGGGAGGGGGGGGGGCGAAAGTTATGTTAAAAGCAAAGGGCAATATGCCAAATACCCCAGGTTTCTGTTTTTGTTCTTCCTATTCTCCCTCTCATTTTTAAGAGGGTTCAAACCTTACGCATCCGCCACTGTTTCCAAAATATCCCGTTTTTAGGGCTAAATTGCACATAAATTGTTCCTCACATTGGCAGCAAACCTAATATTACAACGTTGTAATTAAACGCAAGGTTTAGGTAGGAGTACATAAGTAGGAATTTTGTCGAAAAGATGTTTAAAAACAGCAATCTTAATCTCCTAACCATTCCCCAATTTTAAGAATGTTAAAGCTTATTTTCTTTTAAACAAAATATTGGCTTTAACTCAGTGTCTTGCATGCTACGAAAAAAGGACACCACTAGGGCTGTTCTTCCCTTTTCTTTCCATCCATAGCATTAGGGTTATGAATCAAAATGTAAACTCATCAAAATACATCAAAATGTAAACTGCGCCAAATCACCAAATGTGGAAACATTGGAATGTTAGTTCTGAAGGAGAATTGATAACAGTCCAAGAAAGAGAGAGAGAGAGAGAGAGAGAGAGAACTTTACTGTGTTCATATTTTAGGAATTAGTATCAATTTAAAATACCATTAATCATATAAAGACATAGTTAGCAAGGACCGGTTCAGTATCCCTATAAACTTTGTTAATACATGTATAATGTTTAAAACCATATGTCATTGTTGTTGTTTTATTCTCGTCTTTGTTATACGCAAGGGAGGAATATGGAAGCCGTTTAATGCTGGGCCATAATTAAGCATGTCTTTCGTCAACCTATCATTATGAGTCTGTATATTGTAAGATATTTTTTGAATATTCTTGTTTTTTGAAGTATTAATTGTAATAGGGAATTCATTATTTTTTGTTTTGATACATTTTCTAAACTGATTTGTACCAAAATGCTTTGTTTAGCTGTTTAAGGGGTTAGGCTCAACTAGCACATGGGCTATTTTCTGGCCCCTTTTACCAACCAATAGTTTCTCTTCTTTTATATGGAAAATAACCGTATGGAATGTACGTATTGCTGTTGGTACATAAATCAAATCAAATCAAATCAAATCAAATCAAATAATAAACAATTTAAAAACTATTACAAAAGGGTTGGTCCTTTCATATGATGAAGCCTCGTAGCCTATATCGTGTGTTTCTGACAACCGAAATTGGGGTAATAATAAAACAGCATCGTGTGTTTTAATACAGGATTAATATTGCTTTTCCTTTGATTACCTCCAGCATTGCCAGACATCCACTAGTACTAAATACACCGGAGTCGAGAAGGAGGGAAAAATGGGCAAAATACCTTTTCGAAGGGTATAAGTTCCAAGCAAGGATTAAAATCAATAACCCTTGTTTGAGAATCAAGATGCTACATCATCATACCAAGGGATGACACCGAGAAACTTCAAAAATGGGGGTCCGGGGCAGTGCCCCCGGTTGGGGTGAAGGGGTTAGGATTTAGTTTGGGTTAGAAGAAAAAGAAAAAAAAGGTCTCGAGATCTCAAAATCGGCGAAGGAATCTTATTCCTGCATACCACAAAAATCCTATTTTAAAAAAAGTTGAGGGGTGATCTGATATTTATTTTATATTTTCTTTCCTCACTCTCTCCCTCTTTCCCCTCTCTCTCTCTCTCTCTCTCTCTCTCCTCTTCCACTTCTTATATGTCTGTCCATTTGTCTTTGTCTCTGTCTGTCTCTCTCTCCGTCTCTCTCTCGTTCTCTTTTCCTCTCCCACTGCTTCTCTAATGACAATATCACCAAAACACTAACAGAGGGAGACAAACAGAACACAGCAAAAAGACACATTGACCAAGTTAGATACATATAGTTTCTTCTAAATCTTTCACTCTCTTTTTTGTTTTAATAAAACTATGTATAATACGTGGGTTATATACATAATCAACATTTCACAAATATATAAGATCATATGGATGTTTCATTTTTTCTCTCTATTAACATTCACCTATGCGACAGTACCCCTGATATTGATTTGCATACATCATTTTATTTACATAAATCACATTGGTTAATTTCCATAATGTAAAATTACGCGAGAAGTATGCCTATGGACTTCCTGGCCAGGCGCGTACGCAGGGGGGCGTGTTTGGGGGGTTATCCCCCCCTTTGGTATTTGTATGTGTATAACCCCCCCCCCCCCCCCCCCCATCGGAGCAAAATGTCAAATTTTCAAATTTCGAGACAAAAAAAAAAAGTGTCCTCTTACCCCCCCCCCCCCCCGCTTATTCAGCGGCTGGCTGAGTCGATGCGAAATTTTCGGCCCGATTTAAAAATGTTAAAACCCCCCCTTGAAAAAATCCTGCGTACGCGCCTGTTCCTGGCTATGATCAAGTATGTATACCAGGGGGGGGGGGTGTTGCACAAAGATCCTAAGTAGAACTTAACTCTAAGTTTGACTTCAAAATTATGGACAGCCATTGGAGTCTTAAAATGAAATATATTCAAAAGCAGAAATTCAAGTATTTTAGACTTTTTATAAATTACACATCCAGAACATGAAATCTCCTTGATGATAGAAAATATGATTTGAATAAACAATTTGCCTTTCAAAATAACTTTTACAACATATTTTCAAAGATGCTAATGGCTTTCCATAATTTTTAAGTCCAACTCTGAGATAAGTTCAACTTAGGATCTTTGTGAAACACCCCCAGATATCATCATCAGTACTACGAAGTGTAACGGTGATCAAGAATACGGATTATGCAGATAAGCACTGAAATCTGTCTAATCTGCATAACTTTCGTCATATTCATAATAAAGCGTTGACCTTAGGCTAACACCTTGTTTTGTAATCAATTTAAATGCATGCGTCTTTTACCATGCATCGTTGAATATTATTTCCATCACCTGCTACCAATGCGTGTATCCATTTATATTGAAAATACAAAGCTGCAACATTAGGTGTAGCTAGGTAGAACTATTTCAGCGTCACTCTGTATATCACTCGTGTCAGACTTGTTCAACAATTGATTGATTTAATTGATTCACCAACTGCTTTCCTTGAAAATTATCGGGGTATATAGTGTAAGTCATCCCCATTCCTCAAACCTAGAGATGGGGGTGGGGGTCGTTTAGCATCCCGACCCCACCTAGCCTCCCACCCGCCTCCCCCCCCCCCCCCCAAAAAAAAAATAAAAAAATAAAAAATAAATAAAAAATAAATAAATAAATTAATAAATAAATAAATAAATAAATTTAAAAAAAATTAGGCCCTGAGTTTACGCTTAATTGGGAACCAAAACCTTCATACTATTTACTTTTATTGTAAAGTTTAAGATATTTGAATACAATCAGTGAACATTTGAAAAAAATCGGGCAAGGAATAAGGAAGTTAAAGCTGTTTGGAATGACTAGTCACTAGAGGGCGATATTCAATTTGATGACATCATTTGTGGACAACTCTCCATGCCTTTTGTACATCAAATTTCATGTTTTTCCTTCTTTCTTCTGAGTGAGATAATCTACTCCCCTGAAAGCAAGATATAGAATGCAAAATGATATTCTACTTCACATGTTATGAAGTCGGATCAAGAACACAAATAAATACGAAGAAAATTGTGAAATTTGATGTACAAAAGGCATGGACACAAATGATGTCATCAAATTGAATATCGTCCTCTATTGACTAATCGTTTCAAAAAGCTTCAACTTCCTTATTCCTTGCCCGATTTCTTCAAATATCTTAAACTTTACAACAAAAGTAACTTAGTATGGAGGTTTTGGCTACCTTTAACATTGAATTACTCATTTACCCACCAAGAAGACGGCGTAGGTCAAAGTAATGAATTGCAACATCAATACATTGACCTAGTGCCTAGTGGCATCGGTTTGCTTGAGAAAAAAAAACTATCGTCCATGAAATAGTATCTATGTGTAATGGATACAGCCAGTGGAAAAGCCCAAGTTTGGCAGCATAAGGACTATCGACCTCCAACGGCAAAGCTCGAAGATCGGATTTCAGTTGACCAAATTTAGTATTGATTATTATCTGAAGTTTTGAAGTGCTGTATCGAACATGCTTGTTGACATTATTGTTGTCAAGTTGATAAGTGGGAGTTGCTTTTGATGGTAGGTGATGGAGGAGATAACGCCCCTTCCCCTGTCAATCATTTTATTGTGTAATTATTTTCGTTTTTTTATAAATATCTCCTCCCCCTCTTTTTCATTCTCCCTCCCTCCTTCGCTTGATTTCTGTCACAGGCACGCACGTACACACACGCACGGGAATTTCGTCTCTCTCGCACACACGCGCGCACACCCACATACGTACACTCCCCCGTCCCACCCCTCCCTCCGTGTCTCTATATCTCCGCTCCGCCTTTTCTGTCCCTTCTCTCTTCCTCTCTCTCTCTCTCTCTCTCTCTGTCTTTTTCTCTCTCCCTCTCTCTGTCTTTCTCTCTCTCCCTCTCTCTCTCTTTCCCTCCCCATCTCCCCTCGCCCCCTCAATCTCTCTCTCTCTCTATCCTTTCTCTCCAGTTTCCTCATTCTATAATCATCCCCTTTCTATAATCTTATCCTTCTTCTCCTTCTTTCCTTTCATTCTTTCATTAGTAAGAAACGTGTTTTGTATACTTTACCGTTAATAGATTATAGATCTTTTTCTTTTAATTTTCATACTTTTTATTTTTAAGAACTGCATAATGATAAAAATACAATCAAAGTAAAATTCATTAAAAAAACGTGCATATCACTTCTTTATATGCAGATAATTTATAGAAGCATGAAATGAAATATATATTCTTTTTAATTCTTACCGTAATAGAAAAAAAATGAAATATTCTATTGACTGAGTAATTACCAATGAAAGTCAATTCTCCATATAATGATAATAATAATAGTTTTAATAGTAATTTTTATATAACGTTTAATACTAGTTTGTCTAAGCTCTCAATCAGTAGCCGAGCGGCCCTGAAAAGGACTGATATGCGTCTTTTTATAATATTTTGCATGAACAGGACAAAGCGAAATGAAAAACATAAATATTCAATATACCTTCAAAATAACAAAATATGTAAAATAACCAATATAATAATAATTCATCAATTGTAACTCATTTCAGCATTATCCACTATGTGATCTTTTGTTTAGAATTTTCTAGCTGGAGTAGACATCTCCTTCTTTCTTGTTTCATTCCGAATTTAAATTTTCTCTTTTAGTGGGAGAAGCGAAATGTAAGAAATGTTATATATCCATGTTTAAAAAGTTTGGGGCATAACATCATGTGTGAACTTCGTCTCCGGATCCTGTTTCTTGATGACACCATTTGTGGACCACTCTCCATGCCTTTTGTATGTAATTTCATGTAATCTACTCCCCTGAAAGCAAGGTATAGAATGCAAAATAATATTCTACTTCACATGTTATGAAGTCGGATCAAGAACACAAATAAATACAAAGAAAACAAAAGAATTGTGAAATTTGATGTACAAAAGGCATGGACAGGTGTCCACAAATGATGTCATCAAATTGAATATCGCCCTCTATTGACTAATCATTTCAAAAAGCTTTAACTAGGCGTTGTGGCGTGCGCCTGTAATCCAGCTAAAAAGTGGAAGTTACAAACTGATTCAGCCCAGGACGCAGGTTCGAAACTGAGTCACGTCTTTCGGATGGTGACGTTTAAAGGTCGGTCCCAGACGTAAATAATCATATCTGATTGATACACGTCTGTAAAAACCCAATACACACACACACACACATTTAACTTCCTTATTCCTTGCCAGATAATATCTTAAACTTTACAATAAAAGTAACTTAGTATGAAGGTTTTGGCTACCTTTAACATTGAATTACTCATTTACCCACCAAGAAGACGGCGTAGGTCAAAGTAATGAATTGCAACATCAATATATTGACCTAGTGCCTAGTGGCATCGGTTTGCTTGAGAAAAAAAACTATCGCCCATGAAATAGTATCTATGTGTAATGAATACAGCCAGTGGAAAAGCCCAAGCTTGGCGGCATAAGGACTATCGACCTCCAACGGCAAAGCTCGAAGATCGGATTTCAGTTGACCAAATTTAGTATTGATTATTATCTGAAGTTTTGAAGTGCTGTATCGAACCTGCTTGTTGACACAATGTTGGTCAAGTGGATAAGTGGGAGTTGCTTTTGATGGTAGGTGATGGAGGAGATAACGCCCCTTCCCCTGTCAATCATTTTATTGTGTAATTATTTTCGTTTTTTTAATAAATATCTTCTCCCCTCTTTTTCATTCTTCCTCCCTCCTTCGCTTGATTTCTGTCACAGGCACGCACGTACACCCACATACGTACACTCCCCCGTCCCACCCCTCCCTCTGTGTCTCTATATCTCCGCTCCTCCTTCTCTGTCTCTTCTCTCTTCCTCTCTCTCTCCCTCTCTCTGTCTTTCTCTCTCTCCCTCTCTCTGTCTTTCTCTCTCTCCCTCTCTCTCCCTCTCTTTCCCTCCCCATCTCCCCTCGCCCCCTCAATCTCTCTCTCTCTCTCTCTCTCTCTCTCTCTCTCTCTCCTTTCTCTCCAGTTTCCTCAGTCTATAATCATCCCCTTTCTATAATCTTATCCTTCTTCTCCTTCTTTCCTTTCATTCTTTCATTAGTAAAAAACGTGTTTCGTATACTTTACTGTTAATAAATTATAGATCTTTAATATTCTTTTAATTTTCATATTTTTTTATTTTTAAGAACTGCATAATGATAAAAATCCAACCAAAATAAAATTCATAAAAAACGTGCATATCACTTCTTTATAATATACAGATAATTTATAGAAGCATGAAATGAAATATATATTCTTCTTAATTCTTACCGTAATAGAAAAAAAAATGAAATATTCTATTGACTGAGTAATTACCAATGAAAGTCAATTCTCCATATAATGATAATGATAATAGTTTTAATAGTAATATTTATATAATACTTAATACTAGTTTGTCTAAGCTCTCAATCAGTAGCCGAGCGGCCCTGAAAAGGACTGATATGCGTCTTTTTTTATAATATTTTGCATGAACAGGACAAAACGAAATGAAAAACATAAATATTCAATATACCTTCAAAATAACAAAATATGTAAAATAACCAATATAATAATAATTCATCAATTGTAACTCATTTCAGCATTATCCACTATGTGATCTTTTGTTTAGAATTTTCTAGCTGGAGTAGACATCTCCTTCTTTCTTGTTTCATTCCGAATATAAATTTTCTCTTTTAGTGGGAGAAGCGAAAGTAAGAAATGTTATAAATCCATGTTTAAAAAGTTTGGGGCATAACATCATGTGTGAACTTCGTCTCCGGATCCTGTTTCTTGACTGTCATATTTTAAATTTATTTTACTTTTTAGTCTTTTGTTCAGACCTATTCTGCCGATATATTTAAGTCACTAAACTTGCATTAGTAAAATTGTATAGTATTGTATTGTATTAAATTGTACTGGATTAAATTGAATTGAATTCGATATATCTATATTTTCCTTCCCCACCACCGAGAAGACGTATCAAAACCATGATTTCAATAGAGAGTTTGATGTAATAAAAGCAAAAATGTCTTAAATATTCGTCTTCAATGTATTGTAAAGTTCGATTTCATGCCTCCTCGCAGCGACAATGAGATCAATGAAGTCCTTGCCGAGAGCTTTACAGAGGACCTTATCTTCCACCAAAGCAGTGACTCCTTCTTCCATATCACATGGAACTCTTGGCGTCCCGGGTGAAATGTCCTTGTGAGCGTCCCCTGTGCATTCCGGAGGCAGAGTCAGTTTGTTGACGATGCCGTCCAGCCCTGCAGCTATGGTACCTGCTAGCAAAAGATAAGGATCTGCATCGCTTCTTCCGAGCCGATTCTCTAGGTACGATCCTGTTGGCCCATCGCCATTCTTGACGCGGAATGTAACCGAGCGGTTATGTCTGCCCCAGGTAATGAACGATGGTTCTTCCAAATGGGGCGGTTGATAAGCACCAAACATCTTGATTCCGTTGACGGTGGGAGCCATGAGGGGTGTGAGCGCTCGAGCATGGGCGAGCAAACCAGCAATCCAATGTTTTGCCGTGTCAGTCAGGTCACCCGTCTTGTTAGACATCACGTTACCAGTCTTGTCCCAAAGGGAATGGTTGAAATGGAGGGCAAATCCATTCGCATCCCAGTTGGGGTCGGCTAGAAATTGTGCAGTATACCCATTGCAAAGAGCGATATCTTTGCATGTATTCCTACACACGACTGCGTCATCAGCAGCCTTTATTCCAAACGAAGGCTCTGTGGTAACTTCCAGAGATCCCGCAGGACTCTCAGAGTGAACAGTATTCACAAGCACTCCGACCTTTGGCAAACAGTCAAACAACTGTTTAATATAGTCCTTTACTCTTAAAAGTAGGACGGTACTGCCAGCGAATCCTATCCGGTCTTCAACCAGCTCTCGACCTTTTGCGTCTGATAAATGAAATTCCAATTCGTAAGCGCTCAGCAGCGAAAACCCCATACTCTCCAAATGTCGGAGTTGTTTCTCCGCCACGTTTCTCGGGTGCTCGACCACAGGGTCTGTCATATTGAGGTGATAGAGAGCTGATGTGACCCTTGCTGTATCCTCAAGCCAAGGAATCAAACTGTAGGTGTCCAGAGCTGGCAGGGCGCAGACATCGGTGAAATAATACTTTCTCTTGAAAGTCGACTCGAACGTGTTCCCCGCTTGATCTTGCATGAAGATTATCGGAGAGAAGAGGAAGCCCCTTGTCAGGTTCGAAGACAATTCCTCCAGACTGTGCACTGCTACCATCTTACAACGCGTAATGCCATTTATATCGGTGAATTCGACCCGGAGCACTTTGATTCCTCTCTGCTTGACGTCGTTCAAAATACGAACCAATGCCCCCGATCCGTGACCATTAGCTGTAAAGATATAAATTTCAGTAAAGAACTATTATAATAATAATAATAATAATAATAATGGCAATGGACGAAGTCCAAATAGGAGCCAAAATACAAGGAACCTGCATAAACAATCTACGTTTTGCAGACGACATCGTCCTAATAGCAGAGACACCAGAGGAATTACAGACACTTGTGGACAAAGTCTACAAGGCAAGCTGTGACCTTGGTCTCAAGGTAAACATAGCTAAGACAGAAGTGCTAGTTATCAGCAACAGGAAGTGCAACCTTAACTTTGACATAGCTAACGACAGACTGAAACAGGTGGAAGATTTTGTGTACCTTGAGGGGAAAATAGCTGAAAACGGCTCAAGTTCAAGTGACATCAAAAAGCGTATCAAGGCAGCAGGGGCAACTTTCCAAAGATTGAACAACATCTGGACATCACAAAGCATTAGTAGCCACACAAAGATGCAACTGTACCAAACACTTATCCTCTCAATACTGCTTTACGGGGCAGAATCATGGACAATATGGAAAGAAGATAGCAACAGGCTTCAAGTATTTGAAATGGCATGCCTCCGTCGCATAATAGGGTGACAAGACTAAACAAGCTTCGAAACACGCACATCAAAGAATCCCTTAACCTCGAAAAAGATGTCATGGACAAAATCTCGACTAAAAGACTCAAATATTTTGGTCACGTCCTACGAATGAAACCCATAAGATACCCCCAAATTGTTGTTGAAGGAAATGTCACAGGAAATCGACCCAGAGGCCGTCCACCCAAAAGATGGCTTGACTGATCTTAGAGGACTGCAAATCAAGATCCATAAGAAGGCTGACAGATGCATCAAGACTGGCTACAGAAAGAAAAATCTGGCATAGCATCACCATACAGAAGCCATCACGAGGCCCCTTGCCTGCGTGGACGGCATAAGTCAAGTGAGTCAATAATAATAGTGGGTCCTTGTCCGGCAGTCATATCTGTCAGACTTGAAACTCCTGGCGCTCCACAGATATGACCCAAGCTTTAGCAATTCCTGCCAGGTACCCATTTACTTCATCTTGGTCGAGTGTAAGATTAATGTCTTGCCAAAGAGCATTAATGATGCAGATGGACTCTAACCGCGAACTGTGCGCTCCAAAGTCTGGTGACGTACCCACTTGACCACAACACCTCCAATCAACCCAATTAATCAATAAATCAATCAATAAATAAAATGAAATAAAATAAATACTACTACTACTACTACTACTACTGATACACAATCATAATGAAATATGGGCTGTTCGTAAGCGAAGGACTAGTCCAGCTTTGCAACAGGCCTACATACCTTCTCCATTTCGTGTCACAGTCTGGTCTTCTGGTAGGCCTATGATCGAAGATCCTGTTCCGTGCGAGGGGCTCGAGGACGAGTATATTAGACTCATCGTGCAACAGTTAGTCTGGAAATCGGGGAAAAACAGAATGATATGACATAAACGTCAGTGGCACCAAGTTTTATTTGTAGCACTGTCATCAACACTGGAAGATAAGTCAGTAGGCATTACTTAGGCACAGATTTTTAGTTGTGGCGGGGCTTTGGTGAAATTAATAGTAGCAATTTTTTCAGACGAGATTGCAGAAGTGCGATATTTCAGAGTCTGGGCTCTGCCAATATAAGGGACTTTTAGATTTGCACGTCGACATAGTGTACTGCAACGTTTGACGTCATTTTAAACCATGGCTTCATATATTTAAAAAAGATAGTCAACGTCCTTCTGACTCTGAAACAGATGATATGTACTGTTGATAGCAGAGTTATGGCAGGCTGCCAGCCTTCATGGAATCAGAGAAAACGTGGAAACTTCCTTTATTCCATGTTGGGGAAAACCTCAGACAATAGACCGTTTGACATATTCAAATGTACGGATGTTTCTTTCTGACTAGCTAGTGACTAGTATTCGTATTAACCAGTTATTAATGAATGAAATACAATACTTTTGAAGCAATTATGCATACATTACTTTTTGCTATGTCGAGAAAGCTGCCAGGTTATTAAGAACAACCTTTGTTTAAAATGTAAGCATACAATGTGTGAACTGAACATTCAATAATAGCATAAAAGGAGGAACATAATATGAAGCAATCAAGCAATGTACACTTTTGGTCATAATGGTGGAATAATTATTTTTACCCCAATTTATTGAATGATTTTGACAACGATATATTCCTAATAGATCTAGATAATAGTATACATTCTCAGATTTTATTGAATGACAATTGGGGAGTGTTTGTTTTTGCGTGACTGTGAAAGCACGTGTGTGCTACTATGCTTATCAACTAGGGTACCTACGTCCTTAAGTCATAACTGACAGTAATGGGGATTAATGCCTAATAAAAGGGCACTAATATAGCAAATCGACACGGTTTTGATCATGGGGGCTCACAGTAACGAGGCCATTGCTTAGCCAATGAATCATGACTGTACGCAGCAGGCGCTAGGGTACGTCGACGCCCCCACAAAAACAATAAAACAAAGAAAATGCAATAAATATTCAATAATTCAATGCATTTTCCCACAGTCCCCAACATAAAAATTTCCTCTGTAGGGCCATGCATTGTGGTTCAAGGCATACCCACATGGAAGATTTGTTTATATTGGGGATATTCGGGAACATGTTACAGTTTTTTCTTCTCTCTTTACCTTTTCAGAGGGACTTTATTATTCCATTAAAAACTATATAAACTATTTACAAAACAAGTTAATGAAACATATGAGTTATGTACAAGATCAACAAAATTTCTTAAAATTATAATTTTTCCATTTCCATTAGTTTCTTAACTTCTTTATTATCGAAGTTTCTTGTATTTTCCTTGTATTTCAAATAACATTTCAATGATAAAACTAAATTATTTATCAATCTTTTTGGATTGGTTGGTACTTTCCTAAAGTTCCGCTTGACATAATTTTTATATATTACTATTTGCGCATAATTTATCAACAAATTATTAAAGTAAAGTAAATTTTCTGTTATTTATATTATATCCAATCAATAACATCAACATAATTTCTTAAAATTATAATTTTTCAATTTCCATTAGTTTCTTAACTTCTTTATTATCGAAGTTTCTTGTATTTTCCTTGTATTTCAAATAACATTTCAATGATAAAACTAAATTATTTATTAATCTTTTTGGATTGGTTGGTACTTTCCTAAAGTTCCGCTTGACATAATTTTTATATATTACTATTTGCGCATAATTTATCAACAAATTATTAAAGTAAAGTAAATTTTCTGTTATTTATATTATATCCAATCAATAACATCAACATAATTTCTTAAAATTATAATTTTTCAATTTCCATTAGTTTCTTAACTTCTTTATTATCGAAGTTTCTTGTATTTTCCTTGTATTTCAAATAACATTTCAATGATAAAACTAAATTATTTATTAATCTTTTTGGATTGGTTGGTACTTTCCCAAAGTTCCGCTTGACATAATTTTTATATATTACTAGTTGCGCATAATTTATCAAAAAATTATTAAAGTAAAGTAAATTTTCTGTTATTTATTTTATATCCAATCAATAACATTTTCATTTCAATTTCAATTTCTATTTAAAAGATGAAATATATAATTCTTGAGATAATTACAGAAAACTCTTAATTTCTTGCAACGAAATATAAAATGCTCAATAATTTCTTTTTTTCATGACATATTTCACATTCGTTAGACTGTACGATTGTCTTTAGAGGGCACTATCTTATGAATTAATTTTAAATATATTTCATTATATTTTTGATATTATTGTCTCTTATCTCATTAAATTTAAACTGAAATACATATTTTCAAACAAATGTTTCTGGTAGGCCTAAAATATTTTGCCAAAAATGGAAACTAACTTTCTCTTTTTTCTTTTCTACTATTATTATATTAACTTTTCGCTTTTAATTATGGCACTGTTTTTTGTTAAAACTATGACCAAATAGCTAAATGGCCCTTTGAGATCCTGAAACTTTTCAAAGATATAGAATCAGACATCAGTTACACTTTTTTCTGTAGGCATGGACCTAGATTGACCTCCCATAGCTTAATAAAAAAAAAATCAACGTTGCTTTATGTGCATGAGATATCATCAAATGTTGTATTTAGATGTTTTCTCTACATTTTTGCTAAACAATACGCCTACAAAATGCTGCAATAGAATTGTGAATGGTTGGAAATTTTAATTTGAGGAATGCAAGGTTTATCAGCTTGTTACAGTCTGCTGTAAAGTAAAGACTGAAAATACCTTTAACAAGTTACATAATGAGATCAAATATAAATGCGAACGAGAGTAACGAGTTGGCTGTGGGGGAAATCCGTGACAAATTGCTTTTTGTCGTTTGTTAAGGGCACAACCCGCACCCTGCAAAGGTGTACTTATGAGAATGGGAAATGGGCACTCATTGCAAGGGAATGAGGGTATTTGTCGAAGGAAAATGGGCACCGCTCAGATTTGAATAGAGGTTTTTATGAGTGGCGAAAAGGGGCATTTAGGAGAAAGGGAAGATGCTCTTATAATAAAAAAAAATGTTAAAAGGCAGATATCAGAAGAAAAAGGGGCACTTATTACAAATGAAAGAAGGCACGGGTCTAAAGAAAAGGGACACTCGTCAGAAGTTAAACAAAATATTTCAAAAAGGGCACCCATCAGAGGAAAATTATGCACTCATCAGAGATGAAAGGGGATGCTTATTAGTAAGGGGAAAACACTTTTTACGAAGAATTATGAGGATTATTTGAAATTATAATCAAGGTCTTTAATTGGCTTACCTGTGAGAATCGAAGAGGTTAGATCAACTAAGAGTGTGCTTTTATCGATAACAATATGTGCGGGAAAGTCTTCTGAAGGCAGCTTGGAAACATGCAAACTCGACCCAAAGTAAACTGTTAATGAATTTTCAGAAGTATGAATCGCTGCAAAATGTTCAGTTCTCCGGCCAGGGAAGGTCGTGGGTCAATACACTGGCGTACTTTAAGGAGGTGAAGGGGCAGTTTACCCCCCCCCCCTTTTTTTAAATTCCCAAATATGGAGGTATGGACATAACGCCGGAACAACGTGTTGACGCTCTTTTGCGGCTATGTTGACGTGTCGTCATTCACAGTCATTCGATTGATTATGCAAATATAGGATTATAAATGTTCCAAGTTTTAACTTGATACTGTTCTGGAAATATGAACATAATGTCGGAACGACGTTTTGACGCTCTCTCGACGCAAGGTAGTATGAGGTAATTTATATTCGTAAAGGTGATGAGGGCTATTGAGCAGGGGCGTAAATCCCGGGGGATGGGGGGGGGGTGCTGCATCCCCCCCCCCCCCCCCTGGCTTGAAGTAGGGGGGATGGCCTGTACAATCATCCCCCCTGATATTACCAAAAAAGAGAGAAAAAAAAGGTAAATAAAGAAGAAGAAAAATGTGATTGTTTCAATTTCAGCATAATGCATGAGAAATGACTTATTTTTTTTATGTATGTATAATATCCTACACGTATACAATATGTCACTATCATTAAGAATAGTTGCGCGACGTGCGCGAACAAGCACTTCATAAACTTCAGAATAATTTTTCGTTATTTTGCAAGGTATTATTATAGCCCAGACGTAAAGTGCGCCTGCGCGTGAGCGCTTAAAAAGTGCAATCATGTACAGTAGATGCCCGGCTCCCCCCTCCCCCCACTTAGTGTTATTTAGGGTACGCGTACGCTCGTTCCCTCCCTTTGAAAGCACCCCCCCCCCCCCCCACCCTATCCCAGGACTGCCAACATTTCTGAATCCCCCTTTCGCCGGCTTGTCGCTGGCTTTTCCTACCTTGGAGACCCCCCCAAAAAAAAAAAATCCGGAACACTGCTAAATGTACCACACCCCCCCCCCCCCCCCCCAATTTCAGGTGAACTCTAGTCGATCGAGGGGGACTGGGGGCCAATGCTTTTACTTTTCAAAATGAAATAATCCTGAATGAGCTTTCAAAGCTAGCAGGAATTTCAGGAATTTGATCCCGGGATTTGATCAATTTTCTATGATATTCAAGATATTTTATAACCTCCTTTTTAGATTTCTCAGGAGTCCAAAGAGAGAGAGCAAAAAACCCACCCCCTTTTTAAAGAAATTTAGAGTCGAGAATGGTACAACGAATCGTCTTCTTTCTCTAATGATTTAATGAAACGTAATAGCTTCCGCGCTTCGCGCGGGAGGGAGGGGGGGGGAGGAAAAAACTGAATTCAGATGAGGATTAAAAGTCGAGAACGGTACAACGAATCGTCTTCTTTCTCTAATGATTTAATGAAACGTAAAAGCTTACGCGCTTCGCGCGGGCGGGGGAAGGGTAAAACTGAATTCAGATGAGGATTAAAAGTCAAGAACGGTACAGCGAATCGTCTTCTTTCTTTTATTATTTAATGAAACGTAAAAGCTTCCGCGCTTTGCGCGGGAGTGGAGGGGGGAACTGAATTCAGACGAGGATTAAGAGTCGAGAACGGAACAACGAATCGTCTTCTTTCTCTAATGATTTAATAAAACGTAAAAGCTTCCGCGCTTTGCGCGGGAGGGTGGGGGGGACTGAATTCAGACGAGGATTAAGAGTCGAGAATGGTACAACGAATCGTCTTCTTTCTCTAATGATTTCATGAAACGTCAAAGCTCTCGCGCTTCGCGCGGAAGGGGGGGGGGACAGAATTCAGACGAGGATTATTTTCGAGAACGGTACAACGAATCGTCTTCTTTCTCTAATATTGTTTGTCGTTTGTTCGTTTGTGTGTGTGCGTGTGTTTGTGTGTGTGTTGTGTGTGTGTACGTGCGCGATCGCGCGCGCTTGCGTAAATTAGTGTGGGCGTGTACTCGTGCTAGTATGTGATGGCTATCGCCGATCACCCCCCCCCCCCCCCCCCACTCCTCGGTACGGATTTACGCCCCTGCTATTGAGTAATACAAGTTTAGCAAGTTTCAACTTCATGACCGTGCCGTTGTGGGATTGAGACCTGGAACTCCAGTAAATAAATAAATAAAACACCTTCAATGAAATAAAGGATAAAGAGGAAAACAAATTATTCATTTAAGAATATCTCTTTTACTCAAAGAAGCCTCATCAGTAATAATACTGTTATCCCTGAGAGCCCTGCAATCATTATTACCCCAACTTTGATTGACTAATTAATCAATATTTAATTAACTTTTGAGTAACTGAGGAAAATGTTGCCAAGCTACACTTTAAGTAATCATTAATTCACTGTTCCGCCCCCCCCCCCCAAGGTTTCACGACCGCACTAAACAAATTGGAAGTCCAGATTGTGAAACCAAAGTCAATAATTAGTCAAAGGAAGGGAGGGAGAGAGAGAGAGAGAGAATATTCTTATGTTCATATTTAGGAATTCATATCAATCTGAAATACCATTAATCAAACTTAAGTCAGTTCGAGAGATTATCCATCCATTTTAAATAAATTTGAGGGTAGCAATATAATTGACCAAGTTAATATTCCAATTGTTTCAACCGGTACACTTGAAGGGCGCGGACAGTCTCAAATTACTGCTTCTCGGACCTTGCAACTTTTTTTACAGCTTCTAGGACCTTGCAACTTTGTGTTCAGATAGATAAGGTCGGGGAACAAACTGCGCATGGGCAGTCCGCCACATGACGAAAATCGAATTCAGGTTTGTCTGGCGGGGAGGGGGGCGAAAGTTATGTTAAAAACAAAGGGCAATATGCCAAATACCCCAGGTTCCTGTTTTTGTTCTTCCTATTCTCCCTCTCATTTTTAAGAGGGTTCAAACCTTATGCATCCGCCACTGTTTCCAAAATATCCCGTTTTTAGGGCTAAATAGCACATGAATTGTTCCTCACATTGGCAAGAAATCTAATATTACATCACATAATTAGACGCATATTCTTCCACACTTGCAAAATAACAATGATAACGCTCACAAATAATTTTTCACCTCTTCCCTGGACTCAACATTCTCTTTAAAGGCATCGTTTAACAATGTTCAATCCTACATGTTATCTGTGTCCGTGATGTGGTGTAATATTGAAGCCATACCAAAAATTTGTATTTGTACTTTTACACAAAGGGGGAGGGGGCATTAAAGCCACCTCCAACATAGCCTTTAAACAAGGCCACTTGTCTGATAGACGCCGAGCGACTAAAACGAGACTAATCGCGAAAACCCGAGTGAACGAGAGAGCGAGAAGCCCTTCCTCGGTCGCGCGTTCACTCCGGGTATCTAGACTCATCTCAGCCGCTTAGCCAGAGTCACGAGGTCTTGTCAAAAGGCTACCTCCAACAAAGCTCAACCCATGCTTCTAATAGTATTTTTCGTCTAAGGGGGGGGGGGGGCGCAAGGGTCGACCCCCCCCCCCCCTGGATCCGCCAAAGCTAGAGATAACAAATAAAGTTTGATTGCACTACAGGCATAAATGTCATCAGTTCAGTATCCCTATAAAGTGTGTCAATACATGTTTAATGTTTAAAACCATTATGTATGTATTTATGTCGTTGTTGTTGTTTTTATTCTCCTCTTTTTCTACACAAGGGAGCAATATGGAAGCCGTTTAATGCTGGGCCATAATTAAGCATGTCTTTCGTCAACCTATCATTATGAGTCTGTATATTGTAAGATATTTTTTGAATATTCTTGTTTTTTGAAGTATCATTTGTAATAGTAAATTCATTATTTTTGTTTTGATACGTTTTCTAAACTGATTTGTACCAAAATACTCTGTTTAGTTGTTAAGGGGTTAGGCTCAACAAGCACATGTGCTATTATCTGGCCCTTATACCAACCAATAGTTTCTCTTCTTATGTAAAATCATTGTATGAAATGTACGTATTGCTATTGGTAAATAAATCAAATCAAATAATAAACAATTTAAAAACTATTACAAAAGGGTTGGTCCTTTCATTTGATGAAGCCTCGTAGCCTATATCATGTGTATTCTGACAACCGAAATTGGGGCAATAATAAAACAGCGACGTTAGTTCTAATATAGGATTAATATCGCTTTTCCTTTGATTACCTCCAGCATTGCCAGACTCCAATAGTAGTAAATACACCGGAGTCGAGAAGGAGGGAAAAATGGGCAAAATACCTTTTCGAAGGGTATAAGTTCCAAGCAAGGATTAAAATCAATAACCCTTGTTTGAGAATCAAGATGCTACATCATCATACCAAGGGATGAGACCGAGAAACTTCAAAAATGGGGGTCCGGGGCAGTGCCTCCGGTTGGGGTGAAGGGGTTAGGATTTAGTTTGGGTTAGAAGAAAAAGAAAAAAAAAGGTCTCGAGATCTCAAAATCGGCGAAGGAATCTTATTCCTGCATACCACAAAATCCTATTTTAAAAAAAGTTGAGGGGTGATCTGATATTTATTTTATATTTTCTTTCCTCACTCTCTCCCTCTTTCCCTCTCTCTCTCTCTCTCTCTCTCTCTCTTTCCTCTTCCACTTCTTATATGTCTGTCCATTTGTCTTTGTCTCTGTCTGTCTCTCTCTCTCTCTCTCATTCTCTTTTCCTCTCTCACTGCTTCTCTAATGACAATATCACCAAAACACTAACAGAGGGAGACAAACAGAACACAGCAAAAAGACACGTTGACCAAGTTATGTAGTTTCTTCTAAATCTTTCACTCTCTTTTTTGTTTTAATAAAACTATGTATAATACGTGGGTTATATACATAATCAACATTTCACAAATATACAAGATCATATGGATGTTTCACTTTTTCTCTCTACTAACATTCACCTATGTGACAGTAGCCCTGATATTGAATTGCATACATCATTTTATTCACATAAATCACATTGGTTAATTCACATAGTGTAAAATTACGCGAGAGGTAGGCCTATGGAATTCTTGGCTGTGATCAATAATGCATACCAGATATCACCATTACTATGAAGTGGAACGGTGATCAAGAACACAGATTATGCAGATAAGCACTTAAATCTGTCTAATCCGCATAACTTTCGTCATATTCATAATAAAGCGTTGACCTTAGGCTAACATCGTGTTTTGTAACAATTTAAATGCATGCGTCTTTTACCATGCATCGTTGAATATTATTTCCATCACCTGCTACGAATGCGTGTATACATTTATAGTGAGAATACAAAGCTGCAACTTTAATTGTAGCATGGACCTATTACGGATGGACATTCATCGTTTTCTTAACGAATTCATTGTGATTGTCTCCGTCAATTTCGTCTCAATAACATTCCGTAAATGTTTCTTCACTTTGATCTCATCATGGTCACCGCCAAAAAGCCGGGACAGAATCAAGATAGTGATTTTACAAAAAAAAGTCATGTTAATCTACATGCGCAGAAGATAATTACTTGCCTAAATCATGGAAAATCGATGTGCAGTTCTGGCTTATAATCGGAAATTGTTGTTCCGTGTACAGTATTTTATTTTGAAAAACATGTTGATATACTAGATAGAGTTTATAGTTGAAATGGTTGTGATTTAAAATCCCGTTTCCCCCTATTTCCTCATAATATTCCAGAGTTACAACGTACAGGGCGGATACAGTTCATGGCCTTCTAATTGTTTTATAAGGTCATAGGTGTGTGCGAAAGTTTGCGAATCAGTAATAATACATTTCATGTCACCAACATCGTCTGCTATTCAACTTTGCTGCTCCCCATTGGGGATGTTTTCATTTAAGACACACTCTTACAGAGCACACCATCCAAACAAAACCCAAGAGAGGGAAACTGCTCCTTTGTCAATGACCGAAAATGCTTATACGCAGTCGATATTGTTAAAACAGCTGAATGTTCTCATTAAGATGCACATAATCAGAAGGCGGCGACTATCATTGGATCAAAGAAAGAATCACGTTGAATGTCCATCCGTAAAAGGTCCATGGTTGTAGCTAGCTTGAGGTAGAACTATTTCAGTGTCACTCTGTATATTACCCCTTTCAGACTTGTTCAACATCTGATTGATTTAATTGATTCACCAACTGTTTTCTTGAAAGGTATCGGGGTATAATGTACATGTCATTCCCATCCCTCAAACATAGAGATCAGGTGGGGGTTGTATAGCGCCCCGACCCCATCTAGACTCCCACCCCCCCCCCCCCTCCCGAATAGGCCCAGATTTTACGCCTAAAGGGAACCAAAACCTTCATACTAAGTTACTTTTATTGTAAAGTTTAAGATATTTGAGTAAAATCTGTGAAAATTTGAACAAAATCGGGGAAGGAATAAGGAAGTTAAAACCTTTTTAGAATGACTAGTCACTAGAGGGCGATATTCAATTTGATGACATAATTTGTGGACAACTCTCCATGCCTTTTGTACATCAAATTTCATGTTTTTCCTTCTTTCTTGTGATTGAGATAATCTACTCCCCTGAAAGCAAGGTATAGAATGCATAATGATATGTTACTTCACATGTTATGAAGTCGGATCAAGAACACAAATAAATACGAAGAAAACGAAAGAATTGTGAAATATGATGTACAAAAGGCATGGACACAAATGATGTCATCAAATTGAATATCGCCCTCTATTGACTAATCATTTCGAAAAGCTTTAACTTCCTTATTCCTTGCCCGATTTGTTCAAATATCTTAAACTTTACAATAAAAGTAACTTAGTATGAAGGTTTTGGCTACCTTTAACATTGAATTACTCATTTACCCACCAAGAAGACGGCGTAGGTCAAAGTAATGAATTGCAACATCAATATATTGACCTAGTGCCTAGTGGCATCGGTTTGCTTGAGAAAAAAAAAACTATCGTCCATGAAATAGTATCTATGTGTAATGAATACAGCCAGTGGAAAAGCCCAAGTTTGGCAGCATAAGGACTATCGACCTCCAACGGCAAAGCTCGAAGATCGGATTTCAGTTGACCAAATTTAGTATTGATTATTATCTGAAGTTTTGAAGTGCTGTATCGAACCTGCTTGTTGACACAATGTTGGTCAAGTGGATAAGTGGGAGTTGCTTTTGATGGTAGGTGATGGAGGAGATAACGCCCCTTCCCCTGTCAATCATTTTATTGTGTAATTATTTTCGTTTTTTTAATAAATATCTTCTCCCCTCTTTTTCATTCTTCCTCCCTCCTTCGCTTGATTTCTGTCACAGGCACGCACGTACACACACGCATGGTAATTTCGTCTCTCTCGCACACACGCGCGCACACCCACATACGTACACTCCCCCGTCCCACCCCTCTCTCTGTGTCTCTATATCTCCGCTCCGCCTTCTATGTCTCTTCTCTCTTCCTCTCTCTCTCCCTCTCTCTGTCTTTCTCTCTCTCCCTCTCTCTCCCTCTCTTTCCCTCCCCATCTCCCCTCGCCCCCTCAATCTCTCTCTCTCTCTCTCTCTCTCTCTCTCTCTCTCTCTCTCTCTCTCTCTCTCTCTCTCTCTTTCTCTCCAGTTTCCTCAGTCTATAATCATCCCCTTTCTATAATCTTATCCTTCTTCTCCTTCTTTCCTTTCATTCTTTCATTAGTAAAAAACGTGTTTCGTATACTTTACTGTTAATAAATTATAGATCTTTAATATTCTTTTAATTTTCATATTTTTTATTTTTAAGAACTGCATAATGATAAAAATCCAACCAAAATAAAATTCATAAAAAACGTGCATATCACTTTTTTATAATATACAGATAATTTATAGAAGCATGAAATGAAATATATATTCTTCTTAATTCTTACCGTAATAGAAAAAAAAATGAAATATTCTATTGACTGAGTAATTACCAATGAAAGTCAATTCTCCATATAATGATAATAATAATATTTTTAATAGTAATTTTTATATAACGTTTAATACTAGTTTGTCTAAGCTCTCAATCAGTAGCCGAGCGGCCCTGAAAAGGACTGATATGCGTCTTTTTATAATATTTTGCATGAACAGAACAAAACGAAATAAAAAACATAAATATTCAATATACCTTCAAAATAACAAAATATGTAAAATAACCAATATAATAATAATTCATCAATTGTAACTCATTTCAGCATTATCCACTATGTGATCTTTTGTTTAGAATTTCCTAGCTGGAGTAGACATCTCCTTCTTTCTTGTTTCATTCCGAATTTAAATTTTCTCTTTTAGTGGGAGAAGCGAAAGTAAGAAATGTTATATATCCATGTTTAAAAAGTTTGGGGCATAACATCATGTGTGAACTTCGTCTCCGGATCCTGTTTCTTGATGACACCATTTGTGGACAACTCTCCATGCCTTTTGTATGTAATTTCATGTAATCTACTCCCCTGAAAGCAAGGTATAGAATGCAAAATAATATTCTACTTCACATGTTATGAAGTCGGATCAAGAACACAAATAAATACGAAAAAAAAACAAAAGAATTGTAAAATTTCATGTACAAAAGGCATGGACAGGTGTCCACAAATGATGTCATCAAATTGAGTATCGCCCTCTATTGACTATTCATTTCAAAAAGCTTTAACTTCCTTATTCCTTGCCCGATTTGTTCAAATATCTTAAACTTTACAATAAAAGTAACTTAGTATAGAGGTTTTGGCTACCTTTAACAATGAATTACTCATTTACCCACCAAGAAAACGGCGTAGGTCAAAGTAATGAATGGCAACATCAATATATTGACCTAGTGCCTTGTGGCATAGGTTTGCTTGAGAAAAAAAACTATCGTCCATGAAATAGTATCTATGTGTAATGAATACAGCCAGTGGAAAAGCCCAAGTTTGGTAGCATAAGGACTATCGACCTCCAACGGCAAAGCTCGAAGATCGGATTTCAGTTGACCAAATTTATTATTGATTATTATCTGAAGTTTTGAAGTGCTGTATCGAACCTGCTTGTTGACACATTAATGTCAAGTGGATAAGTGGGAGTTGCTTTTGATGGTAGGCGATGGAGGATAACGCCCCTTCCCCTGTCAATCATTTCATTGTGTAATTATTTTCGTTTTTTTATAAATATCTCCTCCCCTCTTGTTCATTCTTCCTCCCTCCTTCGCTTGATTTCTGTCACAGGCACGCACGTACACACACGCACGGTAATTTCGTCTCTCTCGCACACACGCGCGCACACCCACATACGTACACTCCCCCGTCCCACCCCTCCCTCTGTGTCTCTATATCTCCGCTCCGCCTTCTCTGTCTCTTCTCTCTTCCTCTCTCTCTCTCTCTCTCTCTGTCTTTCTCTCTCTCCCTTTCTCTGTCTTTCTCTCTCTCCCTCTCTCTCCGTCTCTTTCCCTCCCCATCTCCCCTCGCCCCCTCAATCTCTCTCTCTCTCTCTCCTTTCTCTCCAGTTTCCTCAGTCTATAATCATCCCCTTTCTATAATCTTATCCTTCTTCTCCTTCTTTCCTTTCATTCTTTCATTAGTAAAAAAAACGTGTTTTGTATACTTTACCGTTAATACATTATAGATCTTTTTCTTTTAATTTTCACATTTTTTATTTTTAAGAACTGCATAATGATAAAAATCCAACCAAAATAAAATTCATGAAAAACGTGCATATCACTTATTTATATGCAGATAATTTATAGAAGCATGAAATGAAATATAATTTCTTTTTAATTCTTACCATAATAAAACAAAAATGAAATATACTATTGACTGAGGAATTACCAATGAAATTCAATTCTCCATATAATGATAATGATAATAGTTTTAATAGTAATATTTATATAATACTTAATACTAGTTTGTCTAAGCTCTCAATCAGTAGCCGAGCGGCCCTGAAAAGGACTGATATGCGTCTTTTTTTATAATATTTTGCATGAACAGGACAAAACGAAATAAAAAACATAAATATTCAATATACCTTCAAAATAACAAAATATGTAAAATAACCAATATAATAATATTTCATCAATTGTAACTCATTTCAGCATTATCCACTATGTGATCTTTTGTTTAGAATTTTCTAGCTGGAGTAGACATCTCCTTCTTTCTTTTTTCATTCCGAATATAAATTTTCTCTTTTAGTGGGAGAAGCGAAAGTAAGAAATGTTATAAATCCATGTTTAAAAAGTTTGGGGCATAACATCATGTGTGAACTTCGTCTCCGGATCCTGTTTCTTGACTGTCATATTTTAAATTTATTTCACTTTTTAGTATTTTGTTCAGACCTATTCTGCAGATATATTTAAGTCACTATATACTTGCATTAGTAGAATTGTTTAGTATTGTATTGTATTGTATTGAATTGTACTGGATTAAATTTAATTGAATTCGATATTTCTATATTTTTCTTCCCCACCACCGAGAAGACGTACCAACACCAATATTCTCCTTCGATTGATACAAAAGGGGTTGATGTAATAATAACGGAAAATGTCTTAAATATCCGTCTTGTTTGTATTGTACAGTTCAATTTCATGCCTCCTCGAAGCGACAATGAGATCAACGAAGTCCTTGCCGAGAGCTTCACAGAGGACCTTATCTTCCACCAAAGCAGTGACTCCTTCTTCCATTTCAAATGGAAGTCTTGGCGTCCCGGGTGGAATGTCCGTGTGAGCGTCCCCTGTGCATTCCGAAGGCAGAGTCAGTTTGTTGATGATGCCGTCCAGTCCTGCAGCTATGGTACCTGCAAGCAGCAGATAAGGATCTGCATCGCTTCTTCCGAGCCGATTCTCTATGTACGATCCTGTTGGTCCACCGCTACTCTTGACGCGGAAGGTAACCGAGCGGTTATACCTGCCCCAGGTAATGAACGAAGGTTCATTATGATTGGGCGGTTGGTAAGCACCAAACATCTTGATTCCGTTGACGGTGGGAGCACTCAGGGGTGTTAGCGCTCGGGCATGGGCGAGCAAACCAGCAATCCAATGTTTTGCCGTGTCAGTCAGGTCACCTGTCTTGTTGGATATGACGTTACCAGTCTTGTCCCAAAGGGAGTGGTTGAAATCAAGACAAAATCCATGCGCATTCCAGTTGGGGTCAGCTAGAAAGTGTGCAGTATACCCATTACAAAGAGCGATATCTTTGCATGTATTCCTAACCATGACTGCGTCATCAGCAGCCTTTATTCCAAACGAAGGCTCTGTGGCAACTTCCAGAGCTCCTGCACTGGTCTCAGCGTGAATAGTATTCACAAGCACTCCGACCTGTGGCAAACAGTCAAACAACTGCTTAATATAGTCCTT